>NW_027271795.1:0-600000 GCF_040938485.1 Diadema antillarum
CAAAACGTTTAACTGCAATCAGAAAATACAGAATCTCCTTCCACAGACTTGCTACACTTCTCAGATTGACAAATTTCCAGATATTCCAACAAAAGTGTGCGCCAGATTATTGAATTTCAGTTCTAAAACTGAAAAAAAAGCTCCATTAAATATGGGAGAGGTATCTTGCCACCCTCCCATTGCTTGGTCCCCTCTATAGACTTAGTACACTTTGGGGAATGACAATTTCCGCATTTGTTCCACAAAAAGTGTGCTCCCGGAGATCGCTTTATTTCAATTCTAAAAACGCAAAGCTCCCCATAAGCTGCACATCACTATATGATATACTTTGTACATGCACAGAGATGATGCACATTCGGAATAAAAGTTAAATTCCGTGATTTTAACACTTCCCTGAAAATTATTCATTTATTTCCATTATTATTTGGAAAAAGTATTGCACCAAAAGTTTGCACCAGATCGCTGAATTTCAGGTCTGAAAATGCGAAATCACCTTCGTGTGGAAGGAGAAATGCCCCTTTACACCCTCGTGTGCAAGCTTTTTCTGTTTGATTGCTTAACAGACCGCGTTCATGATATTAATTGTAAGAATAATACAGGAAGTTTATTTAAATGATACCATTTTATATATAGGCAAATCGTTCAATAATGATCTACACCCAAATAATACTGCCACCTGAAACAAGTGGGACTGTTTCAAGGCGATAAAACACGCAAACACATGCATCAAATTGCACCATGTGCAACATCAAAATGCAAAAAGTTCTCACCGTGGGAGGGGGAGGGAGCACCCCCTCCCACACCCTCCCCCCCCCCCCCCCTTGCTCACTCCTCTGGCTCGGGCTAGGTCACGTTCATGATATTCAGTGTAATAAATTAGTTCAAGAAATTTATTTATATGATACCATTTTATTGGCAGATTGTTCAATATATACCTTGAACAAGTGGGACTGTTCCAAGGCGATAAAACATGCAAAAACATGCATCAAATTGCACCATTCACAACATAAAAATGCAAAAAGTTCTTACCGTGGGAGGGAGGGGATCCCCTCCAACACCTACCCCCCCCCCCCCTCGCTCGCTCCGCTCGCTCGGACTCGGTCAATTTACTGCTACCTTGAACAAGTGGGACTGTTCCAAGGCGATTAAACACGCAAAAACATGCATCAACTTGCACCATTTACAACATCAAAATGCAAAAAGTTCTTACCGTGGGGGGGGGGGGGGGGGGGGGGGAGGGGGAGACACCCCCCTCCCACACCCTCCCCCCCCCCCCCCAAGATCGAATCCTGGCTACGCCGGTGTATCTTACTCCCCCCCCCCCCCCCACACACACACACATACACACTTGAAATGGGCTGTCAACCATACACATAGGCCTATACAGTAAATGCTTGTTCCAGATTCTGAGAGATACCCCCTTTACGGGACAAAAGTTCACCTTAATAACATGTGGATTGAGTGAATGCACAATATTAATAGATCACATTAGTGAAAAATTGTGGAAAATACGACAACCCGTTGAAAATTATGATTAGTATCTTTTTTTAAGTTTCAGTGCCGCTACCGCTGGAGGAGAAGACTACTATACAGTTTGCGATGTCACGTGTAGAACGATAAAAAGAAAGCATAAAGAAAATTCAACATATTTTCACTTTTCTCACATAATAACAGAACACTCGACTTGCCTCTTTCAGAATGCAGGGGAAATACAAGTTGAGGGAATGTGTATAGCCCTTATACTTTTTCCAGGTAATGAAATTTTGTGGCATTCTCTTTACAGGTTTCTTTAGTTCTACGCATCTGACATAACACACTAATACTATTAGTCTTTCCATCCAGCAGTGGCTGCACAGAAACTTTGAAAATTTATAACTTTGGAGCAGATTGTCTAATATTATTATCATGAAACTTTCACTGCTGTGTTCTGGTATTACTGCATCCACTCAACCCACATGTACATCAAGGTGAACTTGTCCTTTTAGGATGGGAAGGGGTTAGGATTTTGACTCCTATTAAAGGGGAAATCCAGTCCAACTATATAAGTTAGTCTGATAAGAAAGAGTAAAATATTACAAGTTCAACTGTAAAATTTTGATCGAAATCGGGTGAAAAATAAGGAAGTTACGACATTTTGAAGATTTCTTAATTTTTCAGGAAACAGTTCTTGAACGGTCAATATGAATATGCAAATGACAAAGTGAGCATGTCATCCCCTCACAGCTTGCCATATAGTTTTTCTAAACGCAATTATTGGATGCTCGAGGTACAAATCCTGGTATATCCAACTGATCACTATTCTGATTTCTGAAGTTATTCAAACAGGAATAACATCATGTTTCAGACTTCAATGACAGAAACAATTAATTTTCATCATTTGATTTTCTTTGTACACGATCATTGAAAAATTGTGAGGTTGTGACATAGTTAGCTCACTCATTTGCATATTCATATCCACTGTACATGAACTGTGCCCCCCCCCCCCCTCCCCCACATCGGATCGCTCAAAAAAGTCATCAGCCGATGCTACCATAAGGACGGTCAGCATAGTGTATAATGCGAGCGAACTCAGAAAATTTGGTGTAATCACTATGTACATGCATGTAAACTATTATAATAATAGTTTACATGCGAACAAATTATAATGCGAACAAATTATCCTTAAACATTGACAAAACTCAGTATATGTTATTCAGTAATTCGCTACCTGTGTTACCTCTCTCTGTCAAGATAAACAACATTGATCTGTCACAGGTCAACAATACAAAATTTTTGGGTCTTCATATCGATAGTGATTTATCTTGGAGAACCTATGTTAATTATGTAAGCAGAATTATTGCTAGAAATACCGGGGTTCTTAACAAACTTAGCTATTATTTTCCAAGTAATATTCTACAGAGCATATATTCAACTTTGATATCTCCCTATCTCAACTATGGGATTCTGGCGTGGGGAAATGCTTCTAAAAACCTTATCGATTCGTTATTTCTTGTACAAAAACGAGCTGTTAGAATATGTTAACCACACTGGATATTCATCCCACACGAACGAACTTTTTGTAAGTAATAAAATTTTGAAAATTCCCGAGTTATTTTATTACAACGTCGGCCTGTTTATGTTTCAATTTTCAACTGGCCAATTACCAGACGTATTTTCCCAAATGTTTACAAGAAATTATACAGTTCATGATTATCCAACTCATCAACGTTACGCATATCACCTTCCACGTACCCGAACAATTTTCGCGAAAAAAACCATTATGTTCGCTGGGCCCAAATATTGGAACGAACTCCCTATGGAACTTGTAAGTTGTACCACCGTAACCTCATTCAAACGAAAACTGAAGCAATATCTTCTTAGCAGCTACATTGTACGGCATGCATAGTGTATAGTTCTTGTTGCTCTTTACATGTTACCCGTTGTCTATCCCACCTTAGTCCGGCGGGATCCTAACCATGAACACTATTTTTGAACAGTCTGCCTGTTGCGCTGTTCATGCACCTATTGTTCCACTCGGTTATCGAAACTCTCGCGCGTGACAGCTGTCGGTTACTATGGTCACACGGAATGCTTGGTTTTAGGACCCATGCTGGAATGTTACTCCTGAGCTTTCGGTATTGTTTACATTCACGACAAATCTCATTATCCCACCTTCTACTTATGTATTTATGACATACAGTTACGCCATTTTCTATACTCTGCAACACACCCCTTGAATCTCTGCAGTTGTTGTTCACTGCTGCAACATGTGACCTTTCAGCTTTCTGTTTTTCTGTATTTTTATTTAGTGACATATATTTAATTGGATTTTTTGTTTTGTTTGTTTTAATCGGTTTCCCCAGATATAGTTGGTCTTAAAAAACATCCGTACTTTAAACTTCCCCTAATCTGATTACTCACGGGACCTGCGGCTGTACAAGCTAATGCTTTTACGCAGGCCCCATCATATTTTTTTCGCATTATGACCACAGTGTAATTCGCATGCATACAGACCTCGTGTTTATACCAAATCAAACTTCTGTACATTCTGATGAAGTCTCATCTGAATTATGTTTTGTATAATTTTCGTATTTATATACTTTATTGTGATATATGTGAGAAATATGAAAATAAATTGAAATGAAAAAATGAAATAATAATCAAGGAGTTTTGACATTTGCGGATGATTCTGGGATCAACCTTCATCAACCCTCCAAGTTTCATTCCATTTAACGGACAGACGGACAGACAGACAAACGTTGATCAAATCATGGTCTGATTCGCTATTTTTTCGTTATTTGAATGCAAGCAATGAGTTTTGACATTTTATTTTGTGGTTGACGCGTTATGACCTTTGCAGTAAAAATGAAAATTTTGACATTAAAATGTATGTGGTCGACGCGTTATGACATTTGTGGTTAATCAGATTTTGACATTTGTGGTCGACGCGTTATGACACTTGTGGTTTAATTAGATTTTGACATTTGTGGTTGACGTGTTATGACATTTGTGGTGATTCTGACATTAGTGGATTAATGATTTTAACATTTGTGGGCTCTACAAACCCCGTATAAAATTCAACGATGAGCCTTAAAATTTACTATTTTCATGAAAAGTCGGGACCGTGCATGCGGTACAGAATACCTAAATTGGTGGTGGTGGTGGTGGTGGGGGGGGGGGGGGGGGGTCTTACATCTTCTCAGCTAGCTACGATACATTTTTTTTTTTAGGGGGGATGGGTATACTTGTTATTTATTTGACAGAGTATATAGGATACATATCATAAACATCGGCAAACATGAAACAAAAACCATGCAGAGTTAACATTGCAAGGGATACACAGGAATTTACTCTATGAATACATGTAACACCCATCTCCATGCTCTTATTAATTCATCACTATACAATGCTCGTATGATCCCCTTCGAAAGTATAATGTACCTCCCTTTTTTATTGATTATTATAAATTATGTTGAAATTCTTTACTTTCACGTAGGCTTACACTGTTCATATATTATTGATTATGTTAATTTTGATGGAGAAGATAGTGACTTGAACTAAACACAAAATGAAAGAGGAATAGATGGTGACAAAATGTGAGTCAGGGCATACAAAAATAAAGACAGTTTTACTATTGCCTGTATAGGCATGTGAACCCATGCAATCTTGTTGCCCCTAGGCCCCCTTATACGGAACATTGACCATGCATTTACAGACTTAAGTAGACAAATTTAATTTCAAATATTATACCATTTACTTGTAAATTATTTTACAAACAAAGTAAACAGGAAATCGTATATATAGATTAAAAACATGTAGATCCACAGAGCAGACAAACAATAAAATAAAGCATCTGTGTTCCACATAAACTAGTATAGGCCTATAGTGGCGACTGGTTGTGCCTCCGCCATACGACATTTGATGGTAAAATCTGTTGTAAGTGTCTAGATACATTTTTATTCCCTTGTTTTCATGGTTTTCATATGGACAAGTGTTTTAAATTGCTGAGAGGAAAATAACTGGTGCAAAGTATTGATGAACAGGTGAAAAGACATAGGGAGCTAGGACTCTATAGAACGTAGGGCTATAGGCCTATTGTCCATGATCCAGGGGTGGAATGGAGTTCATGTACAGTTTGTCCCCTCAATACCACTTTAATAGTCTTTATCTGCAACCATTTCGGTAACACGAGACTGTATTTGCTCCTGCGACAATCGCCTATTTTCTCTAACATAATGGTTGTGATAGGGTTTTAGATCATTTAGTTTGACGTGAGAATTGGAATTATATGGTTAGTGTTATATAATGTTTGTGGGCAGAATTCATATTTGGCTTAGCGTACAGATATTTAATAGGAGCAATAATTATTGTTGCTGGAGCTTAAGTGTCATGGAGCCCCCATCATACATGATAACTTAGTCTATTTGTAAAGGTGTAAACGTTTTCAGTAAAATACAGCTGCTAGAGAAGAAAAACACGGCCCACATCGATACATAGACATACCCGAATAAGTGAGTTCTTTTTTTTTTTTTTTTTTTTTTTTTTTTTGAACAGACTTGCTTATGCTAGCTCGCAAAGCTGATCCCGTGTTTATGTTCAAGGGCCAAAAAGAAGGAAAGAAAACGATTTATCATAACATCGCAGGGTTTAGGGGCGGATCCAAGGGGGTGCTCCCACAGAACTCGGTTCTGTGGGTGCTCCCACAAAATTCGCCCCTCCATAAAAAAAGGGGGGCACCCAGTGCTCTCCCCCTGGATCCGCCCACTGCATCGGAACACATGAACCACGTCCCTACATACTGTAACTGCTACAGACGTCCCACCCACGACTCGGGCTCCGGTTTCACATGCACATTGCATTGTTCGAGTGACGGTTATTATTTATCTCACAATGCCAGGTAGCGTCGTAGTTGCTGTCATTCGTATGCAGCGGTAAATACAAACATTCGATCACTTGGCAGAAGCATATCGCTACAAATAACTCTGAAGATTTCTTGCCACTTATGATCAGCCTTTCAGGGTAAGTCAAGATGCTGGGGAAGCATGTAACTCACGGTTTCCTACCTGCTCTACGTAGACTAAATCAATCCTGGTAAATGGATTGACTGTAACAAGTTATCGAAATTGATGCAGTCCCACTCGCTCACATTTATGTTATAAAGACTTGCGTGCCAAAACTACTTCTTTCTCTCCACTCAACGGCATGAGCATGAATTATGAGGCGCTAGGCGAGGATGAGTCACGAGTATGCTTGGGCAAGTGTCTATGGAAAATGTATGTTTTAGCAAAATCAGCCCGTCTCATTAGTCAATGAATGGGTTACCAAGGTAAAAGCAGAGACATGTTAAAACCATGTCTGATCTACTTGACTAGGGTAGACATGTTTTGATAAGCAGCTGAGCTGATGATGTAGTGATGAGTGCCACTGACACAGACTGTTAAGTCTGTATGTGGCTGTGCTGTATAAACTTGTAGTCCACGTACCACAGTAGTCCACCACACGCCTCTTCGCTGATGATGGAGTGGTACAGTGCACTCCCGTTATAACGAAATGCTCGGGACCGGCAGTTTTCTTTCGTTATAACAAAATTTCGTTATAACCAAACAAATTATACAATATATAATGAAAACAAGGAAACCACGTATATATATCATATTCTCTTTGCTGAATACTCGTCATACACTGGAAAGCTATATGAAATGTGATGGGATAACTGTATTACAATAATAAACGCAAGTTCCCCTCAGAAACTGTGCATGACACAAGGAGCAAACACACAGTGGTGTGAAGCGTTCACCCATGCAGAGACGATATCCTTGTTCCGCTACGTATTTTTGAAAGCAATTCGCATTTCGTTATAATGTAGCACATTTCTTTTGTTTTTCTTTGTCTGTGGCGCTCAGAAAAGACTTTGTTATAACGGGAATTTCGCTATAACCGTGTTCGTTATAAGCGAATTTTGTACTATAGACTTTATTGGTGATAATTTTGGGACCAGAAGATTTACTTCGTTATAACGAAATTTCGTTATAACCATGTTCGTTGTAACGGGAGTGCACTGTATATCGAGAAGTCAGGACTCAAACAGATCACAACATCCTCCAAGTAGATCTTGACACACTGTCAAACTGGTCCCCAAAATGGCTCATGGGCTTCAACATAAAGAAATGTGCTGTCCTTACAACAAGCAAGAAAAGGGAACCCAGCACACACATGTATCAACTTGTTGGGGAAAGTATCCCGAGAGTTGACCATTATAAATACCTTGGCATTACAGTATCACATGACTTACGTTGGAACCTCCACTGCCAACAAATCCGGCATAAAGCAAATCGCACTCTTGGCCTTCTTAGGAGAACTTTATCACCATGTTCCCAAGAAATAAAAAACAGAGCCTATAAAGCCCTTGTATGACCTCAGATTGAATATGGTTCTGAAACCTGTAATCCTCACAAGACCACAAGTATTTAAGATCTGGAGAGAGTTCAAAAAGCTGCTGCCCGCTTCACTCATCGTGATTATAGGAAGAGCACATCTTCATCGCAGCTCGTGTCAAACCTGGGATGGGACCTCCTCCATACTCGTAGACTCTGTGCACAAGCAACCATGTTCTTCAAAATATACCACAACCTCGTAGACATTCCTCTCCCACCAACCATTACCCCAGCCTTATTCATATAGATTGGTAGACGAGACCACTCCCTAAAACTCACCATTCCGGACGCAGATGCCTTTAAATACCGCTATTCTTAATACCCACGCACCGTCAGAATCTGGAACAAACTATCTTACGTAGCTGTTACTACACCCTCCCCAGCTACTTTCCGGGAAGCTGCTGTCCCCATCATTAGAAGCATGCAGCCTCCCCCTGGATTCAGGCTCCTGTAAGCCCGGTCATGTTTTTACTTGCACTTCACACTTTTTATTGTAAATATACTTTCCTATTCACTGACAGCCGTTGACTGCACACATGCACATCATCCCGGTATAGCTTCCAGAGTGAGCTCTGCAAAGGGATTACCACTTCAAGTAGTGTGGGATGTGGTCATTGGCTTGACCGAATGATCGGTCTGTATCTGGTCGCTGGGGATATGTTCCGCGCAGCTACATTGTACTGTGTTTGACTTCCGGAGGAGAGTGATAACGTCAACACACTGCTATATATGTATAGCTTCTGACCATTCGAGCATTGAGAATTTAGGGTTTCTGGGACGAACACTGAACTAGGGCTTTCTATTCTATAGCTCAGTCGGTAAAGCACCGGGCTAGCAATCCGGAGGTCTCGCGTTCGAATTCCGATGGAATCCCATTTTCTTTGCTCAATTTTCCACAAAAAAAAAAAAATAAATAAATAAAAGACTCCTCCGGACAGACAGATCTTTCTGTCTAGTCATTGGCATGACATGTGATTGTAATGTATGTAGATAAGATTTAATTGTGCAAACAAACTTTGGTGAGATGGCATGCAATTTCAACAAGTTGATGAAGTTTAAATCTATATCGAACAGAGTTTTATTGGCCATTGGCCGTTGATGTCACCGTGTACCATCCCAGTAATCAGTATGGCTTCCCACGAAAAGGATTACTCCTTCAAGTTCAAGGTTCAAGGTTCATGAACATTTCGACATCATAGAATTTAGGTATAGTTGTCCTGGATGAACTAGTATATTGTACCAACGGGCCAACCCAGACCCAATTCAATGGAATATTCATAGTAACGTGCTCTTGCTGGTATTGAAGATTTGGCTGTACACTGAAAGATTAGAATTGTCTCACAGCATACAACAATGAAACTGCACCTTGCATTACAGTAACCAATCACTGTCATATTTGATGTAGTGTTTGCACATTGTAAGCTGATGTTGCTTATCAGTATCATGTTAAATAGCACATTAATTCATTAGATATTTAAAATTATACATCACACAATTTTAAGGACAATTATGATTTAACCCAGGTCTGAATGTAGGCACTCAAGTGATACTCCCTAGTAAGCCCTATTGTATTAAAAGCAACTTTTGTGAGGCCTATGAATAGCATATTTATTTTGACTCATTTTACCATATTCCATTAAGGAGTATGGATTTTTGTCCCCGCCGAACGAGTTCGAGCAGGGGACTATGAAACGGGCTCCGTACGTGTGTGTGTCTGTGTGTCCGTCCGTCCGTCCGTCCGTCCGTCCATCCGTGCGTCCGTGTGTGATCAAAATGTTCAATTTGCTACTTCTCTGTCATTTATGAGCCAATTTTGATTCTGTTTGCTTTATATGATAGCACTACATGGGAGCTTTGAAACTTCTACACAGAATTTCAGTTGTGACCTTTGCCCTTGACCTTTGACCTATATTGTACATTTTGCTTCAAAATGCTACTCCTTCGCCATTTCTAACCCGATTTTGATTCCATTTGCTTTATGTGATGGCACTAGGTGAGGGCTTCAAAACTTCTACACAGAATTTTGACCTTTGACTTCTTTGACCTTTGACCTTGATTTTTGACCTATATTGTACATTGGCTACAAAATGCTACTCCTTCGCCATTTCTAACCCGATTTCGATTCAGTTTGCTTTATGTGATGGCACTAGGTGAGGGCTTCAAAACTTCTACACAGAATTTTGACCTTTGACTTCTTTGACCTCTGACCTTGATTTTTGACCTGTATTGTACATTTTGCTACCAAATGCTACTCCTTCGCCATTTCTAACCCGATTTCGATTCCGTTTGCTTTATGTGATGGCACTAGGTGAGGTCTTCAAAACTTCTACACAGAATTTTGACCTTTGACTTCTTTGACCTTTGACCTTGATTTTTGACCTATATTGTACATTGGCTACAAAATGCTACTTCTTCGCCATTTCTAACCCGATTTCGATTCCGTTTGCTTTATGTGATGGCACTAGGTGAGGGCTTCAAAACTTCTACGCAGAATTTTGACCTTTGACTTCTTTGACCTTTGACCTTGATCTTTTTACCTATATTGTACATTTTGCTACTAAATGCTACTTCCGGCGGGGACATATATTACGCACCGCGTATTCTACTTTTCCTTGTCTTCTTTCCTTCATACCTGTCCAATGTGTAGAAATAGAAAGATATCAAGCAATATTAGAGTCACACTGGAATTTCTTTCTCTTCCCAGTCATGTCATCGCCAACTTCCACGATAGACTTCCAGCAGTCTGAAGCATCTGCTCTCTCACCCCTCCATGGAGCGGAGTTTCGACGTAGCCCCTCCCCCTTTGGCAGAGCACAAAGCCCCTTGCGTACTAGACCTCCAGACCACGGTGACCCCTGGCCCTCCCCTGGAACTAGTGGAGACCTATCACAGGTTGTGAAACAGCTTAGGGGTCAAGTGAAGCGACTGCAACAAGATCACAATGCAGAGATGGGTGAGAAAAGTTGATCACGTTACTTTTAGATTCTCTCCTCACTTCTCATATTTTTAATCTGCTTGTTTGTGAGGGCCTTTCTGCCGTGGCCTCAATGAACCACTGTTCACTTTTGCCGTACATTTTTTGCCTCTCTGGTCCATTGGCTTCATCAGAAAGAAGCGCATACACTACAAACCCAGCTTGAAGGCTCGTATTAAGACATGAAATATTTGTTAATACTTACAAACAAATCACAGGGGTCATTAATGTAGACTACAGAAAGACTGTTTGCTGTGTATCTCTCCTCAAAGGGTGTTCCTGTTACCATCAGCAAATTAGGAATGGTGTGACCAGCATAGATCATTATACAGAAAACGCAATGCTTTGTGACATACATTTTGTACCTGTGAGATGGCATATCCCTTTAAAGTCGGAAATTATATATATTGAGTTCAGCTCAGGCTCCAGACTAATGAGAGTAAAATTGTCCCTCTTGCTGGGGTTAATTCCAGGGTCCTGATGTTGAAGTAGCTTGCATTGGGAAAATAAAAATAAAATAAAAGCATTTGTCATTGCTCAAGGCCCCATTTCATAAAAGATGTTAGGATGACAACTCTTGCTGGAATGACCACTTTCCACAGCAAACCGCCAATCAGGAAGCTGTATTCTTGTCGTTACCATGACAATAGTCATTCCAGCAAAGAGTTGTCATCAAATAAACTCAGATGTTTACTGTTTGAGATTGAGAGAGATGTGAATTTTTCTCCTTCTCTCAGGAGTACAGTGTATATCAACATGGACATCTGTAGACATACTGTAGCAGCAGTCATACCTTGCCAAACAGTATTCCAGCTATTCACATACATTTCTTGTCCAATGTTTCACATTTGGCAGATGCATTTCTTAACAGGCATGGTTCCTTAAACCTGGTGGAAAGTTTCATGCATTAATGGACATTGAATTTTGATCTCCATTTGACCTTCTGACAAGGTGTGACTGTTGCTTATCCTTGCTGTGTTAATGTAATTAAAACACTAATGCACATACCATCTGTTTGATGTTTTGTACAGTATTTGATTGCAACACTAATTTTGAAGCATATAGGCATTCCAGCTCTTTGTAGTTCAGATTACAGTGTATCTCTAAACATTGAACTGATGAGGTATTGGAAAATTGAAGAAAAACAGAATCAGCATTATGAGTTGGCCCCAGCTGCATGCCACACACATTAACTTGATATTACTTGGTTTAAAGGCCCTGTTTACCTTTGGGAGCAGTGATTTTAAAAATGTTCAAGATAATACATTTGATACATATGTGTAGGTCACTTGTATCACAAAACATCCTACCATATAAAATTTTTGCAGTAAAGCCTAAAATATTTATAAGCAGGTATATACATGTATCTATTTTTCTCATTGAACCTTAACTGTAGACGGTTTAATCTGGACACATTTTTATTATAACTATTGTTCACATTTTGTATGTTTAACAATACTTAACATCGATTTTACTGATTCAGATTTTTACATTGGTTGTTTCTATCCCTAACTCACATTTTAGAACTATTTTGAAGCACTAATACTGGGTTTTTGTTTCATCTGCAAATGGTAAATTATGCCTGTAATACGTATCAGTTCTTGCATCCTCCTTGGCAAGAACCTAAAAAGTCATTATTATTGTGATTGCCATTTTAAGTTGTTTGTACAACAGAGCCTCAATGTAAAGGAAAAATTGGAAGTTTTGAATATGATGTTCATTATTTTTTTTTTTTTAAGTTAGTGCTGTTCACGTAAGTCATAGCTCCGTCTAGTAATTACAAGTAATAATTTCTTGATGATATTTCATTGTTCCATAATTGATGATGAAACAAATGCTTACAAAATGTCAGTCTTCTTCTTCCTCCAATGTCACTTTTCTGTGTCTATTCCGTAATCCTTCTCTTCTGTTGCGCCACGTCTGTGGAACTCTCTACCAGTCCCGCTTCAGAATTGCAGCAGCCTCAATACCTTCAAATCTGAACTGAAGACTTAAATCTTTTCCAGCAACTTTGTGAATGATGTGTGACACATTGTGGGAGCTGGGTACCTTTGAATGTGTCTACAGATAAAAGGCGCTATATAAGTGTTGTTTCTAACATCATCATCATCTTTTTAAAGCATTTATGTAATACACAATTGTACAAGACACAGAGACAGATATTTCTTCTTGGTGTACTTTGTAATTGAGGCTTTATACAGAGCTCACAGTTCCGTAATTGGCTAAGACTTCCACTGTATATTGTCATTCAACATGTAGAGAATTGACCATGTAAACTTTAGAGGAGTGATTTTAGAATCAATTACTTGAAACATTGATAACACAGAACATGTACAATATAATGGTGATAATTCTGTGGCATTTCTTTCAGTATTTTCTCAACAAAATCAGACTAATCATGCAAATATCCTCATTGTACTGTTGTCCTGATTATATTCTGCTGAAAACATGAATTACCGGTACTTTCTAAAACGTATTCACTTTGCGTGAAAGCTATCTGCAATATTGTGGCCATAAAAACACAAGATGTGTTCTACATTTTATGTGTGTTCATATCTCTGCATTTACTGTTGATTTGATAACATAATTGTATCTTTGAAATGGGATGTATCAACTAATCTCAAATAATGCACACTGACATTTAGTGTTCATTTGAACCATTTGAATGTTGTTATTTTATTTTCAGAATGAATTTTGTTGCAACTAAAAGATATCTCTTTTCATGTATTGATGCACAATTTTCGTAACTATCAATGATTAAAAAAAGTGGGAAAAGAATTGATCAGAGCATGCATTGAAGAGAAAGTGATTCTTGTGGTTTCTTCTTTTGTTCATAGACAATGTTGCACAACTCAGAAGAAGGCTGAATGAGTCAGAAAAAGAAAAACTCGAACTGACGTCAGCTTTTAATTCAGAGGTAAGTCTAAGGCATTATTTTGTTGTCTGTTCTGTAGATATTTCGCTCTGGTCAGCTATAGAGATGACCTTTGCATAGACTTGTCTTCTGTTGTCTGTTGTCTTGTCTATTGTGTTTTGTCCATAACTACTTAAATTTTTTCAACAAGATCTGTGGTGAGATTTTAACCAAACTTGGCAAGAATTATTCTTAAAGAACGTAGTACAGGTGCAGGGGATAGATTGTGTACCCATCGCCCTCGAGAGGGACCCAGAGGTTGGGCTTAGGGCTGTATTGAATAAGTTTCAAACAACTTCTTTTCCATCTAATGTAAAGCATCCAAGTCCCATGAATCTGTAAATCTTTGAGGAGAAAACATATTTTGTTGGCTGCGATAATGACAATGGTGGCCCAATTAGGCCCAAAGTGGAATCAAGTTGGGTTAGGGACCTAATGGCATAAATTACAAGCAGTTTTTGTCTTCTTTTATGAAACGCTTTGCTCAGATTTCAACCATACTTGCCATGGATCGTTTAATGGTCAGGAGGTACAGAGTTATTCAAAGTGCATGCATGTATCCCACAGTGGGGATTGGAAGCAGGAACCTACATTGTACACCTGTAGAGCAAAGGCCCAAAGGTCAAAAGTACATACTACTTAAAATAACCTGCTGTGTTAAATAGTGAAGTAGTACTTCACATTGGCATAATATGAACACCTACAATTTATATTCTAATGTTGGGAAAAGATAAAAGTTGTCACTGGTAAGTCTTTAAAAAACATCACTATCCCCATCAGAAAAAAAAGGAAAAACCCAACAACTTGTCATTTCTTGAAAAATGCAGTCATTAAACTTTGGTATACCTGGTAGCTGATATCACTCAGTATGAACTGGCATTACAAAATCCCCTTTGAGCCCTTCAATGTCCCATCAGAAAAAAAAAAGATGACAAAAACTTGTCATTTCTTAAACAATACATAAAGTGATTCAACCTTGGTATACCTGGTAACTGATGTCACTCAGTACTACATGTAACTGACATTACACAATTGGCTAAATTCGTCAAGACTTAAGTGGATCTTTGTTTCCAGAAGTCTTCAGTGTAGAAGGAAGGCCTTTGACCACAATGGAAAAGTACCAAGTAACAGTGAATGTATTGCCATAATGGCAAACTAAAAGCAGAAAGTTCATTTTTTTTTTTCAAACAGATGTTACATCATTCAACGAGGAGCCTCAACTTAGCACGCTATTAATCCATGTAAGACCTTTCACTCAAATGGCAATTACAAATTTTGACATATCTGCATCCCACTAGTAAGATTTGGATCATGATCCAAACCTCACTCCCAAACTGCCGTGTGAACTCCCTACCCCTCCCCCTCCCCCCTTATATGTGCATGACTTGTCACTTCGTTGGTCCACAGCAATAGCTTACTGAGTGAACTTCCGCCATATTCTTTTAAGTTCAAAAGAACTTGGCACACATGATCTTTTGAGATGTTCATATGTGAGACACGTTGTTACCATGATGGTGGTGTATTGTCGCAAAATAAAGACACTGAAAAAAAAAGCTTACTTCACATACAATGTATCTAGCATTTAGCAATTTGTATGAAATTTGGCACACACATTAGTCCTGGGCCCCATTTCATAAAAGATGTTAGCATGTCAACTCTTGCTGGAATGGCAACTTCCAATAGCAACAACCAATCAGGAAGCTTGATTCTTGTTGTTACCATGACAATTGCCATTCCAGCAAGAGTTGCTATCGTATCAACTTTTTATGAAATGGGGCCCTGGGGTATTCATATGCAAGACACATTATTTGAGAGTGGAAGATGCTTATTGCCATGGTAAAATATATTCAGGCTACAAACAGACAAACAAACAAACAAAAAGTGGAAAAAATTGTGCAGAGGCCAACACCCTAGAGTTTTAGAACTTGATCATTTGGCACACATTCTTCTTAAATTGTCTCAGAATTCGTTTGAAACATTATCATTTTGTCGGTCTATTCATAGAGGAACGTATCTTGTACAGTGCACTCCCGTTATAACGAAATGCTCGGGACCAGCAGTTTTCTTTTGTTATAACAAAATTTCGTCACAACCGAACAAATATAATATGTATAACGAAAACAAGGAATCCACGCACATATATCATATTCTGTTTGTTGAATACTCATCGTACACTTGAAAGCTATGTGAAATGGGATGGTACCTTTTTAATTTTGTTTGAATATTACATTTAAAAGAGAGCATAAAGTTGTTTGTATTGTCACACATGTATAGAAAATGACAGTTTAGGATTCTGTTACAGTTCGCTATTCCAAAGGTTTGTTTCTTACTAAAGTCCATTACTCCGAAGACTCCTTATTCTGAAGTTTCGCCGTTCCCGGGATTCCGAACGTTTGTTCATTTGAAGCTTTGCTCTTCCGAAGATTCGTTATTCCATAAGTTCATAATTTAGATATAAATGTATTGTTCGTTTTCCAAAGGTTCGTTGATTGGAAAATGAAATGAGGTCCGTCATTCCGAAGGTTTGTAAATAAAAAATGAGAAAGGTTCACTATTCCGAAGATGCGTTGTTCAGAAGGATTTTTATTCCAAAAATGAAATAAGGTTCATTATTCCGAAGGTCTGTTAATCAAAATAATGAGAAAGGTTAGTTGTTTTGAAGGTTCGGTTATCTTAAGACGATTATAAGGTTTGCAATTCCTAAGTTTTGTTAGGGGACTCATCTTTTTCACTTTTGGATTAACAAAACTTTTTTTGTAATGTTCCGATTAGTGAACATTTGGAATTCCTATCATTTTGGGACTAACGAACCGTCGTAATAAGAACCATATTTCATTGTCAGGTTAACGAACCTTATTAAAAACGAAACTTTGGAATAACACCAAAATGTTCATAATAACAAACCCTATTTCATTTCCGAACTAACGGACATTTAGGTGTATCAGAATCTGTGTGTTTTGTAATAAAGAACCTTCGAAACAGTAAAACGAACCTAATTTGATTTCAGATTATTGTATTACAATAACGCAAGTTCCCCTCGGAAACTGTGCGTGACACACAGAGTGAACACACAGTGATGTGAAGCGTTTGCCCATGCCGAGACGCTATAAAGGCTTGTTCCGCTACGTATTTTCGAAGTTGATCTACATTTCGTTATAACGGAGCACATTTCTTTTCTTTTTCTTTGTCAGTGACGCTCGGAAAAGATTTTGTTATAATGAAAATTTCGCTATAACCGTGTTCGTTATAAGCGAATTTTGTACCATAGGCTTTAATGGTGATGAATTTGGGACCAGAAGTTTTACTTCGTTATAACGAAATTTCGTTGTAACCGTGTTCGTTGCAACGGGAGTGCACTGTACCTTGTTGCTCTAATTTTCACAAGGCAATAATCAAAGGAAGGTTATAGACCTAATATCTCTAGTTTTTGTCCCATCACCTCCCCCCCCCCAAAAAAAAAAGCGCAGCATGTCTTTTCTTGTGCTCTACAAGATGTACAGAATAAAAAGAATGGTAATGAGAAAGAAAGCTTAGAAATGGGTAGAGAAGGTGCATGTTGCATTGGTTGACTGCAGTAAAGTGACCCAGGGCATTTGCTGTTTGCAACCACAACTAACACAGATGCCCCAAATGCGGGCAACCTCAAACATTAGTGGTTTAACCACAGGTTTTAACTGAGAGCCCCATGCAATTCTTCAACCCAGGCTGTTTTCAAGGCAGGTGCAACTGTAATTGGTCCCAAACCTGATGTATGGATGATTCAACATGAGTCATGCATCTGCTTTCGGTGTCCTTACACCTGCAAGAAACAGAATTAAACAAAGTCAAGAATGTCTGTAAGATTAAAGATAATGAAAGCGTTTTTGGTTTGTCTCCTCATATATCCCCTTTAATAATCTCCAGGAGCTTTGAATGGGTGTGTGGTGAGCCACACAGTTCAGGCATCATTTCCTGATTTGGTTTCTAGTTTTTCCTCTGTTGTTGTTGCTGTTGTTGTTGTTGTGTTGTTTCTTTTTCTTTTTTTTCTTTTTTTTTTTGGGGGGGGGGGGGTCCCGTAAGCATGTTCATGGCATTGCTTTTTGTTAAAGTAGGCCATGGTTGAGAATGTGTTTATCAATATCATGTGCTCTTATCATTCATATTGTACATGTCCTTGCTCTCATCTATTTTATGTGTGCCTTTTTGTTGTCATCTTCCTTTCTTTCTTCCCTATATTCATCCTGTCCTTCTCCCTTTCTTTGTTTTGTTTTGTTTTGTTTTTTCCAAAAGTGCTATCTTCTTTTTATTAATTTAGTACTACTTATTCCTCAGTGTAATCTTTCTTTTTCTGTCTGTTCTTGTCATTATCATCCTTCATCCCATTTTTTACTTCTCATTTCTTCATCCATTCTTTTGTCAAAAAACAAACAAAACAAATGCCCCACCTTAATGATGTAATAAAAGGCATAAACACCAAACTTTCTTCTTTCTAAAAGAGGAGTTAAGTGGAAGTAACAGACTGGTAGAACATTTTAATCCAATTAGACATTCATACTTGAGGGTCAATTTCAATTGAAGGTCAGTTAATGCAGCCACAGAGTCCTGTGGCTAGGGAACTCAGAGTGGCCATCTTGGTCATGTGACCATGACTGGGAGACAAGAACGGATCAGCTGCGAGGGTTTGGCAACCCAGTGCGGTGTATCGCCTGTCTGCGTGGAGTTCTGACAGAGCCGTCAATGTCAGAATCGTGACAAAGCCCCAAAATGAGCTGAGGTGTCCTCGTCGATTACACAACACATTGCCAGCCCTGGTTCAACCACACAAGTGCATTTGAGGTTGTCGCCCCATTTTGAACTGTTTTCGGTTTGCACTTCGTGCCATGTCCGCAATGATCTGTAGGAGCTGGTTACCTCCTGTCAAGATCAATCTGCCTGTGGTCATAGCTTTGTGAAAAACCCCCTGTTCAAACGCAGGCTAGTTTATACCAAAACTTCATAAAAAAACGATGTATAAAGAAGATTTGTATAGTTGACAGACCGTTTAGACGCTAATCTCAACCGTTCTGGAAACCATGTGCAGTTTCCAACTGCGCATGCTGTTGTGGTCATGAGTGACAGCTATGGCGTCACCTTTCGTGCCCGCTCCTATTAAGCCCCGCCCGGTTATACTGTTCTATGTTCGCCATACGTTCAGACGCACAATGGACACGATGGAATGCTGATTTGCTATCGAGTTCTAGTTCGAAACCATGCTCTGACCGTCATTTCGTTACATGTTGTTTCGTTATACATTGTTTCGTTAGTCAGCGTTCAGACCTATAAATGCATCGTACAGCTATACATTTTGGTATAGCTATTACCATTCTAGTATAATTTTTTTTCTTCTGAACACCCTGAAAGTACAGGTAATGCTTCTTGAATAATTGTGTTTGCAACAATGGCCCAATGACAGCTCCAGTGGCCTTGCAGTAGAATTGATCAGATTCACACATATACCCGGTAAATGTCATATTTTTCCCGAATGAAAAACCAACCAACAAACAAACATACAAACTTTTTGTAGTACAATGTTATGATTGGTCAATTTTTTCTATCAGCCCTGTGCAGCTTTTTTTCCTCACAGATGAGTGCTTATGAGAATTGGATGTTTTTCTTCTGCATTCTCACTCACTGGAAAGTTAATCATCAAATGATCAAGGTCAATGGTCAATACATTGACTGAAAACATAATAATTCATACCATACCTTCAGCAAGGAATGTCCAGAGGTATTACTGTTTAGTAGAGAGGATAAAAATATCATGTATAAAAATCATGATTGAATCATGATTTTTATGTAATTACAGAGGTGAAAGGGATGAAAAGTTGAACCAGAAATCAATTAGGGACTCTAGCATTAATGCATTATGTGTATTAAACTGTCCCCATTCTTAAATTGTTTTTAACTATGTATGCTTGCTGTTAAATGAAAATGTTTGAATTACCTCACTCTTTGCGATATCAGTTTTAATAAATTGCTTAAATTTGTGACTTCTTCCTCGAAATGAAGTATTGCAAGAACATTTTCTTTAGTGAAAATGTTTGTTTTTTTTCCTACTGAAAGGCAACCCCCCCCCCCTCCCAAGAGAAAACAACACACCAAAAAAAAAAAAAAACATGTACAGTCTCTTGGCCATTCTAAACTTCAAATTCAGTTCTGCTGTGTTTCAATGCACAATTGACTAGAACTCGGAACTCCAAGCCCAGGTCGCCAGGCTGCGTGCAGAAGTGGAGAAGGGCGAGGCGCACCGACAGAACATCGAGTACGAGCTGGCGTTGGCGCGCAATTCGGCGAGCCGGGAGAAGATTGGGTCATCGGAGAAAGAGGAACAGCTGAAGGGCATCATTACGTCGCAGAGCGGTGAGTTTCAGTTGTGGTGATTGACAGACAGTCTCCGCAAGATGCTGGAGTACCAACGATTCTACATGCTGACTCTCTTGGCTAGCCTGCAATTACAGAATAATATTTCTATCATACTGTGTAAATGGGCGATTTTTCGAAGTTTTACCGATCTGAGTCAAGGTATTTGGTAGTAAATGTCATGGCATAGCAGTGTTTATTTTTAAGGAAAATGGAGACCAAAATGGGCCGGGGGGGGGGGGGGGGGGGGAGGTGTTTTGTTGATTACATTTGCATGAGTTCTGCATTAAATCAGATATTACTTTTTCATCTCCGGTTCACCAGGGTGATCTATGTTTAGATCCTTAGTTATATGAATCTCTTGTTTCCTTTTTTTTTTCTGCTTCTTTTGTTTTTTTTAATTATTTGGTTGCAGTGAGCTTTTAAGCTTGTGAAAGAGGATCGTAGAGAGCGTACAGCATTCCCAATGCGCGGAAATTGTTCATTAGCCCGTGTGGAAAGCTCCTCAAGTTCTCTGGAAGTATGCCAATAGATTGTGAAGGCGCACATGATGGCGTTCAGTGTACCGCTAGTCAGAGCTTTAGTGTTGATATGGCAGTGTGTGTAGCGATGGTGACAAATTGCTTGTCTTATTGTTCCCTGCTGCCAGAGTAATGGCACACTTCACGAATGTATTGGGGATTACTCACTGGTTCCTTTTGCTGTACGACGTGGGAGCGGCATAATTGGCTCATTCGTGTTTCCTGCCTCTCTCCCTGACGAGATTTGTCAATGAGATAAACGGTTGACTGTGAGCTTTAACACTGATGTCATTCCACTGTCCCACCTGCAGTTTTTTTTTTCCCCCGGGAACTTAGCAATGGAACCAGCTGCTGTGATTTTTTGCTGTATTTTTCTCTTTTAATGCATTTTAAGCAGTCATAATTACAAGAAAGTACTTGTACTAACTAGCTGAATTGATCATGAAATTTTCATGTTTGTAATTGTTTTGGTCCTTCCCCCATGAACTTTTTACCTCCTATATTAATTGGTTAAGAGTTTTATGTGAAGGAAATGCAATCCTTTAAGCTTTCTGCATGTCTCCCCATACCTGAAAAGTAAAATTTTAAGTTTGATTATTTAATTTTCAGTTAAGGTTTGTGCATGAATGTTTTGCTATGGTTTTCGGGAAAGTAATGTTCTATCTTGCCCAATGGTATTTCACAGAATTGACCCCCTCCCCCCCCCCCAAAAAAAAGGAAATGCTGAATAAGTACCATTTAAGTTTAATTTTTATATGCTAAATTTGTAAATGATTTTGTGTATGTCACCTGATCATCTATTTGGTAAGTATAAATTTTTCAAATTGATAAAATTCTTGCATCAAATTGTTTTCATTGTAACTGATTGACAAATACATTGACATAGATAATCAGTGTTTAGTAGTAGCCATGACAAAGAAATCATGGGCGTACATACTCGCGCAGGATTCGAACCCAAGACCTCTTGATCACCAGACAAGAGTCTTATCTACTAGACTACCGAGCTTCCAACCGACAGCCACTTTAATTTCGCAAATTTCGCGAGAGCCAAGATTCACAAAATTGAAGTGTACGTGAAAGTTCTTATCTACACTATATGCATTGAATGTTAGAGGCAACTCGCGAAAATTTCATGCCGCGAAAAAGGCCGTCGGCTCCAATTCGTGAAAATTTCATGCTGCGAAAATATGGAGTTTTACAGTAATTCTTCCGTCGGGTTGTTTTTACTGCAACTGATTCACAAATTGCCTACATCAATGTAAATAAGCACTGAAATAATCAGTGTTTAGTAGTAGCCATGACAAAAGAAATTACATACTCGGCCAGTAATTTGCAATGAAATATCAATTTGTTAGTGTGTGCTTTCCTCTCGCTCTCTCTCTCTCTCTCTCTCTCTCTCTCTCTCTCTCTCTCTCACTTTTAGCAATGTAAAGATGGTCATTAGTGAAAGCCATGAAACTTGTGCATCTTTGTGACCTAGTTATGTATGAGAAAAATATATATTTTCCTTTTAGAAATATATGATACATTGTCAGATATTCTGTATGAGATGCCTAACCTCATTTCTAATCCTTCCATCATGGGCGGTCCATCTTGCCCTCTCCTTCAGAGAAACTATCTTCCCTGAGCAGTCAGCTCCAGTCACTCCAGAGCCAGGCCAGCCTCCATGAGCGGGAGATGGTGCAGCTGAGAAACAAGCACCAGAGGCAGCTGGATGAAAAGGTGAGGACGTCTCCATGGTAACGGGGCAGCCGGCAGGTTCTTCTTCTTGTGTGAGATGCACGGCTTCAGAGTAATTCTCATATTTTGTATGTTACATACACCTGTGTAGGCTGACAAAATATTAAGAGAATATTACAATTGGTATTTTGGGGAATATTCCTTCTTTTTATTTGGGAGGGGAGGTCATATTCTGTTTGGTGGTTTGCATACAAAAAGTATGTGTGTAGTTTGTGTATTATTCATTATGCTATTTTCCTTGCCTAACCCTCTTGTTTCCATACTGTCTAGGAGATAAGGGTACCATATACGCTCATTTTGATCATTTTGATACCAAATATGGACAAACGATACACTTTTCAGCCTGTTGTGTGCAAAACCAATTCTCTCTTGCTTTGTACAGCAGCCATCACTGGATGTAGCCATCATTTTGAGTTCATCTTCGAGGTCTGACATATTGAGGTATACAGCTTACTCCAAAATGAAATCTCACATGATAAACGGCATACAGCATTTAAGTCTTAGACCATGAAAAGTCTTTTTTCTTTTTCTTTAGTCAGAGAGAGAAAATGTTTGCGTGCAAAGACAACAGACAAATTAATGTAACTAGAAATTTGGGGCCTGTTGCATGAAACATTCAACCTGAGAAATACTCTGGTAAGAACTGAAAACTCGGGTTAGTATGATGTTGCCATTGACTTTAACAGGAAAAACTCTTGAAAATCAACCTGATTTTTTTCTCAAGTGAATAGTTTTATGCAGCAGGCCCCTGGTGCGCTCTGAGCTCATCACCCTTTTGTTGGTGTTGTTTTTGTCCTCTCTATACCCAGGAAAAGCAGGTTGCCAGCATCTTAGCTGAGAGAGATGTCCTCCAGACAGCCAAGGAGGAGATTGAACAGGTCTTCCACGAGCAGGAGAGGTGAGTCAGGGAGTAGCATCTCTTTAAGAGTCAGGTCACCTTGGCATAGAAATATTTTGAAACCATGTGTGTGCTGCCATTCACAGGCTATGTTCTGTGTACTCATGTTCATGGGTGTACAAAGTCACAAACTGAAGATGAGATTTCTTGGTGTCACTAGTCTGGGTGTACAATTGTGTTATAAATGCATCATAAGTAAAATCAAAAGGGATTGACTTACCAGTAATCGGCTGCTTCAGTAGCCAGGGCGGTACTGTGTAAAGTCAGTGAAGATTTCAGGATCTTGGAGGAAAAGGATTACTGTATACGCCATATATTTCGCGAGTCTAAATTTTCGCGAATCGAGAATTCCCAACAATTTCGCGAGTGGTTAAATTCGCGATCGTGGAGTCCTGTACTGGACGGAAAAGTGTACACGTGTACGTCACATTCACATCCGGGATCAGAGTCAATATTTTCGCGTGTCTTTTATTTCGCGAATAGCACCCGACTCGCGAAATTCGCGAAAATAAAAACCTCGCGAAATATTCGGCATATACAATAATAGACTGCACATAGAACACACTTCCCTCCATTGCTGATCATTGATTGTTTCATGCATTATCATTTTAGTGCGGAAACCAGGAACTTTACGCGCCCCTGCATAAGTTGTCTTTTTGAACGTTGTGCAAGAGTTGAAGAATTTCAGGAACTTTTCTCATTTCTTTGCATTCTTGAGGTTCCTTGAATTGTGCTGTTGTCTGCAAGTAGGCAACAGAAGATGCCAGGGTTGAACAATGGCAAAATTTACAACACATAAGACGGGCAAATTATCTATTTTAGTAATTGTATTGTGTTTGATTGATGAATATATGTTCAGATTTGGGGAAGTGATTGGCAGTTGCCTTTCCACATTTTGTTGATAATGGACGTTTATTCATCTTAAGCAAAATGAATAAAATCTTCAGACATATCACTGTTCACCCCCGCCCCTTCCCTTTGATGTGCAGCTTGTACGCTGATGCCCAGGAGAAGATCTCAGAGCTGCGCATCGAGAGAGACACCCAGACACAGACGGTCAGGCAGAAGCTTCAGGATCTCCAGCTCAGTGCCGAGAGAGAGGAGGCCGCGAAGAGAGAAATCATGGTCAGCCAAAGTAGATTTCTATCTTTTCTGATCAGTCTTTTGTTCCTTTAGTCCTATCATATTTCAAAAGTCGATTGTCCCTTTGAGTGTTATCATATTTCACTTAGAGAGGTGATGGAAATAATGTTTTCTGATTGCTCTGGTGTTTTCCTGTCTATCTGTCTCTCTACCTGTCTACTTATACATAATTATTTTGTTTCACGTAGTAGCCTGATGAATATCCTATAAGTATCTCAGCAAAACCACTCATAATTTGTATATATTATGCATATATGCATATATCAAATGAATCATTCTGATTGTGTGTTATTACTCTCTCCATCCAGTTCAACTTTGACCTGGAGAGTCAAGTTCTGGATGCTAGATTACTACCTTCACATAACTTTGGGGGTTTTTTTTCTCTCTCTCTCTTTCTTTTCTCGCAGGCTGCCAAGGAAGAAATCCGAGAATTACAGGAGAGGATAGAAAAGGAGAGAGCGGCACACACAGAATCTAAATTCAATTTTGAAATTGTACAGGTAAGTTTCTTCAGTTACAAACCCACATTTGGACAAAAAAAAAAGAAAACCAACAAAACAAAACAAAACAATATCATAAGTAAAGAGCGAGATCTGCAGAATTTGACATTTGGCAGAAATTTTCAGCTTAGAAAGAAAAAAAAAAATCACATACATTACTTCATGAATAAAAGTAAAATCCAGAATAGGAGTGCCAATAATCCTTGGAGAATTTTTCCAATCACTAGTTATTGTGATTAAAGCAATGAAACAAGAGCAATTATAACTGAGTGAGTATTGAGTAATTGGACAAAATCAGACAAATGTGGAGATTATCATTATCATATTTAATATTTTAAGTTCTACAAAGTTACTGAATAGCCACATAATTAGTTACAGTGCTTCATACAAAGCTTTCATTTGCATAAAGAAATTTTGTGCGTATGGGTGTGTGTTTCATAATTGGATTGATTAAAAAAAAGATTTTGGGAAATAATAATTTGAATCAAACAAACAATGAATATTGGTGAATTTCTCACTCCTAGCATGTATATTCAGAGACACCCATAGATAATATTTAGAGCTTTTGATCACCTATTGACTTTTGTCCCTTTGCAGTGTCAGAAGCGTGATTTGGAGGGAGCCCTCAGTGTTGAGAAGTCTGCCAGGGAGCAAGCTGTCTACAATATCGAGACACTGAGCAAGCAGATCAGGTGATCTATTACTAGCATACAGGAAATGTCTTAAATTAGCTGTAAATGGAAGATAGGAATACAAATGCTGCAAGACTCTTGACAGCACAGGATGGGGAATATGTTAATAAGTCTTGATAAGTATGCATAGAAAAATTTCATGTTCAAGTTGAAGGTTTGACAGTTAGCTTGGAGAAAAGGATAACTCATTGCTCATGATTCATCTGCGAATAATGATAATGATATATTATGATAATGATATGGTCTTATTTACCCAGGGTAGCCTCTTAAGTGTTGACATTGTTCTACCAAAGGGCCTTGCCATTATTATTACGGTAGCATAGCCAGGTACCCATTTATACACCTGGGTCAGGAGGGACATTGTATATAAAAACATCTTGTTCAAGAACATAAGCACTGGGCTGGATTCAAACTCGGGTCCCCCGATTGGGAGTCGGGAGTCTTATCCGCTATGCCACTGTGCCCCCACTAAATGGAAGGTAAGAATGAATGAACTTGAAATGTCTCTACTCTTAGCTGAACCATTGAGCTGGTAGTAAATATTCTCTGAATCCTAAATATGCTGCGCAGGTCTGATTAGAGCATGGAATTTCCTGATTTAGTAAATGCTGAATAGTTAGCAATGCTTGTTGGTCTGATCATCTCCCAGCATCATTCTCTTCAAGCTTTGATGTTAAAAAAAATGGAGAAAAAAAACTAAACATGCATCTGTATGTTCTTAAGAATGAAAGTTTTTGGTGGTAAACAAAATGGAAAATATGCTTTTTGTTTAGTCCTTTATGAAACATAATTTCCAACATTCTCATGGAGGCAGCATTTTCTCTTGCAACATGTACAGTATCTGAAATAATATGGCTTTGCCTCAGGAGTATTAAATACAATACATACAGTTTTATTCTTTTTTAAAATGATAACACTTTTTATGTCAATTTTGCAGGGAACTGGAGTCAGCATACCAAGAAGAGAAAAAGGAACATGCTCTTGCCAAGGAAAGGTTAAAAAGGTACTGTAACCGGATGTGATCCATTGAAATCAAGAGAGGAGTGGTAAATTTGGACAGAGTTACCACCTGTCTTTGCTTTAAATTTTGAAGTGCATAGTGCTGATTGGCTCGTTTCTCTGCAGGAAAAATCAGAGTGGTTAAAATCTCTATTCCCCTTTCAGCTGAGGCTAGTCACATTCCCGTGCAAGATTCTATTCATCACTAAATTTTGTGTGGAAACAATAAAAGTGTGTGATAAAATACCACTGTGTGCTCTGTGGAGTGGCTGTTTACTTGCTAGTATTAAGGCTGGTAGTTTTCTCCTTGTTGGTGATGGTATTCTAAACTCTATCTCTGTCCAAACTGAATCTGACTTTTTGCGAGCTCCAACCTTCGGAGCAAAGCGTGTGCATGTAGCACCGTCCCTTCACGGGTGTAAATCCTCAAGGCCTTTTAACAAAGTTCATGGAGAGTTGAGTTAGTGGCCATATAGTAAATCATGGCTGTCTATAGACAGCCTATATGCTGCGGTCTGACTCTATCGACAGTCTATATGCTGCTGTCTGACAAGCCTGAGACGTATATAGACAGGAGCAACGTCAGGTGCCAGGGTGTGTGTATATCTTTTAATGTCGGAAAGGCAAAACACACCGCAAGTAGTCTGCGCATCAGTAGATGAGTATTCCATAATACATTGAGGCATTATACGTACATACATTTGTATGCATTATTCTACAGTCATATGTATCTATGTATGTGCTGTGTGTTCATATGTGCTTGTGTATAGGTATGTTTGTAGCCACGATTTGCAGCCAGATGAATTTTGATGGCCGCTGATCATATAATGAAAAAAGCGTATGTCTTTGTCGTGCTGTTTTCAAGGCCAGGCTTTGTCGTCGATAACATATGAAAAACAGTAAAAATGAATTGATATTGGGTCTCAATGAGAATCCCTCCTATGCTATGTAACGCACCATTGCAAACTTTTTATTCGTTTGATGGGGCTATGACTCAAAGCAACAGAAATGCAGTCAGTTGGACTGCACTTACAAAGTGGATTTCAGAAAAAAAAACGTAAACATAAGTTTTCAATAGGAGCCACTCTCAAGATGTAGCAAAGGAAAACTGCTCATAAATGCTGAGTCATTTGACATTATGACCTTAAACTTTCCTTCACTGCCGGGTAATGAAAATTATTCGTTCCCTGCATTTGAGCCAAAGTCTATTTGTGTGACTTTTTTTAGCACAAGGCGGATATGATAAGTTTGTTTATACACCTTCAGTGCCAAAATTTCTGTTTGCATGAACGCCGTGGCTAATAGAAACTGTCATTGGTGACATGGAATTGAGTGAGGTGTGTCACACCTTGGCCTGTTGTAGTATTAAGGTCTCTGTCGGAATATGTATCCAACCTGGGGCCACAATACCCTGGTAAAATCACAAACACCAAAGTTATGAAAAATGAAAAATTAGGTCATTATGTTGTTGTTGTTGTTTTTTTTTTTTGGGGGGGGGGGGTGGGTGTTCAATGGTCAGTGATCTCTCCTCCCCCACCCCCTCTCCCCCAACATTAGACAACGTTGCCAAGCCTCTTTCCACTCTGAACTGGTAATAGTACATCATACCAGACAGACACCTAAACAGCGTTTTTATGCCTCCGCCACGAAGTGGTGCCGGAGGCATTATGTTTTCGGGTTGTCCGTCCGTCCGTCCGTCCGTCCGTCCGTCCGTCCTTCCGTCCGTCCGTAATGAATTTTGTGGACAGGGTAACTACCAAAACCTTTTGAGGTATCCTAATGAAACTTGGCATGTATGTGTATTAGGGGGTGAAGTTGTGCCTATCAACTTTTGGGTGCACATGCTCAAGGTCAAAGGTCAAAAGGTCAAGGTCAAATGTTTAAAACTTTACTATTTCCCCCATATCTATGCAATGCCTGAAGATATTTTCTTGAAACTTAGTGTATACATGTACTACCCAATTAAGATTCTCTGGTGAAAGTTTGGGGTCATGAGGTCAAAAGGTCAAAGGTCAAAAGGTCAAGTAAAATGTTAAATTTTCACTTTTTTCTCTTTATCTTGGAAATTGTTCAAGGTATCTTCATGGAACATAGTATATATATGCATCTACTGACTGGCAGTGGTTATCTAGGGAATTTAGGGTTCATGGGGTCAAAGGTCAGGGGTCAAAGGGCAAGGGCAATACTTCAAAATTTTACTATTTTCCTTATATTTATGCAATGCCAGCAGGACTTTTTTTTTTTTTTTTTAACTTGATGTATGCATGTATAACCCAATAGAGATTCTCTGGGATTTTTTTTTTTTTTTGCCAAGAAGGTCAAAGGTCAAAAGGTCAAAGATCAAGTGAAAGTGCTGAACTTAATTCTTTCTCCATATCTCGGAAGTGGCTCAAGTTATCTTGAAACTTAGAACATGCTGAATTTATGTATGTTCTGCCTGACAGTGATTCTCTTATAAATCAAAGGCCAGATGAAAATGATAACAATTTACTGTTCAATACAGAAATTGCGCTTTTTCTCCATACCTTGAAAATTACTCAGTGCATAAACTTATGAAATGGTCAAAGTCAAGTTAAAGTTCTTAAATCCCCAAATACATGCTCTCCTATTCATCCAATTAAACATAGGTCAAGGAAGGTAAACATTCAATACATTTGTGACAAATATGTCATTTTAATATTTTGCCAATTTTGTGAAAATGTAATCACACATTGTCCACATGTACTATAGACCTATTAGGAGAATCATGCATTATTGCGGAGGCATACGAGTCGCCATAGCGACATTTCTAGTTCTTTTTATAAATTGGTAATTAATTCAACCACCTCCATGTTTCAAATGCTTTGTTGATCATGGTATTCAAGATTGGGTTCATGTTTTCCAGAAAAAAACATGCAAAAAATCTGAACCTCTCTTTGATTACTATACTCCCTCAGATACATAAATGCAGTGTTGCTTTTGCAGCATACTTTCGCGAACTTGAGCCGACAGCCTATTTCGCAACATGAAGCCTCCGCAAATTGCCACTAGCATTCAATGCATTGTGTAGAATCACACTCATTTTGCTTTTTTTTCGAATCTTGACTCCTCACGAGAAGTTTTCATGCACAGAAAATTTTTTGGAAAATGAAATTCAGCGTTTATGGTCATGGAAAAAAAAAATTCCAGGGCTCCTACTCTCATATCAATGAGCAGGTCCTGAGGGATCATCTTTCCAAATTTAGTGTTTTTATCCACTATGTAACAGTAATTTCACTATAGCCATCTAACTAATGGGGGCTGAGTCATATATATGTTTTCTTGTCTATTATATCTTCATCTTGTTTATACTGCTTGTAAACAACATGTATGAATGTGATTTATTTATCTTTTTTTTTGGGGGGGGGGGGAGGGGGTCATTTTAAGCATGCTTTTAGCTTGACATCAAATTTGAAGAGATATTTACGAATGCTAGGGAGCATTTTCTGCTACATTTTATCACGCTATGATTAGTTTGTTGTTTCTTTAAAGATGACACAGCGTTGGTGAGAAAAGAGAGCTATAGTCGGATAAGTCCTTGCTACTTTATGTTAGCTTTCAGAGTGTCATCAAGTTTGGAAAGCATTGCACTAATGATTTACAGTAAGTTACTTCTGCTTTTCTTAAATATGAATGTTTAAATAGTGCTTTTCAAAGGAGCCGCTTAATCCAATCCAATTTTGCCCACTTGATGTTGGCATATTGTGAAGAGTATTCAGATCGGCATTGCTGTGTGCCTAGCACAGCTGTGCTTGTGTCACCTGTCAATGATGCTGAGGCCTGCAAGCAGTTTAGGCACCTTTTTTATGCCTCCGCCAGGAAGTGGTGCCGGAGGCATTATGTTTTCGGGTTGTCCGTCCGTCCGTCCTTCCGTCCGTCCGTCCGTCCTTCCGTCCGTCCGTCCTTCCGTCCGTCCGTAATGAATTTTGTGGACAAGGTAACTATCAAAACCTGTCGAGGTATCCTAATGAAACTTGGCATGTATGTGTATTAGGGGGTGAAGTTGTGCCTATCAACTTTTGGGTGCACATGCTCAAGGTCAAAGGTCAAAAGGTCAAGGTCAAATACATAAAATTTCACTATTTCCACCATATCTATTGAATGCCTGAAGATATTTTCTTGAAACTTAGTGTATACGTGTATTACCCAATTAAAATTCTCTGGTGAAAGTTTGGACGATGAGGTCAAAGGTCAAAGGTCAAAAGGTCAGGGTCAAATACATAAAATGTCACTATTTCCACCATATCTATTGAATGCCTGAAGATATTTTCTTGAAACTTAGTGTATACATGTATTACCCAATTAAGATTCTCTGGTGAAAGTTTGGGTCATGAGGTCAAAGGTCAAAGGTCAAAAGGTCGGGGTCAAATACATAAAATTTCACTATTTCCACCACATCTATTGAATGCCTGAAGATATTTTCTTGAAACTTAGTGTATACATGTATTACCCAATTAAGATTCTCTGGTGAAAGTTTGGGTCATGAGGTCAAAGGTCAAAGGTCAAAAGGTCAAGTAAAAATATTAAAACTTCTTTTTTTTCTCCGTACCTTGGAAAATTGTTCAAGGTATCTTCATGGAACATAGTATATACATGTACTGACTGGAAGTGATTATCTAGAGAATGTAGGGTTCATGGGGTCAAAGGTCAGGGGTCAAAGGTCAAGTGCAACACTTCAAAATTTTACTATTTCCCTCATATTTATGCAATGCCAGCAGGGTTATTTTTTTTTTACACTTGGTGTATGCATGTGTAACCTAATAGAAATTCTCTGGAATCTTTTTTTACCTCAAAGGTCGAAAGGTCAAAGATCAAGTGAAAGTGCTGAACTAACTTTTTCCTCCATATCTCGGAAGTGGCTCAAGTTATCTTGAAACTTAGTACATATTATGCATGTTCTACCTGAAAGTGATTATCTTGTGAATTTTAGGGTCAAGGGCCAGATGAAAATGGTAACAATTTACTATTCAATTCAGAAATTGCACTTTTTCTCCACACCTGTACCTTGAAAATTACTCAATGCCTAAATGTATGAATGGGTCAAAGTCAAGTTAAAGTCCTTAAATCCCTAGATACATGCTCTCCTATTCATCCAATTAAACCTAGGTCAAGGAAGGTGAACATTCAACACATTTGTGACAAACTTGTCATTTCAATATTTTGCCAATTTTGTGAAAATGTAATCACACATTGTCCACATGTACTATCTAGACCTATTGGGAAAATCATGCATTATGGCGGAGGCATACCAGTCGCCAAAGCGACATTTCTAGTTTCTTTATTTTCATTGATTTTTTTTTTTCTCGTTAGAGTGAACGAGGAGAATGCTGCCACCAAGGATCTGCTCTCGGCTGAGATGGAGCAGAAACGAGAGGTGCTGACGGGAACCACCCACCAGATAGAACTCTACCAGAAGAACTTCAATGGCCTGAAGGAGGAATTATCAAAGGTCTGTGTGCAGGGTAATCAGTGACGTGTGCAGTTTATGCTTTCATTACTTCAATGGCCTGAAGGAGGAATTATCTAAGGTCTGTGTGCAGGGTAATCAGTGATGTGTGCAGTTTATGCTTTCATTACTTCAATGGCCTGAAGGAGGAATTATCTAAGGTCTGTGTGCAGGGTAATCAGTGATGCGTGCAGTTTATGCTTTCATTACTTAATGGGAGTGTGAAGTTATATTAGTACTTCTGTTGATGGTACCTCTGTGCAGTTAAGCAGTGGATGGCAGGTTTTTATCCAATCCCAGGCTGGTTTCTCCTTTTCACCGAGTCTGTTTTATACTGGTTGATTAATGTGATCTTGTGTACAGAGAGCTACAACAAAATATGTGTTTGTTAGATGTGTTTAATTCTCATTTGTGGATACAAAGTGTGTGTTTGGGGGGGGGGGGGGGGGAGGGGAGGGGAGAATTCCACTAGGGTAATCAACTTGTATGTTTTACAGTATTTAGTATGCTTTCCTTCATTTTTAACAAAAGTGAGAAAATATTATTTCTAAATGCAAAATATTTTGTTGTTTTCTGAAACATCATTTAGTATGCTCAGTATGGGCAATTTTTTTCTACTGTTTAACCAAAATATGTTGGGGTTTTTTTTGCCTGCAAAATGTGTGTGAGTGTTTTTTGGGTTTTTTTTTTTTTGTTTGTTTATGGGGCAACAATTTGTTTGTTTTCCTATCTACAGAGGCTTGCTGCCCTGTTGCATATTTGTATGTGTGTGTGTGTGTGTGTAGAGTAGTATCCACAGAAAAGTCAGTTGTATGTGATTTCATCACTGATAATGTATCATCCTTTCTCCAGGCCAAGAAGAGACAGATCTACCTCGAGGAGACCTATGGTGGCTGCATGCGCGAGCTCGAACTCCTCCTCACAAACTTTCACGTCCTCGGGGAGGGCAACATCCGGCCGAAGAGGAAGACCAAGGGAAAGGGAAAGAGGAGGGCAGGGGATGAGGTGTCCGGGGCTGGGAGCACTGGAGGGGCGCTGGACCTCTCCCCATCAGCGGTGCTGGAGACCCTAAGACACACCCTGACTGACTACCAGAGAAGACTGGACGAGACGTCCCAGGAGGTACAGTGTCATGTTGATGGTGTGGTGTGATGATGGTGTTGTGATGATGATGGTGGTGATGATGGTGATGATGGTGATGATGGTGATGATGGTGATGATGGTGATGATGGTGATGATGATAATGATGATAATGATGATGATGATGAAAGGGAGGAGGAGGAGGAGGAGGAGGATAATGATGATGATGAGGAGGAGGAGGAGGATAGTGATGATGATGATGATGATGGTGATGATGGTGGTGACGATGGTGGTGTTTGTGCTGATGATTATAATTCAAAGCATGATGGCAGTTACATGTATGCTTGTGTTGAGTCCAGTGGTGTCGTTATGACAAAGATGGTTGTTAGCAGAGTGATTATGGTGTGGATATTGCGGTGATTGAGTTAAGGATGATGGTATTGATGATGATGATAATGATGATGATGATGATGATGATGATGAGAATTGTGATGATGATAGTGATTTGGTAATGGACGGTAGGCATTGATGTGAGAATTTCTCAATGTTATGAAGCGAAAGTGATGAAATGGCATGATAGACTAGAGACATTTGGCGTCTGAGTTTTACAAAACCACTTCACGTGGTGGTACTGAACGTGGAACAAATCACATAATACTAAAAATCTGCAAAATATCCCCCAAAGTTTGTATTCTTGATTCATTTATGATTTGCCTAAAATACCTTAGTTTTGTTTAAAATCAGTGAAGAGCATATTTAGGGCAGTTCTGTCAATGCAATGTTGTAACATGATCATGAGTTTACTGCTGTTGCAGCAGGCCTGACAGTGTTCATAGAAAATATGACATTTATCATTCATAGTGAGGCATTTCTTTCTCATTGCTTTAATTTCACATGTACAGGTCAATTAAAATTCACCAAAGGGCAAGTAACATGAATGGGCACTTGCTTTATTACTAAGGATGAGGCCTTTGCCAGAATGGCCTTTTTATCAAGTGGTAGAAATATCTTGCCTTGCATTCTCCATCTCAGAATAAAGTTATATATACATGTCCTTGTTCTGTCTTTTTAAAATGTCATTCTGTTCCTGTAGCTGAGGCGGATGAGTACGCTGCACGAAAAACTTGCCAACGAGTGTGAACACTACAGGGAGGTCACCATTACTAGAGATCACATGGTGAAGGTAAATTTGACCCTGTAGATTCTGAGCCATGTCCTGATCCCAGTCAAAACACTTGTGTGGCTCTACTTTTATTTTGGATGCTTTGGAAGGGTGATATCATGAATATTGTTGCAGCAAACTTTGCTCTTTCTGCTCTGTGTAGTTTTCTTTGGTGTTGTTGTAAAACTTCATTGCTTGAACTGGTCATCCTGCTTTTATTGTTTTGGATGCATTTATGTGTTGACATGGGTTTCTTTTCTCTTTTTTTTTTAAATGGTAAAATAGGGAGCTATGTCCAGAGTGAGATCATTTGTAGCAATTCTAGTGATAATGCTTGTGAAAATTTGAAGCAGAGTCTTGACAAAATATGTGACCCGCTACAACAAAATGATCCTGAAGTCGGGCGAGGTCGATTATTTGAAAATTGCATGATATAATCCACTAATCTTTCTGCTTTAAATTGAACACATTTTATAAAGATAATCGGCTGCGGAGATATCGATGTTTAAAAGAGAGCATGTCGAGACATCTGGAAAATCACTGTTTCGAGAAAAGCGCCCTAAAAGTCTTCCTTTCGACGCAATCGCGAGCAAGGGAAACGCAAGTCAGTTTTCACCTCTGGACAATAGAAGGTAAGCCCTAGCAACCCCCGATGAGTTCATTCAAGCACATCAGCGTCGGCGGTCTCCTCATCAACCAATCAGTGACCAGGATGTGAGAAGCGGCTGAGCATAGCACACCCCGCCCGCACACACCAGTCGACTTGGCAGTGTGTGAGCTTCACGCTTCGGTTAGCAGCAAGCAGCAAACTGACCAATGAGATCACTCTGGTCGTTGTTAGGGGCGGAGCCTATCTGTGGCGCTCAATCCAAATTTTCGAACCAGTTTCTGCTTCGTTGAAACGCCAAAAAACATGGCTCAGAAAAACGCTATTTTTTAATCTTTCATTTGATCATTTTGCTTCAAAATTTCGACAGATGATAGAAGACATGTTAGACTCCAATAATATATCAAAATCAGGAAATCATAAATTTTGACCAATTTTAATGCTCTGACTTCAAACTCGATTTTCACGGCTTCAACCGTGCGCGACTTTAGGACCTTTTTGTTGTAGCGGGTCACATATGTTAAAGACTTGGTAGTGCAGGAATTCATAGGTGGCCTGATTCATTTGCTGCCCACCAGGGTACATTTGAAAACCACCATTCAAATAATTCAAGTCCGCGAATAATGTGCATTGAAGCAGATGCTCTTTGGTAATGGCTGACTCCAGTGGAGATTCTTTGACTACTGTATACGCCGAATATTTCGCGAGGTTTTTATTTTCGAGAATTTCGCAAGTCAGGTGCTATTCGCGAAATTAAAGACACGCGAATATATTGACTCTGATCCCGATGTGAATGTGACGTACGCGTGTACACTTCTCCGTTCAATACAGGCCTCCAAGATCACGAATTTAACCACTCGCGAAATTGTCGGGAAGTCCCGATTCGTGAAAATTTAGACTCGCAAAATATATGGCGTATACAGTATGTGCGTACTTACACAGAGATCAGTGATAAAGCTATGCACAATTTGTTATGGGCATTCTCTGATATATCCAGGTGGGCCAGCCTTCCCACTTCATGGTATCCCAATGCTACCGGGTCTTAAAAGATTTTGCTCCCATATATTTTCCATGGATGTGTTCTGCTTTGCCATAAAGAACTTGCAAGGCAAGTTGTCCAAGACCGTTCAGGAGCTGGAAAAGGTCAGGGGTCAAGTCGGCGAGAAGTGATAGAGCTCATGAAAGTTGCAATCAGAATGTTGACAAAAAGTAATAAAGATTCTGCTCCTGTATAAGATTTTCCTTATGTACGTTCTGATTTGCCATAAAGGACTTGCAAGGCAAGTTGTCCAAGACCGTTCAGGAGCTGGAAAAGGTCAGGGGTCAAGTCGGCGAGAAGTGATACAGTTCATGAAAGTTGCAATCAGAATGTTGACAAAAAGTAATAAAGATTCTGCTCCTGTATAAGATTTTCCTTATGTACGTTCTGATTTGCCATAAAGGACTTGCAAGGCAAGTTGTCCAAGACCGTTCAGGAGCTGGAAAAGGTCAGGGGTCAAGTCGGCGAGAAGGAGACAACGCTGTCCAGACTGACGGTCCGGCTGCAGAAGTCGGAGCAGGGGCAGGAGAGTGAGAAGAGTAAGGCCGACAACATGGCCGGGGAGTTTCTTAGACAGCTGTCAATACTGGAGGATGAACAGGAGGTAAGCTGATACTGAAGGGACAAACAGTCCTCCTTTTCTTGGTCTTCCCTTTTTTTTCCCCTTCTTCTTTTTCCTCTTCCTCCATCTCTTCTTCACTGGGTCCAGGATACTGTATAATTAAACTGTTATTTTCAGGAGGGTTTAATTTTCGCGAATTTCACGAATCACAGCTGGATCGCAAAATTTAACAACACGCGAAAATGTCTCCATGCGCCCTGTTAATAGTGCATTAACGTGAGCTTCAGCGTCAATTCGCAAAAACAACATCTCGCGAAAATGTCTATGGCCTCGTCATTCGTGAAAATATCTGTATGCGAAAATAACAGCGTATACAGTACATCATTATCCCAACAGTTTGCATGCAGCCAACAAGCAGCATGCGATTCACCTTTTCACTTTAGATGCTGCTGTGGCGCTATATACATCGATGTAATCAATTATATAACATTGCGTACCAACTACGATCAGGTATGCTCTGAGATTGCAATACTTCCGGCTTACCTTTCTGGTAATATTTCACATTTTTATCATTTCCGGATTGAACTTCTGTTATCAGAGTGTTATTTTACATAGTTTTAAGCATATGTGTCAATTTTAGAGCAAATTCAACAGTTTCTGCAGACATATTAGAACTATGTTTTGCCTTTTATTTTTAACTTTGCTGTCATCTGATTGATTAAAGATCTGAAAAATGTCTTGAATGCAGAGAAAGCCAAATACTTAGCCAAGCAAAGTAATTTGTGAGATTGATTTTTTTGAAATAATTTGTTGGATTTGTTGGATTCTTTCCATTTAAGTATTGAATTAAATGCTGGCCGAGGAGACCCCAAGTTCAATTTCTGCCCAATGCACCCATCCTGAGACAAAAGTACTATCCTAAAATACTGGTCTGACGATGGAAACCTGGCAATGCTTGGGAGATAATAGTGGCAGGGCACTCTGGGATAGCAGTATTAACACTGATGAGGCAACCTGTAGTAGATGAGATCATCATGGACCTTAACCCAAGAGTGTGACTCTTTGTAACTCTCCCCTCCCAGAGGCGAAGTCTGTACCTTCACAGCATATACCAGCGCCTCTTGGCCGGCCGTGTCGTCATGCAGGAGCAGCAGCTGGACAAAGAGGGCGCCCCTGGCTTCAGCTGGCAGGAGTTGAGCGTGGCAGTGCAGGAGGAGGTCACACAGCTCATGTCCAGCCTCAGCAAGGCTGCTGAGAAGGTGACAATGCTCTTCTTATCTGTCAATCTTCTCTCCTCTCCTTTAAAAGAATTATGAATATTAATATATGAATATATGGCTTATGGCCATTGTTTCAAAATACATCTATTTGTCGCTCAAAATTCTGTGTAAATTGTCAGCCGTTAATGATCGCCCCGACACTGTACAGGCATGCTAACCTGGAAACATTAAACTGCACATTACTTGAATATGAGACCATTCTGAAGCAAATAATTTTCACACAACAATAGATATATAATGTACTCTTAAATGAATCCCACAAGGATTGGAACAATCATCCTCCAGCATTCCCACTGATTCCCACTGATCAGTTACTAGCCATCCCCTTTAACAAGTATGCATTCATTTGTAACAAGAATACATTCACCCATAATAAGGAGTCATTTCTATGTCACAAGGATACATCCATATGAAGCAAGGAGGCATTTACCTGTAACAAGGAGACTCTCATCTGTAACAAGAATGCAATTTCATCGCTCTTCCCAACTCAGTGATAGACTGATTCAACTGCACTGTCTAGCAGGTTGACTACATTCCTGATGCAGCTGAGCCATGTTGATGGTCGAATATTCAGGTCGAGAGTGGTGGCAAAGGGGTATAAAATTAGCACTGTGAATTCATGTTTCTTTCAGGTGACCGCCCTCCAGAGTGAGCTGAGAGCCAAGAAGGAGCAGCTCCTCAAGGTGGAGGAGCACCACAGGGCAGCCCTCGAGAAACTGGCCCAGACTGGCCAACAGAGGGAGGCAGACTGGGGTCGCCAGAAGACAGAGATTGAGCATCGCTTCCAGAAGAAGATGGAGGACCTCCATGTGAAATCCAAGGTGAAATTTGTGTATTGTGGCTTCAAAGGGATGATAAGAACTGAATATCTGAATATGTTGTCTGCATGAAAATTTAGTGTTGGAAGATAATATAAATGTTTCTTTCTCACGTTTCCACTATTTCCTGTTTGGTAGCATCCCCCCCCCCCAAAAAAAAGGAGAAATATATATATATATATATGAATGTAATGTTTTACTGACCAAGCTGATTGATACATTCATATCATCAGCAGAAATACATGTTTGTTTAGTCAGATCAGCATAACTCTTGAAATCGCCATATTTGTTTGTTATCGAAGGGGAAGGACAGTACTTGTCCTAAAGACAACAGCTCTTTGTGATAGCAAGTCCAGAGATCTCATTCAGATTCAGAATGTTTTTTAATTGGGCCTGTGTTATCAAACTTCAGATGGCGGACGTAAATTTAAAGCTTGGTCCTTTTTTTCCTCTCCTCTGCGTTCTGTGTGACAAGAAATCAAAACTCCTGGCAGAAGAGGCTATGAGCAAAGCCAGACACAACGGCACGGCCAGGCAAGAGCTGGAGACTCAGGTCAGTCAGCTCACAGCTACCCTGGTGGATGTTCGGTCCGAGAACGCATCCCTACTCACCGCCTGTGCCCTGCTCAGCGGCGCGCTGCTCCCCGCCTACGCACGCATTGGCCGTCTGGCCGCACAGAGGCATGTCCTGGAGCGGCGAATTCGTAGCATGGACAGCTTCAAGCGTCAAGCGAGGGAGCTAGTGCAGACCCTGTCGATGGAGAACGGTAGCATCGGAGCCCCGAGGGGTGGCGGGCAGGCCAGGCGGGGTCTACTCTTACGGTTCCGGGTGGCTGCAATAGCCGTCATTGCAGCCCACAGGTAAGCAGATATTGACTAATGCAGATCAGAATAATGTTTCACAAAAACTACCAAAGTAATGATTATGCAAGGATGTCCTTCACCTCATATATCTCAAATTGGATTTTAGTTTAAAATGTTATGAAAAGTCATGTTTGTAGTAGATAACAGAGCAATCTCAGCATCTTCCCCACTAAATGTCACTACCAAGTTATAACAGCATGACAATAAATTGATCCCAAAATGCAAGCTCCTTGTTCTGATTTCCCGCCATAACATGATATTTAGAGAATTCTTATGTGCAGGTTATTAGAAGACTTGTGAGGTGATGATAGTGTTATTTTGTCTCATTTGCATGATGTGGTTGAAGCCATTGCCATTGTTTTGTGAAAACATAAGAATTTAAAATACCATTACTTTCATATTCTATTTCCAACTTTGATAAAATTTTGACTGTTTTGTCTGTTTGATTTTTACACTCTTTGTTTCCTAACAAGAACATGGCGTGGACTTGAATCTTAAATTGAGTTGGAAAAAATAATTGTTTTCATACCTTCAGGTTGTAACGTAAACAGTGCTATTTTCCTTGAAGATCAAGATCAACTACTGTAAAAGTGGATATTTTCGCGTGACTAATTTTTCGCGCTTGGCCTGGTCGGAAGAGTTTCGCGTGTTTTTAATTCCGCGGAATCAAGACATCACGCACAGGCACATATGGCAAGCAAAAACATTCGCGTGCTTTTATTTTCGCGCTTGTTTCTGGTTGCGCGAAATGCGCGAAAATTTTAACACCGCGAAAATTTCCACTTTTACAGTAACAGGATCTGTGCTGTTTACTGATTTTGAATGGATAAATGTTTGCTAGTGGTATTTATCAAGATGTGTTCTTGTCATCCACAGATTACTGTACTTTGCTGGACAAACAGATCTTTTGTTTACTGCTAGTGAGAGCACAAATGGGACATTTGCCGTGCCAATTTGTCTTGGGAACGCACACATGCCACACAGAAGTTTCTCAGGTAAGAAGCCAAGTGAAGTTGTAACCATTCAGGTATGGAATGTTGATATTGTCTTCCTGAAGATTGCACTGGTAATATGCTGTATGTGTCAAACTGCTTTTCACTTGTCAGTGACTTTATCAGGCCTGTAATGTGATTTGAAAGTGACTTTCAGGACTAATTTAGTGAGATCTTCACTAGATATGCGTCATCACTGAAGGATTGAACACACTATAACTCTGCATAGAAGAAAGACATAATCATTGTAAAGGTTAAAGAAATGAGTGTAACAGTATTTGCTGGTTTATACCTAATAGTTTGCCAGGAAGTGTAAAATCTCAGCAACCCCATGGCTTTTGCTTCTAAACTCAAGCTCTTGCTAGTATTGACATGCCTCGCCATGTGGTCATCACACAGGAATGAACAGTATAGCCAGCACGCGGTCACTCCTTGAGGCTCAGGCAGCCAGTTGGCTGACCAGTCCAGACCTTCAGACAAGGATTCTGGCCTCGATGGCAGACCTACAGCAGATCCTAGGACAGACAGGTGAGTTCCAGGACACCCCAGTAACCTGTACTATGGACTGTAAGTGTGTTGACCTTTTTCAAGAGTTTTCATCCTTCCCTTTTATAGTATCATTGCTTTATTTTTGTATGTTCTTTAAGTAAGGAGAGGTGGGGGCCTAGCGTGCAAACTGGTGCGTTTTTCTCTCTCTCACTCTTTTTTTGTTGTCTTTTTGTATTTTGGTATTCCAGTTTTAAGTCAAATAATGTTTTATCCTTTTTTTACACTATTTCTATGCTCAGCATCAGTTCACATGTGTTTACTCTTCCAATGTTACATTGGTTACATTGCATTGAAATTTTCAAGTAAGACCTCGTATGAGACAATTTTAACCAATATGCAAAAATAATTGTCATTAACAACTGAATTGTCTACAATGTTGCCCATGTCCAATTTAGAAGTGATTAATATTAGGCTTGTCATAGGGACTTTAAGCTGTCCATGCCTTCTTTTTTTTTGTGGACAGAGGGTCATGTTTTCATACAATCACATGTCTTTCAACTCATCATGAAAGATGCATTCTACAGCTTTTCTTCTTTTCTAACTAATCAAAGGTCCCAGTGGCGGCCCCAGTTCCTATGTCCTCCGGCAGTCGGTTGCGTCGGCCTTTGAGAATCTCCTCTCCCGTCTGGCCCCCTGCTTCGTACCCACCTCATCTCTCGCCCCCTCAGCACCCCCCAGTTACCCTCCGTACCGCCGGGCTGTCTACATGGAGAGAGGGCCCTTGGTCCGCTGCCTGGGCCATGGGCTAAACAGACTTCTTGCTCACACGTCCCTCACGGGCGTCAAGAACCACTACCTGTCCACAGAGGTGAGATCACAATGTTATATCTCTCATCTCAACTAAGAGGTACAGAGACTCCAACTCTAAGCATCTCTTAAATGGGAAATTTGCATGATTGAAGTGTATGATGGCAATTGATGTTACAATGAATAATGTACATGTATGTCTTCAGTATTATTAGTTTTTGCTTATTATCATAATATCATTATGCTTGCAGGAAACAATGGCCACTCTGCAGAACCAGATGGCAGACTTCATGGCCAGGCTCCACGAGGCGGAGGTAGAGAGGAGGGCACTGAGAAAGGAGGCCGGCAAGCTGCGACAAGAGGCTGGGCACCTGAGACTATCATCAGGCATCGTCTCTGACCTTCAGCAGGAAATTGCCACCCTTCAAGGAAAGGTAAAGGAGTAGAAAACAACAACAACATATAATTTGCCCGGTATAATGATAATAGTAGGCTGGCGTTATGCATAAGACAGGCAAGTTTGTCTCCCTAGTCTATGATTGTGAATTGTTTTTGCACACTCTAATTTCAGCCCCAGTTACACATTTGTATGTGGTCGATGTATGTACTCTGTGTTATTAAAATGATGGACTCTTGTTTCCCATAGTGATGTCTTGTCACACGTTGCCTAATCTTCTCCTTCCCCCCCCCCACCTGCGTCTATAAAACATTTATGGAAGAACAATGCCATGCTATTTCTAAAGTAGTTTCTACATGTCATGATATACACAGACATGCAGCCAGTTTCTGTCAAATGAGGTTGTGAAATTCCACCTAGTGTCGCATCGCATTGCAGTGTACTTCTTCTAGAGGGCAAGCTTGCGTGGAAGGGATTTATGAATTTCCGTCCTGTTCTCAGTGGATGTAAATTACGATGGAACTTTTAATACAATGAGGCACATTCATGAAAGCTCAAGATATTTGCAGTCCTACCAGTGATGAAATAATGTAACTCTCCCAGAGTGGCTGGGGTAAAGCCAATCTCATAAAGTGGTCATCAAGAAAGCAAACATGGCAGCAAGTCAAGGAGAGATGATTGAGCAGCTTATGGTCACTCACTTAATCTTGTCTCTCTGCAGGTCTGGGGGATAACTGCCGTAAAATTACATGGACATGTTAGATCATACTATTGCCCGTGCAGTGGTAAAGTGGGCAAGTTGATATGCTATCACTACTACTGTGGATGTGCTGAGAAAAACCTCTTGACAGACGTATGGGATGAATGAGTCCCAATTAGTTCATCCGCCCTCTGTGGGACCACTACCTATCCAAGAAAAAATTTAATCCACAGTGATGCCTGCTATTCAAGAATAGTCAGAGCATAACACCATGTCACCAGGCACTGTATGAGCTGTTATTTTCTCGTACAGATATTTTTGTGAATGAGCGAGTTACCAGCATTTTCGTGAGATGTTGTTTTCACGAAGTGACACAGAGGCTCTATGTAAGTTTACTATAGCCTAACTCGTGATATTTTCGTGTGTTGTTAAATTCACATTCCAACAGTGATTCATAAAATTCACGAAAATTAAACCCCTGCAAAAATAACAGCTTATACAGTAACGTACCATGAGTATCTCCCCTAACTAATTGTGAAATTTCCGGGTTGTTCATCTCCTTGAGTTCAGGTGCAGGACACCGTAGGGAAGGAGAAGTTTGACAGCATCTGCCAGGAGCTCCAGCAGGCATTGCAGAGGGAGCAGGAGGCCCAGAGACTCCTGGAGGAACAGAGCCGACGGCTGGAGGAGCTGGGACTCCAGCTCAACGTCAAGACAACAGAGGAGCTGGAAAAGGACCACAACATCACTGAGGCCATCAAGGTATGGGAGGAGGGTGGAAGGAGGATGGGGGGGGGGGGGGGGGGTTGGAGGGGGTGATGAAGAGGGAGAGGGGTGGGTGAAGAAGGAGATGGGGACGTGAGGTGCTAAAGATGCAGCCAAAGGAGGGGGGTGGTGATGAAGGAGGAGGGGAATAAAGGGAGGGGGAGATGAAAAATTTACATGAGATGCTAAAGATGCAGCCAAAGGAGGGGAAGAGGAGGTTGGTGATGAAGTAGGAGGGGAATAGAGGGAGGGGGAAATGGAGACTCTACATGAGATGCTAAAGATGCAGCCAAAGGAGGGGGTGGGGGGGGAGGGGTTGGTGATGAAGTTGGAGGGAAATGGAGGGAGGGGGAGATGGAGACTTTACATGAGATGCTAAAGATACAGTCAAAGGATAAAAAACACAACATAGTGCATAAATTTTAACCAAGCAATTTCACAGTGATTAACATAACAGAGGGAGAAAGCTATTGATGCTTCAAAAGAGTGATTATTGTGGCTGCACACCCTTCATGAGTGGTAGGGTTACATCATACACAAAACTTGATCACCATGATGCATCTGTATGATATCAGACCTTAATCCATGCATTCTGACTTGGAAGGAAAGATTCATTCTCAGACCATGTTAGGGATTCACGATTCCTCCCCCCCCCCTTCCCCATGGGGGTACTGTAATGCTGAAAAAAATTGCACTCAGGATTTTCATCATTTTTTTTTTTCAAAGTTTTACTCAGGTTAGATGGGAGCTTTTATCAATTTTGTTGTTTGCTTCAGATGCTTTTGATGCCATACATTTTGCAGTGGGGTTTTGAGATCCTTACTTTGGTGGGGTCTGTATAGCACTATCCAGTGAAAGACCATAATGCTTCTTGTGTCTGCCTGTAGGGCCTGTCTGAAGCCAAGATGGAGCTAAGAAGGAAGGAGCAGTCAGTCAGACAGCTGAGTCGGCAGCTCTCCCAGCTGGAGAGTGAAAGGAGGTCACTGCAGGAAGGCATGCACGCTGCGGAGAGCGCCCTCAAGTCATCCACCAGGTGTGTCTCGCTGACCGCTTCCTCTTCAACACTGGCTCCAGTTTATTTGACACAGTTCCCGCATTACAGTTGACTCCCGTTTTAATGAAGTCCTTGGGACTGGCAGTTTTCTTTTATTATATCGAAATTTCATTCTAATTGAACAAATCAGGAATATGAAGATATGTAGATACTGTACAGTTCGACCTCGATTATCCGGCCTTATCGGGACCGACGCTCATCCGGATAAGCGAATTGGCCGGATATGGGAGACGCAATGTTAATGTACATGTATATAGCTGCCGTCCAAGCTGCCGTCCCAGTGCACTGGCAGCTAGGCAGGTAGCGTACCCCGCAACAGTGGTGAAGTCTGCTTACTTTTACGATGATAATGTGGTGTGAATTTATGTTAGTTCTGTCGGGAATACGCTGCCCATTTCACAGTGGCATTGGTGGCTGATTGCTTTTAGATATTACACATACATGTTAAAAAAAAAAAAAATACATAATCCCTAAACCCGAGAAGTATAGCATATATTACAGCTCTGGAGTTTAACTTCCAAATGAAAGGAACTAAATCAGCTCTTTGGCCAAGACTGATTACAGTTTATATGACAAATTTTATGCATTATCATTACCATGAAAGAGCGATTATACAGAAGTGTTGCCTTTTACCCTTGACAATTATGCTTTATACCAATTGTGGGGCTTTCCACGTATAAATTACTCATTAAAGCTTGGGGTTAAAGTTGAATCAGACTTGAAATCTGAAGTGCATCCATGTTTTTCTCTCACACAGAGATCGTGAAAGCTTACTGGGCCACCTGAGGGCGGTACAATCCACCATCGCCAATGCCAAGCACCAGATCATCGCTAGGGCGGACAGCCAGACCATAGACGCCGCCCTCTCAAAGGTACAGGGCTGCATGTTTCCAACAATCATGCTAACTCATATAGCTGATAATCTACAACACTATACTTGCACCTAGCCAGAGAACCACTCAGGAAAAGTATCAGATGGTGGTTCAGAGCATAGGCTTCGCTTTGTTACCATTCATACACTTCAAACTTAGATAAACATCCATGCACTTGTTACCCTTACAATTTCTAGATGTAAACCTGGGAAGTAACTTTTCCTAAGTGATGAAATGTTTACTACTGGTCCCATTTCAAATATGTCTAAAAAAGCCCTTCTTAATCGCGATGCATGAGCACAATACAAATAAGAAGCATTAGATTTCAGATTAACTAATCTGTGCTGATGTTTTAAAGTTCTCAGTGGTGGCCATCCAGATGTTACACTCTGTTTAATTGGAGATCTACAGCTGCCAATCCATAAGTGATCAAATTTTGATGTGTCATTACAGGTGGAATCACAGCTCCTGACGACATCCATCTCGACGCCAGACATGGTTGCATTACAGGTAAGTCTGCCAACTGGCTCAATGAAGAGAAGGTCAAAGTTCATTCAGAGCTCTATTCAATCAGGTGTACAGAGATAACTTTTTTTTTTCTCTGTTTCACAAGTGAGTTAGTGTTCTATGTGACTTCCTCAGCAGCTCTGAAATAAGGGGTGTTTGAAGTAAAAGTATATGGATGAACAATTGTGTTCAGTAATTAGGCATTAACTAACTATGAGCACAGTTTTTAAAAGCTGTCCTTGTTTTGCCATTTATTTGGTGTGGTCCAAAATTATGTGACACAAATGCTTTCCTGATATGCTGAGCTGAGAAATGGTTCAAATGCATGATTGAATATACCCTACAAATGCGTTTTGTAATTTCCTTTGTTAATGCATTTATGCAAAGGTTCAAATCCATTGAATCAGTCAGGATTTTAACACTTTCTGAAGATGTGGTCAGCTTGAGCATATAAATTATTAAAAAAAATGAACTTTCATCTCTCTAATTGAACTTAATTCATCAGGGCTTTAGCACTGAGTTTTAGAGTACATCAGGCCATTTGAATACATGTCAATGGGTTTGCTTCAATGTCCCCCTTCTCAAGAACCTGGTGAGCACCTTTGTGGAGTCTCAGAAGTCTGCCGTCTCCAGACTCGCTGGCCTGGAGCGAGAGATAGAATCCCACAAGCAGCACATCGCCAGACTGAAGGAAGAACTCAGTGATGCTTGCAACAGGCAGATAGCAGAGGGAGAGGTGGGTTCTCCTCCGTGATATAAAGTAGCAGAATTTTTCTTCTTTTGGTGAAGACAGAATTAAGAACACAAAGAGTCATTTATTTATTTGGGCTGTGCGTTAGCTCAGTTGGTAGCGCGTCTCCCTCATGATCCAAAGGACCCCGGTTCGAATCCTGGGTATCGTTCCCTCTAGTAAGAGGCAAAACACTCTGTCCCTCAGACAGGACATAAAATGGCGGTCCCATGTGTGAGAGAGTCACAACTCATGCATGTAAAAGATCCCGCTTCATTTATTCATCGCAAAGAGCAAGGTGTGTAGCCTGGTGAAGTGGTCCAGCCTTACATCCAACTAGATCCCATGGAAGACTACAGTTGTAGCTATTGCAGCTGAATATGGGCTATCCAGTCATCTTCTTAGATGGAAATGAAACAAACAAAATAAATTTGTTAGAGTTCCTCAAGGTACTTCAGATTGGAGTTTTCTGCTTTCTTGCATTTACACTTTCATTTCTGTTACTGGTATCAGAAAACAATCATATCTTTTTTGTTATGTCATTTTGTTAATACTCTCACTTCAAAAGATTATTGAATAAAACCAATGGATAACCACTTGGTATAAAAGATCATACAGCATTACTCTCCACCCACCACTCGTTCCAATAATGAAATGACTTACATATATGTAGAACATTTATTTCCATATTTTCTCCTAATTTGCGTGGCCAGGGCTTTTGGAAGAAAGAGAATACCCTTTGGAAGTGTGAATCCTGCACAATCTTAATTTCACAACTTAATGAAGATTTCCTTGGGAGGGGGTGGATTTCTGTGAGGTTCTACATAAATAGTCAAATACTATTATGTATTTGTGAGGCTCTTCAAACTTTTAAAACAGATATACAATCCCTTCGACTCTATGCCCAGAGAACACATCACTTTCTATCATAGAGCCTGTTCGTAGTTTCTCAAAGCAAATTGTTGCCATTGATTCTTAGTGATTCTTTAGTGCAAATGAGGTCTGCATAGCACTTGCATTTCTTAGTTCCAAAAATGTCTTTGCTGATGATGAGAGGCTGGCTGCACGAAACGGCAATCGAACAGTCTGCATGTATATTTTATTAATCTTTTGCAGGTGACGCCGGCGATGAATGGTTACGGTAGATCCCTTCCTCCATACGGTGACAGAGACCGGTCAATAGGAAGATTCAAACCTCTCTTTGAAACTGAGCAGAGCTACAAGGATGTCTTTGTCCCCCTTAGGTAAAAATCCTAAATCACTCACTATTTGTTTTGTTTTGTTTTATTTCTCTATCTCTCTTTCTTTTGCATTTACCTCCAGATCAGTCAATGTACTACTAACCTTGTTGATTAAGACTTTGATTTTACTAGGAATGTTGCTATGGCTATTGCGAAGAATGTTATGGTACAGAGATTTTTGGTACAAGATCTTTCCCCTTTCTCTATCTGGATGTCTTTTCAGTTCAGTCTGAAGCTAGAGCCATAGCTGCTGAAATTTACATGAGACCTTCACTTGTTCTATGCAAACTAACAACAATCGATACTGATGAAATTATGTGTTTCTTGTCATTATTTGAGATATTGTCCTTGACCAGTGCTGAGAGTCTTCATGGTGTAGTTTCGTGCGAACAGAAGAATTGTATACCTGCACAATATAAGAAATGATAGTCTACCATTTCTCTATGTGATAGCCATCTCCATGACATTGACCTTTTTTGAGCGTGTCGCTTTATTTTGTTTTGTTCTGTTTGTGTTTTGCCCTGACAATCTCAGAGAGGTCAGTGACCATAGCATGCAGATGATGTCCACTCCAGCCATGGCCAGACAAGACTTCCTGGCTGGAGCAGGGTGAGTGATGCAGGGATCCATGATGGTCATTTGTCCACTGGCATTCTATGTCCAAACAAAGGCTGTGAATATTATGTCCAAAGTGTGCAACTGCTAGCCTCTGTCAAGGCTTAATTAGGATTTTTAGTAGTCTTGCATTGGTGATATGATTGCTGTGGTGCTGCTATTTTGTGAGTTACAGATATATTCATAAATCAATAATTCTTTCTTCACAATCCATTGTGGAAGGAAGTCTTACAACATACATTGTAACATAATATTCAAAATGAGGATAAAAGGAGAAATCCAGTCCGAGTATAAGTTAGTTTAATAAGAAAAAGTAAAATATTACGAGCTCAACGGTAAGATTTTGATCGAAATCGGATGAAAAATATGGAAATTATGACATTTTGAAGTTTCGCTAATTTTTGAGGAAACAGTTCTTGAATGGTCAATATGAATATGCAAATGGGAAAGTGAACATATCATCCCCTCACAACTTGCCATATGGTTTGTACATAAAATTGTGAAATTTTCAGCTTTTCATCCAAACGCAATTATGCCTGAAGCTCAAATCCTGATATATTTAAGTGATCACTATTCTGAATTCTGGAGTAACATCATGTTTCAGACTTCAATGATAGAAACATTGAATTTTTGTCATTTTTTGTACACGATCAGTGGCAAATTGTGAGGTTATGACATGGTCAGCTCACTCGTTTGCATATTTATATCCACTGCAAGAGCTGTTTTGCAGAAATTAGCAAAACTTCATAATTTCATAACTTTTAATTTTTCATCTGATTTCAGTCAAATTTTTACCGATAAACTCGCAAGATTTTGCTCAGTTTTATCAGACTAACCTCTTTTTTTGGACTGGATTTCCCCTTTAAGACACAAATACTTGCATGCCACAAAAATGGCAACTATTTGCAATAAAAAAACCGCATAAAACAGTGTTACATTATGTATGAGAACAAATTTACTGCTTTTTAGAAATATATTCACATACCTCTGGTGGTTACGAATTAATTACTGTGCAATTTATACTGAAAGATGAAATACAGATCTTGGCAGAAACACATCTTTATGCATTGGTGGTTGTTATGCACAACTTTGTCAAGTATTTTATGTATCCATATTTCATTTCAATCGACTAGAAATAACCTGCTGTGATATTTTGCAATGAGTAAGTGCCTCTTTACTAATATGATTAATTTCTTCTTATGCAGTGGACTCCCATTATAACAAAGTCCTCGGGGCCGGCAATTTTCTTTCGTTATATCGAAATTTCGTTATAACTGAATAAGAAAACAATAAAAATGCATAGAGTGGATAATGTTGTGGCCTGAATTTTTACTTCATTGTAACTGGAATTTCGTTATAACGGGAGTGCACTGTACTTTGTATTTTTTACACAGGATGGCCACACCAGCTGGATTTAGTTCTCTCCAAACCTCGCCCATCAAGCAGCCCAAAGGTACCTCATGATCGACCAAGGCGCCTCACGAACACCGAGATGGGACCATTTTCTTTGTCGCCAACTTCCTTAACGTCCAGCGTCCGTAACGGTCTATGCCAGAGACAAGTGTAAAGGAGAGCCTAAATTGGAGCTCACAACTTGAGGTCTGATTATCGTGTCACTGAAGTGACATTGACAAAGAGTGTTAGGTGAGATCCCAGCCGGCATGTGCAGTAAATCTTTACGGTACTAGATTCAGCTTGGAAAGGCGACTACATGTATGTTTGAGCTGATGTACTGTAAAATGAGAATGTTCGCGTGCATTTTAATTTCGCGAGAGCCAAGATTCACGAAATGAAAATGCATGCGAAAGTTCTTTTCTACCCTATATGCATTGAATGCCAGTGGCAATACGTGAAAAATTTCATGCCGCAAAAAATGCCATCGGCTCCAATTCGCGAAAATTTCATGCCGCGAATACATGTATATCTTGTTTTATAGTATGCAGGGCATCTACAGAAAACTCTTTTTTTCTAATTAAAAAAAAAATATGAGGAACAGATTTTAAAGAGGGCATTTTAAACTTTTAGATCAAAGGAGACAAATCTTTTAAAATTCATAACTTTTAAAATGAATTGTAATTTTTTTTCAAACTTCACTGTACTACTTATGTGTACTACTAATATTTCTGCATTCATTGAATCTACATATTAGGGGTAAATTCCCATTGAAGAATGTCACTACAATGGTGCAGTGATTTACGAGTGCTGCTGTTGTAGAAAAAAAAAATACTGATAAACTAAACAAACACAGATTAATTGCCATATGGATTACCACAGAATGTTTCTTTTTTTGTTTTAAAAAAAATCAAGTGAAAGTTTGCATGTGTGTGACTTCCCTGCTTGCTGCAAAATCAGAATGCAATGCTGTCTCCTGTTTGTGTTCTTTGTAATTGCTGCCGTCACTGCTTTTCTAGGAAAAGTGTCCTAAAATGTCTCGAGTCTGCAGATGTTTCTATGATTCTATAGGATCCTGTGCTTTGGTTTGCTTTTGTGTTATCTTTGTACACATGTGCTGGGCATTACTTCCAAAAGATATGTCTCCTGCTCTCCTGTGTGGGCATTTGGTAAGGGCCCCCATGCTTTTCACAACCAAATGCAAGTTCATTTTACTTGCCCATCAGTGAATTCAGTTGCCCCCAAGGCAAGTGGTCCTGTGGGTATGCAAGCACCCAGATATGAAGCAAATGCCCTTTCAGGCTCTTCTCCTCACTATTTCAACAAAAAGGGGAAAAAAGGAAAAGAAAAATAAGGATCTTGAAATGACTTGAGTCTCTGATGCCCTGCTTGCTAATGTACATGTATGCTGAAAAGTATTTGGATAAAAATGTTTACTGCACAGAGGGATTTTATGGTCAATTTCTGGCACAATGAATTTCTTTAAAGAGCAGAGTTTTCAGTCTAGGATTAACAAAATAGAGACTTCATGCAGGATGTGAGACCAGATGGATGATGCAAGTGTACGCAGGAAGTTTTGCGTGTCCATTCTAGATCCACTGCAACATCAGATGCTGTCTTCTTTATAGAGTATTACAGTGGGATATCGTCTTCCATGTGGTACATGTTTTTTTGTTTGTTTTTTTAACCTTATTTGGCACAGAACAGAAGTGTAATGATTGTAGGCAAATAAAGAATAAGGGTCTTTCTTTTTGAAGTGAAAAAAGGAGAGGAAGTTAACCAAAGGCTGGTTTAGAGGTACATACTCAATAGAGAAACACTTTGCACTCAAACACACACACACACACACTCACACACATCTGACTGTGAACAACAAAATACAATGTATTAATAAATTAAATGTCTCAGCTTGCACTAAATAGACATTTCCATAAAAATTAAACTCTTTATTTACATATTTCACTGCCAAAGGCTACAATGTGTACAGCTACAAGCATGTATAATTGTATTCTTATATTTACAAATAATTTACAGAGTCTGAAAGAGCATATCATGAATGCATGACAAATAATAGCATCGTTAAATTGAAAAGACTGATTAAAACCATTCATTCACTTGTCCTCTGCACTAACTGAAAAGCAAAATTTGAGGCCGAGAGGGTAGAGAATTTGTATCATGGATTTGCGGAATGATGGTTTTGTGTTTTATCCTTACACATATGCTGCATGTTTAAATAATTGAAATATGGGAGCTCACCGTTTCCCTTCACCTACTTTTGATAAAATTTTAGCGTTTCATGTCGCGTCTTACTCCTATGGTCTGTGCAAATTCAGCAATCTTGAAAAGAGTATCCTAAAACTCCAAATATGAAATGCAAGGAGAGCTAATGCTCCAGATTAAGTTGATCAATTAAGTGGGTTACTCAGAATGTGTTGCTTACATTTGCAAGAAACTCATATTTCCTGTTATTGCATTTCATGAAATATTGTGAGTCCATGTTCTTAGTCTAGGTACTGGTTACCTGTTGTTGATACATCCTGTCAAAGTAGAGCTTCAATTTTTCACAGAGGTTGAATCTTCCAATGCATTCATTTTCCTAATTTGTTTACTTTGATATGATGTACAGACTTCCTTTATAAATAACAGCCCCATTCCAAGATGTAAATATTTATCCTTTGAGAGAGGCTATGTTTGTACATTATATTTATGCTTTATGAGTTTGTACATAATATTGAAATTGTAAATAGGTCGTATTTGTAATATGAATTCCTTCATTCCCTGAAATTTCCCACCCTGGAATAAACCTAAGAAAACCCTGAATGTGTCGAGCTTGAATGTGAGTTATGTGAGTTGTTACCTCAGAGAAGTGTTCTGAATGAGACTGACAGTGTAAGTGCTGATATTTTGTACCTGTTCACAAGTCTATTTGTGTGTATGTGTGCACCTTAGTGTGTCTATTTCTGTCTACTACTACACACAAATCTTTGCTGTGTAATTTTCAAGTTGATTTGTTCTCCTGAAGTATACTGGGCGATCTGTGATACCATTAAAGCTGCTTTTTTTTTCTGAGGGTTTAGTTTTTGAAAATCACTGTTGGGCCGCGATGAACAACACATGAAAATATCGCCACCTGATCTTAATCTTTGTGCACTCAGTTGTATACTGAGTACATGAACACTAAAGTAACAGAGTGAACGGACACACACTAGTGCACTTTCCATAGCCTCAATGTCAAATCATGAAAACATCTCCCAAAATTGTCTGTGACCTAATTTGCAAAAATATCTGTAAGCAGAAGCAACAGAGAATTATTGTAAGGACTAACTAGATGGTAAATCTAGTATGGATTGCTTAAATCCTCATCAGGTCTAACAATGTTCCACCCTTTTGCCAGACAACAGAGCTTACACTCTCTGACAGTCTTGAGTTACCGTTAAAGCAGAAAAAGCAACAAGTTGGGATGGAATTTTTCGTTACATCACATATTTCTATCATGCCTACCACCCTCCAAGATCTGTTACACAACATATGATATCAAGAATTGGCAAATCACTCAGAGAGCTGACGGGGCTGGAAGACGGATGGAGCAGCCTGTATTATCTGGACTCTCTTACTCTGATCAAGGCTTCATCCCTCTCTCTCAGCTTCTTCAAGAAAAGCTCCCCCAGCTCCTTTCTAGGAAGTTTCTGTTCAACGAGACAAAAGAAAAGAGAAATACATTGTGTTATATATGTGTGTATATATATGTGTGTGTGTGTATATATATATATATATATATATATATATATATATATACAGTGCACTCCCGTTATAACGAACACGGTTATAACGAAGTTCCGGTTACAACAAAGTAAAAATTCATCATCAGCTCTATGTTTTATATGGTTTACTTGTTCGGTTATAACGAAATTTCGATGTAACGAAAGAAAACTGCCGGTCCCGAGGACTTCGTTATAACGGGAGTCCACTGTACATGATGAATACAGCGGAACCTCATTTTAGTGAGATCAGATACTATAAAGCCCTCTTTTTTAACAGGGTGATTTTGCATATCCGAACCCGTAATATCTCTTTGTTTTTGCACCCTGATATAGTGAGAAAGCTGATACAGTTGTATAACAAGGTAATTGTCATGATTTTGGTCCTTGTTATAATGATGGTCTCCCCTAAATATTTCATTTACAGTATTTACATATGTTAAACAACAACCCATACACACTGCTAGTTTGGTCTAATATGGTGCTAAACATGGAACTGCTGCATCAACAAAGTCTGTGGAATACACTTTGACTTTTAAACAGAATCAAGCCAAAATTGGGTTGGATGGCAGTTTGCCATCCATACACGGAAAGAGAATAGTTTTACTACAGTATCCTATTGATAGCCACTATGTCAGAGTCACTTGCCATACACTGCTGACTTCCATGGATGTTGAGAAGGCTAAAAAACTGCCTTCTGCATTGCTACCTTGCATATTTTGGCATCAAAAAGAGGGTCATAATGTACCTACTGACACTTCTCACCTTTTGGTCCAGTGCTGTCTCTATGCGTTTCTTCCATTCCTCTGCTGCAGTCCTGTACAGCTCTAGTTCTTTTGTCTGAAAAAAAAAAATAAATAAAAAGTGCACAGAATAGAGGGGAGACTTTGACAAGGTAAGCAACAAGGCGTCGGTTTCGCAGTGAGGGAACTCTCTCAATTTGGTCTTTCAATTTGTCCTCCCCCCCCCCCCACCCACACACACACACAACACACACCTTTGAAGCATGATTGTTGGAAGACCAGGAACCAAGAGAAAAATTTGAATGACCAGTGAAATCTGGGGGCCTGCAATTTGGGTTCAGGACCTAATGTGTGACTAGACACCAAAATCAGAAATTTGGGATGAACCAGTGAGAGTTTTAATAGGTCTATTTAGTTTTAGTTCAGGGCCTGCTAGACAGTCAGTACGAGAGAAAATTTAGTGAGTATTGGCAAGACTCTACTGGGCCTGTCATTAGAGGTCAGGATATGGTATGTGACCAGGAACCATGAAGGCAATAACTTGTGAGGAATTGGTGAGATGTCTGTAAGCAGCCAGGCAGCAAGAGAAAAAGATCTGAGGCAGTGGTAATGCTTTGGGGCTTACAATTTGATATCAGGGCCTTGGTATTAGCCATCAGGAAACATGAGAAGAAACTTTGGAGGGACCAACTGACTTTTTTGGGGGTCCTTGCCTACCATTTTGGTCCTCTGCTCCTGCTGCTCCACCGCCATGAACTCCTCCAGATCGCTGGTGCTGAGGTTCAGGATGGAGGAGGCAAGGGACTGGGCTCGGACCATGGACTGGTCAGTACCCCTGTCCGAGCTGGGTGTGGTCCGTGCATCCCTGCTGTTCAGTAGTTGCTCGAGAGCGTCCTGCGTCTGCGACGAGAACTCAATGGCTAGATCCTTGATGTAGAGGTAGGATGTGACAGATGAAAATGGATACAGGAATGAGCCAAATGTCTCTACATGAACTCTAATCCAAAATACTACACTTCTTTCATATATTATATGATTTGTGTGTCAAATTGATTTTAGACAATATTTTGACATTTTGCCAAATACAAGAAACTACATGTATGTTTGACCCTTAGAAAACAATGCTCTACAAGTAATATCAATAGAAGAGTATGTGTGGGGGAGGGGGGGGGGGGGAGGTCAGGGGCAATAAACCAGGACCAGTCAGCCACCTCTACCCACAAAAAATCTTTTTGAGGCCCCAGATTGTGGTGGCTCAATATCCATAATCATATTTTTTTTTCTTGAACTGAGCTGTATTACAGCTCAGTGCAAGAAAAAAAATCTTTAAAAGAGATGTCAATATGGACAAAACACAAAGATGCAAGCACATAAATGTTTTGAAAACTATAATCACTATCTTAACAAATATATAACCTTTCATTTCACAAAATTTGATTTCAACAAATATAATCGTTCATTTCACAAAATTGTCCATTCTCACAGTACTGTCCACAGGAAAATTGAGTATGGTATATCCAGTCACAGGTGTTTTTTTAACTTGTTTGTAGCATTTTCAATAATTTTGAAATGCAATTCAATTTCTTAGCTTCACTTTTACATCATATAAGATAACAGTCACAACACACAGCACACCATGCAGCTCAGATTCTCCATAATGGAAAAAGAATCATTACCTTGATGAATTTTTCGAGATCTTTGACCCTCGCCTGCAGCTGTTTGATCTTGGCGTGGGCCGCGTCCAAAGCCAGCTCCGATTGGTCAGCCAGCTTGTGGAGCTGTTCCGACGCCGCAGCCTCCACCTCTGACAGTGTGCTGTCCGCCTCTTTGAGCTTGGCGAGGGTGTCTGTGAGCACGGCGACCTATTGACGTCAATAAATGGGGGGGGGGGGGGGGGGGGGGGGGAGAGAGAGAATTGGTCACATCTGGCACACTTTGCTGATGTGTGCATTAAGAATAACAGTGCTCATCACGGTGGACTTAAAGAAGTGATAGATATATCCCAGAATCACAGAGTTTATTGGGTAATGTGTTTATTTACAACTGAAAAAAACAACAACAAACAAACAAAAAACTATCACACGTCCAGGCGAATGAACTGAGTGGAGAAATTTGAGAATTATTTGCTTGAATTACATTAAATGTGAGTACAACTGAAATCATATCCAAAGCATCATATCAGATACCATTATACAATGTTGTGATATTTAACAGCAACACCTTCAGGTTCTACAATGCTGACTTCTCCTAGAACAAATAATATATTGCATTTGAATTGCTGATATACATTGTAACTGTTCATATCTATAACTTTTACTGTGCAAGAGATATTCCAGTCATGTTGTTACTGCCTGCTATGAACTTATGATAACTTGTAAAAAAAAAAGGGGGGGGGGCATAGAACCCAAAGACCAGCAACAGACCTGCAAATTGCCTGGAAAACACATTGCTCTGCAGTAACTGTTTTCTAAGGTATGCAGTGTATATAATTTCAAGCAACATGAAAAGATATTGGGCGTACCAATGCACTGAAGTATAGAGTGGCCATAGATTTAAAGCAAAATAGGAATGGTTTTGATGGGTATTAATACACTGAAGGATAGAGTATCTGGTTTTGGTGTACAGGTTTTGGTGTATAGGTTTTGGTGTAAATCGATACACTGATAGAAATAATGACCTATGAACATTTAAAAAAAAAAAAAACTTTAATAGAAGATAGCAAAGGAGTGTCTCGCCTTTTTGTCAAGTTCAGTCTGGATGGCAACAACCTGTTGCTCGTAGTGATGCTTTTCCCTGGTCACCACGGCAACCCTCTTCCTCAAGGAATCAATCTCCACTTTCTTCTTCTCCAGCGTCTCAGCCAACCCCGACAGCTTGGTCTCCAACGCTTCAAGGAGAGAAAAGAAACATATTCAATAAAAATGAAAACTGCGGTGGTATAATTTTTCTTTATAACATCTAAAGGTCAGGTATAGCACTAGAATGATTGCTGGTAAAAGAAAATGGACATACACATCATCTGTTAGTTGTTTGGTTGTTAGCTTGTTTTCTTTTTTGTTTTTGTTTTTTAGACACCATAACCTTTCAACTGCAGACAGTAGTGTGCATCAGCTTACCAGATAATCTGACAGTCTCTCTTCCCAATAATGAGAACATGAACCATTTGGAAATTTTCTGTCAAATCTGTCTCAACACTTTGGCCCGAATTCACGAAGGTGGTACAATTGAAACCATGGTTTAAACCACGGAAAATTTGTATGGATCGTGAAGTGTCGCATGGCCTATTTTGTTACGAAATCATTCATTTCATCAACAAAATTATCATTTCATTGACGAAATGTTGTTATTTCATTACCATTTCGTCGACGAAATGACTGATTTCGTAACAAAATAGGCCATGCAACACTTGGTACTCCATACAAATTATCCATGGTGTAAACCATGGTTTCAATTGTACAGTGTACCACCTTCGTGAATTCGGGCCTCAGAGGTTTTGGTGCAGTACAGTGAATCTTCAAAATATCAGTTTACCCTGGTATGATGTATATTCAAGGCTCAACATTAGTATTAGCAGCGACCTGGGGCCACCAGGATTAGAGGTCCCTTCAATTTCTTTAGAAATTATATGTTTTGGTAGCCTGATCAGGCCACCCGAAAATTGTGAGTGCATGCATTTTTTAATGAGTTTTTTTTTTCTCATTCAGAACGGGGGAGAACTTGCACCTTAATGATAGATAACGTCACCCATTTCTACTCTGCCACCTGCCCCTTCAAGGGTTGTCAGATCGCTGCAAGTCTTCATAGTCAAATTTCATTTATTTTCCGGCCAAAATTCAGAACTATATATGTATATATATATATATATATATATATATATATATATTTTATTTTTTTTTTTTTTAATCATGACCACTTTTTTCTACCCAATAATGGAACTGGTATACCCCTATGTTAAATTTATGCACTTCATGATTAAAGTGGTGCCAGGAAAAATTATGTTTACTGGTATACCTCGATTTATTATTGAATAAGATAGACTAAGTCAATTCAGTCACATGTGGTATACGAAGCTCTTTATTATATACCGGCCTATTTTGACATATCATTTTTCAGATTTCTTTTTTAAATATTTAAATCATTTACTGAATTTTTTCGTTATTGATTTTTTCTTTAGTTTTTTTTTCTTTGCCACAAGAATAAATGTTAGTGTGAAGACTTTATATATATATATATATACACACACACACATAAGCTAGCACGAATTACCACAAGCCTAGGTTACATGTAGTGTTTGCTCAAAACTATCATGTATGTATGCATATATACATACACACGTATCTTTAAATTTGCAATAAGCCTTTATGTCTGCCTGTCTGTTCTAATATATGCTTGTTTGTTTGTATGTATGTGTTTGGTCTATATCATAATCAAACCATAATAACTAAAATATAATAAAACTCCATAATAATAGTCAAATCTGGTTCCCTCGTTGCTTGTGAACAACAGATGTAATTATTGGGGTGAAAAAGTGCAAAACCATTTGTTTAAAATACACTGCAGTGTAGATCTATTCAATTTAACTATTTGATGTGGAATATTGTGTATGGTGAGTGGCAGTGGAGATCTTTTCTTTGATCAGTTGATAATCATTGTCACACACACACACACACACACATACATACATGTACTGACACAAGGTACTGCTGTATCAAGACAGAGTATAGATTTATCAAAAAACACACCAAAAACAGTGTTGTTGAAACAACAATAACAAAAAAGGATGTCAACATACAGCACACATACAATGGCACATTTTTCTTGTGTACAATATTTCAGAAATAAAAACCCTAACTCCAATCACATCACAACAATAAAACCATTAAAACTCACGAACAACATCATAAAAATAGTCAAAGCCAGAACAAAGAATATGGATTCACTGCATCATTCAGTCACACCATATATCAAAACAGGTACATTCCAACAAAATCTTGGCTTTTCTTCAAACAATCGGGAACAAGATAAAAAATTACGAAGTAGATTCGGTATTCAATGCATTCTTTTCTATTATTATTATTTACAATTAGAGCCTCGCATTGGAAACATTACACGGAAATGAGTTCAATTGCAGCATCAAAATTGGACATGTAGACATGTGCCCATTAATTCAAGTGTTCACACAAGGACTGCGATGTGGCATGCCGCTCATTCATTCCTCAGTGGCCAAGACCAGCATCCTGTTGGCGACCCTGAAGAAGCCCTCCAGGTTGGCCACGATGAACTCGAGTCTCTCCATGGCGTGCTCCACGTTGTAGATGCACCTGGGACAAGGCTGGTCCTCCTCACGCAGGTCAGCTAAGACGCTCCTGAGTCTCGGCATCAGCTCCAACCTGACGCGGTTCATGTTGACGAGCAGGAAGAGACGAAAGCGCTGCATCGGGTTCAGCCTCGGATCCTCCAATCCTGGTCGCGACTCTTCGGCAGACAGGACGATGTCGTCTAGCAGCTCCTCGTCGACGCACCCGTGAGTCTCGTCCGTCGACTTCGGTATCACTGGCGGAGACAGGGGCGGAAGATGGAGGAAGCTGGTGTCATGGGTACCGGTCTGTTGCTGGGCGTGGTCTGGTGTGCTGAGCTGGGATGTCGCCGGGAGGTAGGTCTCGATGTCCCCATCGCTCTCCCCAGAGTCTGATTCACTGTCATACCCTGAAGATGGCTGCTGCAATCTGTCGGCATGGCTGGGGTCTCGAGGATGATACAGCTCGACGAAGGACGGTGGGGTGTCGGCAGAGTAGGACCGGCTGGGAGCATCGGGGGATTCCGGTACCAGAGCTGAGTCAGTGGTGTCATCACTGGTGCTGGAAGCGGGAACTCCGATTGGCGAAGGCTGGGAGGACGAGTGTAGAACAGGAGAGACCGTGGGAGGGAGCGGCTGATGATCTGCCTGGACCGGCGTAGATGTCCTGACGTATGAAGGTGGGCTGGACGCTGCTACAGTCAAGGGCGTGCTTGGCATCCTCTCTGCAGAAGTTGAAAAGAACAAAGTAAATAAAAAGATGCCATCGATAATAATAATAATACTTCTTTTATAAAGCGCATAATAAGCACATGCTTCTCCATGCGCTGTACAATCCAGATACAACATACAAACAAATGACTAACAAATACAACATTTAACATAGTGTCATGTCGTCTCGATTTCTCATGATGCTATGAACTGATTTTCATACATAATTAAAAGGATGATCCATTCATGAAATGGTACAAATTCCCACCTAGAACTTGCAAAGAAACAAATTGTATCTTGCGATTTCATACTAGCCAAATCATTGCTAATTACACCATTATCTTTAGCATCGACAGCTACTTAGCAGAGATTGTTTGTATTTGACTTATCCATCATCGTCCGTGAAAGTTCTGTGATGTCGAGCAATTATTGCAAGGAATTCTTGAATTGAATTTTTAGAAGTCGTTTGCTTTTACGAAGCTGTCAAAAATCAATAGATTCTGGCAATTTACATAAATCATTACTCGTTCTCATTTTCTTTTTCTTTTCTTTTTCTTTCTTTTTTTTATTTCATGCTTACCATCGATGATCTCCGCTCGGTAATAGCTTCGCCTATTCCAAACTCGCACCTCGGCGCCGGCAGCGAGCTCGCCATGATGACGTATTCGATCACGAGCAACCGACTCCACTTCCCCGTGGAGCCTCGGCGGCTGAAGCCATCGGACGGTGACCAGACCGGACATGGTGGGGAATTATGTCGTATTTCAAGGTAAGACGAAAAGTACGAGTACTTGATATAATCGAGCTAAGATAGCTGATGAGAGGGAGCGAGACACTTGTTGCTGCTAAGGAGGATAATGCGGATTTAACAGATGATTACGGAGACACTCGGGAGTTTATCTTAATCTATTGCATCGAGTTCAGCTCCCGGCACGACCTCAAGAAAGTATTGGCCAATCACAGCGCAGCTCTATTCACGGGTAGTTCACACGAACCGCGCAGCGAGGGGAAGATCTGCACCGCTGTCCAAGTCTTTTGTTCCCGTTGATGAGCGTTCAGCGCTCGTCACTACGGAGCGCTTTCGCCCATTGAATATTGTTCTCTTTTCTTGAAGAAAGGGAACCGCCAAATGTTGCGACCCGACATCCAGATGATCAAAGTAATCTAGCGAGAGTGGCGGACTATGACAGAAGTACTCTTAGCGTTTTGTGGAAATGCCCAGGCATGATCCGTTCGATGATATTTGGAGCGAGCATGTATCGCTCGAATTAAACAATCTCACATTAAACAGTTCCGCTTCTGCTAATTATGATATCATGGTTGTTAATTACATATCAAAAATTGTATTGTCGTATTTTGAGGAAGGATTTTAATCATAGCATTATCGCGCTATTAACTATAACAGGGCAGCCCCTTCATGATAAGCAATTGTCTTCCGGAGGTCATCAACGCTATTTGTGCCCTAACATGTTCAAGTGTCCTACACGTCCATTAGCGTGAAGACGAAACAAAGTGGGTTAAAGAATATTGATAACGGAGGTAATTCGGGCGGGAATCAAGCAATCTCATTCTTAACACAGTCTGTTCTAAAACACAATGTTCCGGAAAAGAAAATGTTACGCGTTGCCGTCACATTGATTTTGTGCTGTACTTAGTATTTGCATTGTAGCTCGTGTATCATCTGCGGGCATGATATCACTGAATTGAATGAACGTCGAAAAAGCTTGAATTTGCAAACTTGTCTCAACAGTCGTTCCGGCAGTTGTTGCTGCGTGTTGCTAATCATAATCACTGTTGTTGTAATTCTCCGACATCGCAGTTTCTTCAATGACTTATAACTGTTTGTGTGTGTGTGTGTGTGCTACAGCTTTTTGAAAATAAATAAATTAAATAGAATAACATTAATTTATCGGATTTGGCCATGTCTATAAGCGGCAGAAAATGTACGTTATGCATTGTAGCCTGAATAAAAATCATCATCGATTTCCTTATGGATATTATTCCTGTTCAAATGCTGGGCTAGATTATGGTAGACGTCGCTCTGAGTTTATTACTCGTATATGACATACTGCTTCAAAACTGAAATACTCAAGGTTTGTGTCTGTTTTTTTTTCCTCGTGTGTCTAATGATTTCACCGAACCTTTCAATGCGTGACAGCATTTCCTCTTTTTAAACAGCCTGAATAAAATTATGCCGATAAAAATGTTGCTGCGCACTGCATAAACATCGTAAGTTGTTTTCTTTGTGTCGTTGTATACGTGCTTGACTGCTATCCGCTGAACATTTGAATTACAGTTTATTACTAACTTATACTTAAAGATTCTTTAAATTCCCAATAACTAAACACGATGGGTAAAGAGAACCCGTTACAAATCGTGCATTAAGAGAGAGAAAAGAAACGCACGGGATAACAGTGCGTAATTGTGCTTCCCCCCTAGGGGGATGAATCTTAGAATCTGATTATTTTCTACTCTCGTTCCCTTTCCCCTCCATTTCCTTCACAAACATTTTGGGCTTGCGTACTATTTTCACTTCACATGAAAAATACTATGCAAGTTTCAAGTGCGGTAACAGGTCCAGGTAAAGTTGCGAATAGAGTATTCGAAATGATATGTACATTGACAGAGAGAGGGAGAGAGAGAGAGAGAGAGAGAGAGAGACCTAACTTGGCAATAAAGTTCTTCCGGTTTCATAAATATTTACCGACTGTCGTAAGTATGGACTTTCACGCTTACTTACACAATGCTATGATGATGGAAGTGTATAGGTAACTGCGTTTAATGTCGACATATCTTTCTCATTGTTGTTTTTGTGACCATATTCGACATCTTCCCGCTCTTTTGCAAAGAGACAGTAAACGTCATCAATATTATGCATTTTTGCTTAGTTTTCCTCTAATCCCTACCACGCCAAGCCGTGTACAGATCAACCAGAAAGCTACAGGTATTGGGGATTGTCTTTTAGCACTTTTGGCCGTAGCCATCTCGTGAATGTTGTCTTTTTTGGTCTCTGGATAAACAGAGGCCGAAAAGTCTCCAACAAAAGACCCAGTATAGGGAATAGCCAGGGCAACGTTTGTCGGTGAGCGCGCGCGGGGTATAGCTATTGAACCTTTCGTTCTCCTCAAACTAACTACCCATTGAACGGCTTGCTTCTACTAGTATTCAGAAGGCAGAGTGCCTTGATTGTGCGCGTGCGGAACCTATTCAACATCACTCTCATCAACGTCCAACCAATCAGAGCGCAGCCTGTCATCTTTTCATGCGTGCGCAGAGATCATTACGTGAGCGGGCGGGTGCTTTTCAAAAATCACTTTCATCATCATCTGACTATTCAGTTCCAACTTCAATAGTCTTGTTACCTGAGCGCCATGACCGTCTTGCGGCGCACGCGGGTCCAACTTATACGTCACTTCCGTGATCATAAGCCAGCCAATCAGCATGACTGTTCATTCTTTATATCAAGGCACAAAAAGGTTACGTAAAGCTGGCTGTACCAAGGCCCCATCATCTGTTGCCAACACAATCTAACCAGCCAATGAGTGGCGAGTATCACGCATTCGTAGTGACATATATACGGGTCTTAATTATCACCATAGAAACCATCCACTCTTATGACGGTTTTCTCATGGCATTTATCAGCCATTGGGTCTTCCGAGTCTTGTATAAATCGAACTGAATTATGATTTGTTTTACGTGACCGGTAAGGTGGCAGTGAAAGCACGCTTGAAAGCAGGTAGTCGCAGAACTAGCGGTTTAAAATCCCCTCTGAAAGAAAGATTTGACCCCCCCCCCCCCAAAAAAAAAAAAAAAAAAAAGAAGTGTAAAAAAAAAATCTCTTAATTGCTTGAATCATACAGAAATTGATTGATTTGTTCAGTTACAGAACAGTGATGACGGGTAATATGAAACCCTCGGGCCTATTTCCCCGTCGATCAGAACGAACTTCTTGGCATGGTGCATGCTGCTACGGCGCAAGCCAAACAAACAAATATAACATTATTCTGCATGTTCGTTTCGGAGGTGAGATTCCTCCAAAGACCATGTTGGACACATTGAAGCCTCTAAATTCTTTACTTTGAAATCAAAGAACTTTACTGAGATGGAATCTAAAATATTTTTTCATCATTCTGTTCGATTCATTTTATCCAGTAAGTTGTGCACAAAAACATGAGGCACCGGTTTTCTAATATATTATACTATTTATATAAATATCTTCTACATGATTTCTGTTTTAATGCCCCATATTCACCGGGATGACTTGACCCGAAAAAGCTTGTCACGATAGCTCCTTTGGGGAGAAACAAATACATATGAACATTTGTTGAATACAGAATAGCAAAGTTGTAGGCCCTACATTGCTCACGTACCAACATATCACGGCAACACAGCTCTACGATGACCTGTCGTGCATCATTAATTATGATAGTCTGTATGAAGTATTGATATACGTAACATAGATGCAAATTATAATACTGACGCTTATACAATAGTTTCTCTTGAAACTAGCGAAGTCACGTGTCACTGATTATATCAAAAGTGTAAGCAATAGCGACAATCTTGATAATGATGAAGACAACGTTAATGTTGGTGACGTCGGTCCCCGTTTTTCAAATTCGGTTTCGATTGTTTTTTTATTTGGAAGGCAAATTGACAATGTGAGCAAGTGTTATACTACACTGAAGATGGCTGTATCATGCATTTCTAAGACACATTTCTAGATATCTAGTCATTGCTATTGTAACTGCAATTGTTTGTACATATATTTTCCTGTTTTTGCTACAATCGTACACGTGTAAACATTTTTTAATTTATTACTATCATTTTTACCGCTGTCAAAAAACAGTCTACACCAAGCGATATCAAATTTAGTTACTTCACATTTTGAAATCACACTATTATGTTTGAGTTAATGGATAAGCGCTGGGTAAATTACCGTGTAAAGTCATGATCAACAAAAGATTTCTCAGTCAAAATTTTATAAGTCTGTCAAAAGTCCATAACCATAAAACTACATTGTGTTCCATGTCTCCTTATGGCGATTACATTATAAAAGCAGCTTTTATATTCATAAATATTAGAAGAAATATGGTCTCGAAAGTTTTCATAAACCGACAGTTTGCGTCAATACATCCTATGACGTGACAGTATGTAATTATTTCTTTTACACGTCCCGTTTTCTATTACAAGACCGTTTCCCCTTCTTTTTAACTCTGGTACAGCCTAGACCTGCCTCTGAAAGGTTAAGTCATTGCCCTTTTACACTAAACACCTTATTGTTTAATCATCACGAGAAGACCGGACGTTTGTCGGCGAGCACGGTCTTTTTTCCCTTTCATCATAGGGACACAACAACCAGCCTATCCGGGCACGCTCCTATTCAATAGTTCACTCGTCGTCTGGCGGTGCGTGCACGGTCTTCCTTCAACTTTACCTTCATCATAATCAGCCAATCAGAGTACACGCTTTTTCAATAGTGTACAAGAAGTGTCTTGGCGGTGTGCGCGATCCTGCTTTCAACTTTTTGTATACCGTAGTCATAAGCAGTGGTAAAATCATGCGTGCCCACACGTCACTCACGACGTAGGTACTGGCTGGTCATGTTTACTTTGCATGAGTGACAGGTGTTTACGTACATAAGTCATTGGATTCGCCCGCTCCGCTAAAGTACATGTATATAGCAGATTAATGTCAAGATTGGTACACAGTATAATTTCCGATATCTCTAATAGAGGGAAATGCGATATACTCACAATCACATCCAATATATATTTGAGTGCCAATGTGATTAGTAGACACAAGCACATCACTGTATTAGAACACTCGCTTTTTTTTTTTTTTTTGGCTTTGTGTTTACAAAGAGCACAGGAAACAACTATATATATCGAATGACTTACAGTGCAGGTAGTTGTACTATGCAGAGTCGCAATTCCTTTACACAAGTATAGGCCTACACGTAACACAACACTGACAACACGAAACGTGATATGATATGCGCATCACTGCAAAATACCTGTCTATGAAACACAGTTGTCTATGATCTGTTGCAGTATATAGAAGCAGCAGCAAAAGCAGCTGTATGTAGTATGGCAGTAGTAGTAGTAGTAGTATGGCAGTAGTAGTAGTAGTAGTAGTAGTAGTAGTATTGGTAGCAGACCTAGTAGTAGTAGTAGTGATAATAATAATAATAATAATAATACATTGTCGTAGCAACAGTAGAAGTGGAAGTAGCAGAATGACTTAAAAAGCACGGCCAACGCCCTTGCGCTGAAATACACAATGAGATATTATTTCTGAACACATTCCGCAAATTACACACTATAAGGCAAAACAACATAAATTTAATTTCAGCTGAATGTGCATTAAATATGCTCAGTTATTAGCAAGCTAATTTCAAGGAACACATTTCAATGACAGGCCAGCTTTACCTAAAAGCTTGCCATTAAATTGTCAAGATGTTGTCTACTAGTACTTGAAATTTGGTTTCCAATTACGCGCCTATATGGCATGAAAGCTCGTCCAGGAACGAACGAGCTTTAATGTATACTTTGTTGTTTGTTTCAGACATTAAGTGTAAGACCTATGAAATCATTGTAATACGTTCAGATAATTTCACATCAAGCGAATGTTACATAACGCGTATATCGGACGATGACTGCGTCTCAAAGTAGTCAAACGTTCTCTATTTATACGTCGACAAACAACGTAACATGCAAAGCCTACGTTGCCTCCCTGATTCAGGAGAAATAAAGCACAGACAATATATATATATATATATATATATATATATATAGGATTTTCTTTTTTTTTTAGTGGGGGAGGGGAGGAGGAGTGCAAGGGCTATACAGAAGGAAGTACTGTATAAGGAGGCTAAAGAATTAGACTTGGTCCGTATATATATATTTCACTTTTTTTTAACATTAAAGGGTATTTACCTCAAATATACAGTGAAGAAATATAAATACACAATCATCAATGAAGATTGAGGGGACATCAGTCGATCCACTCAAAAGCTATACGGACATTGAAAAATTAAAATAAGTCAATTCGTGATACACTTATATCACAGTATAAAGGGTAGCCTTTTGCAAAAGCGGCTCGCAATGGACTCGCATATAATACGGCGGGTCGTGGACTCGCGCGCACGCAGCGATCGAAGAGGCGGTCTCGCAGCTCGCCGGTCGCACGCTGTGTGTGCGAGTCCATTGCTCTCTGTGTGCGTGTGCTGAAATTATAGCGAGCTGCCTTTGTAAGAGGCTATAGGGGAATGATATAAAGTAAATCTACGGAGAATTCTACAAAATGTTATTGTTTAATTAAGATACAAATTCCTTCACCTTGTTGCTGACATTGAGGGTAATGTTTTTCCTACTGTCTTCTGAGAGAGGTGAAATGCTCTTTCATTCTGAATAAAAAAAAAATGAATATAACAGTATGTTGAATTCTCTTCATACTTTCCCTATCCAGTGTCCTACTGTGACTGTAGCAATGACAGCACGTGGAATTAGGGGAATTAAACTCAAATATGTGGATTGAGTGAATGAAGAAATATTACAAGAATACATCAGCGACTTTTGAGGAAAATTGAACAATACGATGAAAAGATGTGAATTCTTGAAGTTTCTGCGCAGCCTTCACTGGATGAGAAGACTATATACAGTTCGTGGTGTCACCTACAACTATAGAGAAAATTCTTTACAAATTATATATATATATATATATATATATATATATATATATATATATATTTTAAAGTACACAGTACCTCAATAAGAATTGTTATTTACATAATAATGTGAAGGATAATATTATTCCCACTGTTTTCTGAAAGAGGCAAGTCAAATGCTTTTTCATTATGTCAGAAAAAGAAAATCAAAATACAATTATGATGATTTTTCTTTGTATTTTTCGTTGTACCGTTATCGTTGTACATCCGTAAGGACACAAAGTTTTGTAGTCTTCTCATCGAGCGATGACTGCACCAATATTTTACGATTCGTAACTTTTGAACGGGATGTCCGATTTTCCTCAAACTGATTCGATAATATTCCTGCATTCACTGAATTCACACATATTTGGGGTTATTTTTCGATAACACATAGACTCTTCACCAAGCCCATTATTGACATATTGCAATATGTCAATAATCTTGCGTATAGTGTACACTTCAAAGTACCGGTACATTAACTGAAGAGTTTGTATGATAAAGTGAATATCAGACTATCATCCGCAGGGATACATAACACAATATCAATTTGTTTTCTGATCTCTGGTACCATACACAGGGGCCTGCATCCCGCAAGTTTTCGTCATGTGTGATTAATTCAAAACTTCCATTGGGGTTATTCGAGTCATTTTAAGACAACTGTATATCCACTCGTACACTGTATAAACGGTATAACATAAAAGTTGTGTAATCAATCAAGTCGTTCATGAAAACACTAAATGAAAATAAAAGGCAAAAGAAATATCAATTACTTTGAATAGGCTATCATATTACAATTCTTTCGTAACAGACATGGACAGTTACTTTGAATCATATTACAATTCTTTCGTAACAGACATGGACAGTTACTTTGAATCATAATTTACAATTCTTTCGTAACAGACCGTATGGACAGTTACTTTGAATTATATTACAAGTCTTTCGTAACAGACCTTATGAACAGCTACTTTGAATTATACATGCATTACAAGTCTTTCGTAACAGACATGGACAGTATAAATAGTCATTTAAACGACACAAACAAGTGTTTCATTTCCTGCTTTTTGTAACAAGCTCCACATCCTACAGAAACGAACAAAGCTGAGTGCAGGCGATAGCTCTCGTTACGAAACTCTATTGAATGGAACGAGCGATTTGTCGGTATATGCTGGGGAACCCTTTCAACTTGACTTTCTATGACCGGAAACCCTTTCAACTTTAACTATTCAAAAACGCAGTGAAGATGAGAAACACCGCCTCCTATATTCATGGTATAGAAAGATACAATTAAGGTCCATTCATCAGCACGTGTAGGAGCAGTACCCTTTCGACTTTCGCTTTTCAAGGTGCATTTTTATTTGTCACTTGTATGTTCCCGACATGGTAAAGCCTAAAATGATTAAATAAAGTAATCTATACCTTTTGATTCAATACACGAGAAGCGGTGTTTTTCAAGACAGATCTAAAACACAGAATAGGACTAAACCATTCTAAGCGTATAGGATATCACTTTGGTGTTCTAACATTTTCTCTGACAGGTTTTTCTTTTTGGTGGATTCCATCTGAATACGCTTGCGGTCATTGATTACTGCTCGTTAGGGAATGGCGGTGATTAATCATACTGATATTTGAAACAATAACGAATGTACAGTCCGGGTGTACAGTACGCAACCTTCGCTGAATAGTAATGAACCAAGTCCCGTTTTTAGTTTTTGTCGGTTATGTAGTTCACGATGAAGTACACTCTGTCCTTCAATGGGAGTGGCGATCGAAAGATCGAAATCTGGGCCTCGTCCCTTCTCAACAAAGATTTTGTTATGAATAAATTGTGATCCCAACTATACGTTCTTATGTTATTTGAGTCGCTCAAATGACTAAGGTGTGTACTTTCTGTATTTATAAATGTGTGAATGTTTGCCGATATCTTGAGATACACTGACGAATAGAGGTGTTGTCATTATGCTATCAGTCATTATTCACTATCATGAGTGCCAAGGAACACAACAACAGCAACACAATTCCATATTGTACTTCGATCTCGCAAACCATGGACATGACTAAAATTAATATATTAATGTATGGAATACACAGAAAGAAAGCACGAGTAAACAAATAAACACACAACAAATTTAACATATACAAGCGCTTCGTCAAGCAAAGAACAAACAGTATATGGCATAACGATATAAAGCAATATGAGTGTGATTTCGGGTAAAAACGCCACTGATGGAACCTGGAGGAGAGTAATTCACTCACTGTTCCCAATACAATTATAGTATCACGGTTTGATTTTGTTTCTTCCGCTGAAGTATTTACCGGTAATAGCGGTTTTTGTCATCTGCTTAGTCGGGAAAATCATGCTTTGTGCAATTTGCCAAAGGGCTGATTGACAGAGACCAATTGCTGATAAAGAATGGTTTCGCACAAAAACAAGCGAATGTAAAATCAAAAGATCTAGTCAAGTCATATCATGATAACAGCCGATGTTAAAATGATATACATTGTATACGCGCGCGTTGGTGCCTATAATTCTTTGCTTATAATCGAGTTTCAAAAGCTCGCATGCAAATATCGAGGCTACTGTCACTGAACACCAGAAACGATTACACAAATTGGAAGGTAATCGAAATGTTCATTTACGGTTTATTAGGCTGGTAGATTACATGTTCCTGATGATTAAGGCAAACACTGTTGGCAGTATTATCACGAGATTTCAACGTGCTATGTGCCTTTGATGTCGGCAATGCACACAACATTATGCGGCATGCAATTATACACATAATTGGTTTATAGTATCTGTTGTTACTCGAGGATCGAACGACAAATATTATGATTGTTATCTTCATTAATGATTGTTTACTTTTTTTGATAAGAATGATCTATAAAAACATTACTGATCAAGTGAGCAGAACAAGTTTGAAGTTTACTTCACATCTTTTAAATATACGATAAAAAAGTGATGATATCGATATTTAAATATGAGAGGAATGCAAAATATCTCGAAAATGTATATCTCATATGCATGGTACTAGGTGTTTCAAAAAACATTTCCCACTTTTGATTCTTAATAATTCAAAAACTATATATCAGATAACACTGTCATTGATATGAGTGATAGCTGAATAGTGTTCAATTTTGTTGGAGGTGGTTTAAATATGAAAGCATAAATCAGTTTCATGAAATCCATGATTAATTTCACAGTTAGGTTCCAGATTTTGCTCTTTTTTCAACCCTCTGTACAAAACTTTCACTTTGCACAGGGGTCAATGGGTGTGTATGGGAGTGTGTGGTTAACACCCTGACAATGGTCCTGAATAATGGCCAGGGTTTGAATGCTTCATTATTTATTCATGAGAAATTCCACTATCACAACTAGTCTTTATTCAGCCTCTCGCAGTATCTGTGTAAAGTCAAACGCCTGCCGATACTGTCGTTGAGTCGCGACAGTGCTCTCCCTACGTCTGAAAAACGAAATTACAATGAATACCTTCTGTTCTGTCGTAAACATGGTGACAGGAAGCAAAGAAAATCAATTAGAGTATACACTTGTGTATATGGAGCCTTAAATAAATCTAATGTGAAACAAATCGCCCCAATGAAAAATGCTGCTGAACTCTTTACCAAAAATGATCTCTTTTGATCGAAAAAGCGACAAATTTGTCAGACTATTAGTAGACAGTTGTATCAAAATGAAGAACTTTGGATCATTTATGCTTATTTATATCCCAAATTTAGTGATATGTGAAGCAAAATTTGAAAATGATTGCAAGCTGGAATGAAATGTGGTGTTTGCAAGCACATGGAAACATGTGCTTACTTTTTCCATGTGCATGCATTTTACCCTTTACCGCGCATGAATTCAGACTAGCAGTGCCCAGAGCAATCCACATGAATTATTGATTAAGCATTCATGTGCCTGGGAGCGCGAGACCGACGCCTAGTCAACAGGTGGTTTAGGCATGTCCATTGTTCAGGGCCATTGTCAGCACACACTCACATACACATCATTGGTTCCTGTGCAAAGTTTAATTTTTGAACAGACGGTTAAAATTTGACCAAAATCTGAAACCTTACTTCAAAATCAATCTTAGATTTAATGAAACTGATTTATGCTTTCACATTCAAATTACCTCCAACAAAATTGTACACTATTCAGCTATTACTCATATCAATGACAGTTTTATCGAATGAATACTTTTTGAACTATTAATGACCAGAAGTGGAAAATGTTTTTTGAAACACCTAGTAGAATGATAACTAGTGTACAATTCGAAATATCACATAGATGGAAACAAGGTCAGATAACGTCTAATCATCTGACACAAGAAATCGGTTTAATTTGCCTTGAAAATGACCTAAACTGATAAGGCGTAGCCAGTTCACTCTGTCATCTAACGGGTTTCTAATAAAAAGAGCGATTGACAGGCGCATAATACTTCACGACCCCTGATTTCGTGAATTTCCCTCTGATTGCATCTCGTTGTCAGAGGTGATTGTCAAGTAAGGAATGGCCTTTGAGGCGTATAAGTCAGGAAGAAACTATCCCTGGTAACTATATGTTCGAGCTTTATCCCCGTTAGGCCTTAATAAAAAAAGACACTATGATAAAGACAGCAAAATCCGATCTTTCCAGACTGGTATTAAACCGGAAGATGCATTCCCGCACAGCACACAATAACAGCATGTCACCACTTTTTGATACGGTTATTATTATCTCCGTATATTTTAAGTAGGCATACATGAAATATTAAATCATTTTCTTTGTCACGTCGCTATCTAGATTAGAAGACGACATTCAAAATTTGTGGCACTTATTTGCAGAAATTACAGTTCTGAGTTTTGATTATCTGAAAAGAAAAAAGAATGCTTTAGACAATGCCAAAATAAACCGGTACTAATATTAGGCAATCACGCCTTCTACAGCTTTTGAAAATGTCATATGAACTTCTGAACATATCTATACGCAAAGACAGTCATTTTCTCATAATGATATTCTTATAGCGTAATCTCATACAGTGGATCTATTTCTTTATAAAGCTGTATTTTATTAGTTATTCTGTTTTCGCTTTTATTTTCATTTCCCTTGCTAGATGGTCTTCCTTTATCATTGCATCTGCCGCACAAAAATACAAACTTTTTATATTTTTCTGTAATCAGTTCTGAAAAATCAGCACCCGTTGACTTCACTAATTCCACTTATTATCAAGACACCAGTTACTTTAGTCTTTTAAAACGGACGTGGATACTTCATTCAACGTACACGTTGGGGTTATAAGCGTTTCCGTTCCAAAGAGTCATGTCTGACCACGGAGTAATAATAGTGTGATAACTCCCTAATAACTCCTTTGTCCAACTAACAATACATTCTCCAAACGTCCGTAGTAAAAACTTTCATGAATGGAATGGGAGTTTTGGTGGCGTGTGCGCGGCAACCTTTTCAACTTCACTTTCATCATGAGTAGCCAATCAGAAAGCGCCGTCTTGAAGTTCCGCATTCTATTCATAAAATAGGAAGGCACATCAACCTACGAGGGAGGCGGGTCCTATTCAACCCTCACTTTCATCATGGCCAACCATTCAGAGCGCACTCTTATTCGTCAGTGATGTTGCCGCCATATCAATGCCGTGAAGTGGAGTATGCAATGATGGTAAACGAAGTGGCTACTCCACTAAACTATATACTATAGTACTGTACCCATTAGGTGATTATTTCAAGTCTACCATTTGACTAGATTAGCAGGAAATGGCATTTCAGTTATGAACAGTTATCGATAACGTTGTTTATCAAAAGATGAAAAGAAAATAGCGGAACTGAGAGAAACCATAACATAGAGAACTTAGTGTAAACCTTAGCTCTTATATAGGGTTGGAACACAGAATGTGATCAAATTATCCTAAACTTAGACAGGTTTTTGAGCTTACCACATAACCTGATCTCGCGAACGAAATTATATATCACATTATTGATGACACACTGGTAAACAATAATTAGATATACCGCACACTCTCATCAATACAATACATACCGATCACTGTGCCCATCTTTAAACTATCAGATATTTGGGTTGGGGAGGAATGGCATGGCACACATCTGAATACCTATCTCAGGTCTTTTCAGCAAATAAAAGACATGATAGTTGATATAGTTCATTTCATATCACTATGTTGTATTGGTGTAGATTCTGTACGTACGAGGATGGAGCGGTTCCACACTGTTAGATTCTGAAGGCGTTGGTTCATATCTTGTAAAGCACGGTCCACTTTATTGGAAATGCCAAGATAGCAATACATAAGATACTGAAACTGAATACGTTTGAACGCTCAATCACGATGTAGGGGTAAATGTGGAAAGTAAATAGCGAACGATCATCCAGAAAACACACACAGACACACACATACACACACACACACAATCCATGAGTATACGAATAAACAAAAACACGGAATAACGAGAAATAAATATGGGAATGAATAAATTGATATCAATCGATGGGATGACCAGTTAATACAATTAGGAGTGAATAGATGTATCAAACAAGTGTGTGTTCGAGGTAGTTACACCGTTTCCGATACCAGGGTTGGATTCCCCAATCCATGTTCCCGCTACAATAGTTGACGGGTATTGTCATCTGCGCAGTCAGAAACTCGCGCTTTGTCTGCCGAGGAGCTAGTCATAAGAGTGGCGTTGATACAGAAACAGTTTAAAGCACGTTACATGAATAGAAGCCTGTTCTAGCGGAATGGGATCGAAATACACATTCATCTCGTGTTGGCAGGTGCTAATATGAAAAGATCAATCAATTCAAATACATTGCCATATTCCACGCAAACAAGGGAGGTGCTGTGACTTTATACTAATGCGACATTGACCTAACTAGGGATGAAATATTTGCTCACAGCTCACAGTTCATTGGCCTTGTATGCTGTTGGTAACGCATTACAAATCAAACGCGCTACAAACGATGTAATTACCCCCGAAATGTTATAGCGTAGGTTCTATTTTTTTTGTCTAGTAAAGTGAAATATGTAGGCCCTAACAACAACAAAACTGATTTTCGACCCAGACGGGTAGAAGCAAACTAACAAAGCAAGTAAACACACACACACACACACACACACACACACACACACACAAAAAAAAAACCCAAGGTAAAAAGAACACGAACTGGAAAAAAAAATCGAAAGCATGTTGCGTGCGTCACGTAACACAAATCAATAATATGAATACGGGGATATCCCCCCCCCCCCCGTAATCTAGTAATTTGGGCTGGTAATTTCTTTTCTTTCACGCTACGTAAGTTGATTTGAATTTCTTGCGATGTTTGCGATGTCATGTATGTATGATGTTTGCAAATATCTCTCCGATAAATATGTCTGAATCAAAACATCGTGAAGTGACTAGAATCAGAGATTTATTTCACTCACAAAATGACCACTTACAATACGAAGGGTCTGATTATCACTGAAATGACAAATCGCATTCTGATATATTAATTCTGGACATTTCTGTATATTGTTTTTATGCAAAGAAAAAACTAATATCATTAAGACTATAAGTGACCCATTCAATCTTATGCATAACGGTATATTCAAGAAGAGCGATTAGCAGTAGCGTAACACTTCTTGACTTTTGATTTCTCCTCAAGTTCGTGTCTCGCTATCGCTATTGTACGGTCACGAATCAGCTTTGTGGTGTATTCCCGAGATTGGCTTTCTACGTCTTTAATTCAGATGACACTATTGACAGCTGTATAAGATAACAGTGTGTAATATAGGCTGTGGTAAACAATCAAATATTGCATCGATGACAGCTCTTAAAAAAGCATGTCTCTTTTCTTCTTCCTTTCTTTCTTTCTTTCTTTCTTTCTTTCTTTCTTTCTTTCTTTTCCGAAGACTATACAGTTAGTACACTCGCAGAACACTACATTAGCACAGCGGTATGAATCTATTCATTGTACACGGACTCGGGACACGAAATTTAAGTTCTCTTTGGAGTGCCTTTTTAGCAAACAAACACATTTCCGAGATAATTAATATCATTGACGATAATAAGACAAACTTATCAATCTAAAGTGATCGCGACATAGCTTCCGAATCGGTAATGCGGAGGACGGTAGCGTTCGCATGTTAGTATTTGGAATACAGCAAGTATCGACCTGTAGTACAACTGGTTTCATGGGGCACTTTTTTTTTTTTTGTCAAGACATTAAGTTCCGACTTTAAAATGTCAATTTTCATCCCTTCGTCGCTTTCTAATCACCACGGAAAGAGAGATAACGGAAAAAAAATACAAGCGTGACGCAAAAGTAGTTTTGCTGATGAAACGCACACACGGAGCAGTTCGCTAGTAATAACAGCACTACATCAAGACAACTGCTGTTTTGCAAGTAAGCATAATGTGTTTGTAAGTTCCGTACGCGTTTAAAACGACAGTAATATTACTGATAGCGAAAATCTTTCATCATTTCTGATTAATCTTGACTGAAGGAATCACTTCATAAATCTACTTCGCGAGTTAACGGTGGCTTGATATCAACAATATTACAATCTCCCGCTGGCACCCGCTGAAGTCTTGATAGCTTGTCAATCAAAACGTGACAGCTAACATACGCCCGAAGGAGGGGCGGAAATCACAGCTATTGTTTAGCGAGGTACGGAGAGAGTCATCACCTATTGTACTCTTGCCGAGATCCGCGCTTTTGTTTCGCTGGTGACGCGGCGGCGAGCTTCACACGCCGCTCGCGAAGATAGTCAGCGAGGCGGTTTCACGCCTTTAATCAGCGTTGACCAATCAGCGTTGCCCGCCGCAGTCACACTCCACCAATCACGGCGCGCGCTTTGATCCGCCGGCGCGCTCGACAAAACTTAACGTAGAACTTCAGGTTTTCCCAAACTCGTTAAATACCGCTGCTCTTTCTCCCCGTTCTCATAACTTTATCCGCTCTACGCTCGACTCTGATCACATTGCTGTCCAATTATTCGTCACTCTCAACTGCGTCTCCTTCATCTTCGATAATCGTCTTCGCTGCTGTACTCCTTATCATCAGATCTGTCCAATTCTACCCTTCCTCGCTATCCATTTACGACAGTTCTAAGAGGATTTTGATAAGAAGAAGATGGCCGCTGCTGCTTCACGTTTCGTCTCGGTCCTGATGTGCTCCGGTCCGACGTCGGGGAAGGTCTGCGTGGTGCCCGAATGCGACCTCGTTCATCGCGCCGCTGAGCTGCGACTCGGTACCCACGTCCTGGTCCAGCCCCACGACGGCAGCAAGAGACGCAAGGCGATCGTCGTACTCATTAATCGTAAGATGAAACTTCCTCTCTGTCTCTCCCTCTTTCACTCGCTCACTCTGTCCGTCTGTCTGTCGGTCCTCTATCTATCTATTTATTTATCTATCTATCACTGGAAACATGATTCAGAATGAAACATTTATCAAGCAACATGTAAATGGAATATACAGAAGAAATTTGCAGCTGAGTGTCTTCTGCATTAAAGTTATTTATTGATTTCTTCTACATTCTTGCTTAATGATATAATGTATTATCTTTACCCAAAAGAAAATATTGGCTTTAGGAATAGAAACATTTCACTATTCTAGAGCACAAAAGAAGAAAAAAATGTATTTTGCTAAAATTATGTCATGTTACTGCATAATCTAATGTAGGCCTACTTGTACAATAGTAATCATGCTAATGATTTTTTTTTCCCTCTCTCCCTTTCTTCTGCTTATTTTACAGCTGGTCTGCCCCTCCCTGAGTCCCCTGTTCCCGCTCCCACCCAGCGACAGACCACCAAGCGCTCCATCGACCAGCTGGGTCACCTCCACGACGCACCAGCAGCGGTAGCAGCACTACCAGCGAAGCGCTTCAAGCCCGGTCCGTCCCTGCCCGTCACCCTGCCCGGTGCCGCCCCCTCTCCTCTCCACGAGCCGGCCTTCGTGCGGTACGACGGCCGTGGCAACGCCTGCACCAGCTTCCTTCGCGCCGGAGACCAGCTGCTGCCCTCGCCGCGTCCCCCGCTCCGCCGCCGGCTCTCCTTCACTCGTGTCCCCTCGCTGCGGAACATCGACTCGCCACTAGACCTTGCGGAGCTCGAGGACTTCGCGTCTCCCGACACGGCATCTCAGGGCATCGACTGCGAGCTCGCCGCCTCTCTCTCGCAAGCTGATGATGCAACGACGCTGCCATCGGTGTACCCCGACGCTCGTCCCGTTCGGCCGGCACAGTTCTCCCGACAGGTGGTAGCCACCGACTCCAGCGCCACGGCAACGCTCTCACCTAGTGAATCCGTTCGCTACAAGCTCGTCCGCAGCAGCCGCCACGTCATCCAGTCTCCTCGTATGTCGTGATGCTCAGGTATTACTCTGGACACATATCACTATCATCCATCTCCTTGTATGTTGATATACGACTCTGGACACTTGTTACTATCACCAGTCTCTTCCTTTGCTGATATATGACTGTGGACACTTGTTAACATCGTCCAGCAGGATGTGCCTGGACTCGTCTCGGAACTCTAGATGGACCTCTTTCTATGAACTTTCTGGACATTGTATCTATATTGTACATTTGACTTTATCATACATATGACTTGTAATACTATTTGTAACATTGAAGCAGCTGTGCCTACACTCATGTCTTGCCATACTTGTAGTTGATGTATATACAAGGTTTTCTTATCATCTTGAATTTTTCAGTATGATATCCATGCAGCTATGTAATTCTTGCCAATTTTGTACATATTATTTTGTAAATATCATATGAACTGAATGTATATAGTGACTGTTTTCAATACTTCAATAAAGAAAATGAACGTCAATGTCAGAAATTGAAATTTTCTGTTTTTTTCTTCTAAGGCTTGCATCAATGTTTGTGTGTCTGTGTGAGTGTCTGTAACTTTGAGGTTAGATATTTGAGTAAATATATATATATATATATATTCACTCTAATATCTAACCTCTATTTATATTTATCAATTCTCAATGTCAATTCTCCATATATATTTATACATACGGAGAATTTAGTCCATGTGTTGGTTTCAGTACACAAAAGTTGACATGAACAGATATTAATGCATTATTTGCGTCCTAAAGCTTTTAATGGTTGCATCAACTTTTCAACAAAGTTGAAAATTTGGTGCAACGATTAAAAGTTGTTGAACGCTTATGATGCATTGTAATCTCTTCCTTTCATCTTTTATACATAGATATATGATATATTATACAGCAATATGACAAGAGATCATTAGTTTATCTGTATAAAGTTGAACATACAGTATATGATACATAACTACACAGCTTTACACAGATCTATTCACCCTTCTCTCCCTTTCTTGCTATCTATTCATCTATCTTTCTACACGTGTATCTCTCTTTTTTTCTCTCACTCTATATGATATAAACACACACAAGTCTCAGCACCAACATATATGAATATATATGTATATATATATATATATATATATGTGTATATGTAGACAGAGATATATAGCAGGCAGCTCAAACTCTAGTGTGATTCTTCTGTTGGTATACTACATATATTTATATCATATAAAGACAGTATATATCACAAAGACAAGCGCAAACCATCAAAGAAAACATCCATTCTTCACCACATCAGAAATTATCAATATTTTTTTTTTTTGTTTACGGTTCTGAATGTCTTTAGTCTCATTAATAATATGAACACAACATGAAGAAAATGATGCAGCAGCAAGCAGGTCTTTTCAAACACGTAGAGCACACCGAAACACATACCTCACACGGAAATACGCACTCATTCAGACACTCGCCACAGTCTCCTCATGGATCTTGTCGTGCATTCCGGCAGATTTATTTCTGGCTCGGAGGTCATCGATCAGCGACCTCTTCTGACTCACATCCCTGTCTAGTTGTTGGATTCTAAGGCACAAGAATTAACATCAGAATTTCCTCTTTATCCAGAATATGAGCAAACTATATAGGTAGAGATACTAGTGCAACAAAACTTCGGTATACATATGTCCTGTGGTCTAGGGAATTTGGTGTATGAATATCAAATATCTTCAAAAGTTGTTCAATCTGTACCTGAAGCAAAGTGATTGAAAATAGGAATGTGTTCAATTGAGGCTGAAAGGTTTGTAAGTTTGAATATGCAGTTTTGCTTCCCAAGACCATTTTATACTGTGAATCTATTACAATACCACAAACAAGCATTTATCTCACAATAAATGGAATCAGAAAAATTGGTTGCAATGATGTAAATATGTTGGTCACAGATACAAGTGAATTTAGATAAACAATAACTGACTGATGGCACTGATTTAGACCAAAACCATTACTGACAAAACAGATATGAAAGAAATCTACACTGGTATGCAGCTCTAAAAACTACAAGATTGCACAACTAATATTACTACTGCTACTTCTACTACTACTAATGATAATAACAACGTCATAATAACGATGTTTGATAATACGATGTGTTGTACATTTAATTTTTACTTTTTTAGTACTGATTCAATTTTCTTGTCACGATAAACCTATTGTCGCTCAGCCACAGTCAGCACACTAATCAAGAATTTTGTCAAAAATCTTGTGTTTTCATTACTATTTCCAACTATTTCTTTTACAGCTATCTACTTGCCTGCTTTCGAGTGACTTGATAGTTTCCCGTTGATCATCCGCCTGGGACTTCAAGGCTTTAATCGTGCTCCCTTGACGGACTATTTCACTCGCCTGCGTGTCCATTCTGGATCCACTGCAACATCAGATTCTGTCCTTCTTATAGGGTATTACAGCGTGATATTGTCTTCCGTGTGTGTGGTACATGTTTTTTTGTTTTGTTTTGTTTTGTTACCTCATTTGGTAAAGAACAGAAGTGTAATGATTATAGGCAAATAAAGCTGAAGGGTCTTTCTTTTTTTAAGTGGAAAAAAAGAGAGAGAAGTTAACCAAATGCTGGTTTAGAGGTACATACTCAGTAGAAAAACACTCGCACTCAAACACACACACACACACACACACACACACATCTGACTGTAAACGACAAAATACAATGTATTAATAATGTATCAGTTTGCACTAAACAGACATTTCCATAGAAATTAAACTCTTTTATTTACATATTTCACTGCCATAGGATACAATGTGTACAGCTACAAGCATGTATAATTGCATTCTCATATTTACAAATAATTTACAGAGTCTGAAAAAGCATATCATGAATGCATGACAAATAACAACATTGTTAAATTGAGCAGACTGATTGAAACCATTCATCCACTGGTCCTCTGCACTGACTAAAAAGTAGAATTGGAGGCTGATAGGGTAGAGAATTTGTATCATGGATTGGCGGAATGATGGTTTTGTGTTTTATCCTTACACAACATATGCTGCATGTTTTAATAATTGAAATATTGGAGCTCACCGTTTCTCTACACCTACTTTTGGTAACATTTTAGCCTTTCATGTCTCGTCTTACTCCTATGGTCTGTGCAAATTCAACAATCTTGACGAAAGTATCCTAAATTCCAAATATGAAATGCAAGGACAGCTTATGCTCCAGATCAAGTTGACCAATTAAGTGGGCTACTCAGAAGCCTCTATGTGTTACTTACAATGGCAAGAAACTCATATTTCGTGTTATTGCATTCCGTGTAATATTGTGAGTCCATGTTCTTAGTCTAGGTACTGGTTACCTGTTGTTGATACATCCTGTCAAAGTAAAGCTTCAATTTTACTCAGAGGTTGAATCTTCCAATGCATACATTTTCCTAATTTGTTTTAATACTTTGATATGTACAGACTTCCTTCATAAATAACAGCCCCATTCCAAGATGTAAATATTTTCCTTATGAGAGAGGCTATGCTTGTACATTGTATTTATGCTTTTATGCTTGTACATTGTATTTATACATTTGAGTTTGTACATAATATTGAAATTGTAAATAGGTTTTATTTGTAATATGAATTTCTTCATTCCCTGAAATTTCCCACCCTGGAATAAACCTAAGAAAACCCTGAATGCGTTGAGCTTGATTGTGAGTTATGTGAGTTGCTACCACAGAGAAGTGTTACAAATGAGACCGACAATCATTAAGTGCTGATATTTTGCACCTGTTCACGAGTCTATTTGTGTGTATGTGTGTGTGTGTGTGTGCGTGCGTGCCTTAGTGTGTCTATTTCTGTCTTCCACACACATAAATCTTTGCTGTGTCATTTGCCAGTAAATTAATTCTCCTGGAGTATACTGGGCAATCTGTGATATTGTAAAAGCTGTTTTTTTTTCTTTCTATTTTGCAAGGGTTTAATTTTTGTGAATCACAGTTGTGCCACAAATTTAACAACACATGACAAGAGACCCGCGGGTCTAGCGCTCACCTGAGTATCGCAAGTTCACCTTTCACGCAGTCACTAATCTAAATTATTCACAGCTCCACCAAACTTTGACGAGGCATTCTCAAGTGGAAGATGAAAATGTACAATAAGGGCCCAATTTTTTTCAAGATTCCTTAATTTGGGGGAATTGGGGCCCCCTGGGGCCCTCTGGGTGGGGCATGGTGCCCAGTTTGATAAATTGAGATCCTGATCACCTAGGGATGCTACCTGCCAAGTTTGACAAAAATCCATCATGAGGTTTTCAGGAAGAAGATGAAAATGTACAATTCAGGCCCCCATTTGGACCCTTCCAACCACCCCCCCCCCCCTACCCCCAAGAGGGGCACCCCTGGATCTCCTATGAACAAACTTGAAACTACAGTCATTAATGTACTCACTCATAGTATTATCTCAGCTCTATAACTTCTGATTCTAGAGAAGATTTTTAAAGATTCCTTCATTTGGGGGGTTTGGGCCCCCTGGGGGCCCCCTGGGCGGGGCATGGTGCCCATTTTAACAAATTGAGATCCTAACCCCCTAGGGATGCTACCTGCCAAGTTTGGTGAAAATGGGTCATGGGGTTCTCAAGAAGAAGATAAAAATGTACAATTTAGGCCCCATTAGGACCCCTCCTCACCCCCCCCCCCCCCCCCCCCTGGGTCCCAAGGGGGGCACCCCTGATTCTGCCATGAACAAACTTGAAACTACAGTCATCAATGTGCTAACTCATAGTATTAACCTAGCTCTATCACTTCTGGTTCTAGAGAAGAAGATTTTTGCGGATTCCTTAATTTTGGGGGGGTTTGGGCCCCCTGGGGGCCCCCTGGGTGGGTCATGGTGCCCATTTTAACAAATTGAGTTCCTAACCCCCTAGGGATGCTACCTGCCAAGTTTGGTGAAAATGGGTCATGGAGTTCTCAAGAAGAAGATGAAAATGTACAATTTAGGCCCCATTAGAATCCTTCCCCACCCCCCCTCCCCTGGGTCCCAAGGGGGGCACCCCTGATTCTGCCATGAACAAACTTGAAACTACAGTCATCAATGTACTAACTCATAGTATTAACTTAGCTCTATCACTTCTGGTTCTAGAGAAGAAGATTTTTACAGATTCCTTAATTTTGGGGGGTTTGGGCCCCCCTGGGGGCCCCCTGGGTGGGGCATGGTGCCCATTTTAACAAATTGAGATCCTAACCCCCTAGGGATGCTACCTGCCAAGTTTGGTGAAAATGGGTCATGGGGTTCTCAAGAAGAAGATAAAAATGTACAATTTAGGCCCCATTAGGACCCCTCCTCACCCCCCCCCCCCCCCCCCCCCCCCCGGGTCCCAAGGGGGGGCACCCCTGATTCTGCCATGAACAAACTTGAAACTACAGTCATCAATGTGCTAACTCATAGTATTAACCTAGCTCTATCACTTCTGGTTCTAGAGAAGAAGATTTTTGCGGATTCCTTAATTTTGGGGGGGTTTGGGCCCCCTGGGGGCCCCCTGGGTGGGTCATGGTGCCCATTTTAACAAATTGAGTTCCTAACCCCCTAGGGATGCTACCTGCCAAGTTTGGTGAAAATGGGTCATGGAGTTCTCAAGAAGAAGATGAAAATGTACAATTTAGGCCCCATTAGAACCCTTCCCCACCCCCCCCCTCCCCTGGGTCCCAAGGGGGGCACCCCTGATTCTGCCATGAACAAACTTTAAACTACAGTCATCAATGTACTAACTCATAGTATTAACTTAGCTCTATCACTTCTGGTTCTAGAGAAGAAGATTTTTACAGATTCCTTAATTTTGGGGGGTTTGGGCCCCCCTGGGGGCCCCCTGGGTGGGGCATGGTGCCCATTTTAACAAATTGAGTTCCTAACCCCCTAGGGATGCTACCTGCCAAGTTTGATGAAAATCGGTCTTGGGGTTTTCAAGAAGAAGATGAAAATGTAAAAAGTTTACGCACGACGCACGACGGACGACGCACGACGGACGACGGACGACGGACGACGGACGACGGACGACGCACGACGCACGACGCACGACGGACGCCGGACGAAGGGCGATCGCAATAGCTCACTTGAGCCTTTGGCTCAGGTGAGCTAAAAATATTGCCACCTGGGCCTCGTTTATTGAAACTTGTTATCGATAACAAGTTACGATAGTTGTTATAGGCTACTGAAATCCTTGCATCTGATTGGCTGAGAGCATATTTGTCACAAAAATGTGGCAGTTGTTACTGATAACAAGTTTTATGAAATGGGACCCTGATCTTATCTTTGTGCAATCAGTTATATACTAAGTACATGTACACTGAAGTGACAGAGTAAACAGACAAGACACTTTCAACAACCTTGATGTCAAATTGCAAAAACAACACCTTGCAGAAATGTCTGTGACCTCATTTGCAAAAATATCTGTAGGCAAAAGTAACAGCTTTTTCAGTAATGCACACACTGGTGTTTGCACTGACAATAGAAAATTATTGTAAGGACTAACTACATGTAGATGGTACATTTAGGATGGATTGCTTAACCTGTTGAGGACGAGTCCCGCCCTAGTATACTCGGGCAGGTGTCTGTGGGAAATGCGTGTTGTTGCAAAATCAGCCCGTCCTCAACGGGTTAAACAATATCCTCATCAAGTCTAACAATGTTCACCTATTTCACCAGACTGCGTAGCTTACACTGACAGTCTTGAGCTACCCATTCTAGCAGAAAAAGCAACAAGTTGGGATAGATTTTGTTGTGACATCACATATTTTCATCGTGCCTACCAACCACCCTTCAAGATCTGCTACAAACCATACCAACAGTTGGCGAATCATTGCAAGAGCTGACGGGGCCGGAAGATGGGTGGAGCAGCCTGTATTATCTGGACTCTCTTACTATGGTCAGTGCTTCGTCCTTCTCTCTCAGCTTCTTCAAGAAAAGCTCCCCCAGCTCGTTTCTAGGAAGTTTCTGTTCAAAGAGACCAAAAATATATTAATCAATTATTGATTGATTGCAAAGCTCTACACTTAGGACCTGGACTGGAATCTACAGGCCATGAAATCCCAAATACAAAGCAAATCATATTTTTGATGTTTATCTGAACACCACCACATTGTCATTCAGTGTAGTCTCGATTTGGGAATGGTTAATCGTACCTAATTTTGAGTTTGACAAACAAGATCTCGATTGATGAATGACAGAAAGATGGTACCGTCCTTTTATACCACCGACAACCAACAATGACAACAGAATTGGTGTCCCGCTTCCCCCCCCCAAAAAAAAAAAAAAAATAAATAAAGAGCTAAAGAAAACTGGAGCTATATGTAGGTTCAATCAGGAATGACAGGGCAAATTTCTAGTAATAATTGGTCGAGTATGATGTTATGCACAGAAGTGTAGCATCAAAAAATCTGTGGAATACACTTTGACCCTCAAATAGAATCAAGCCAAAATTGGGTTGCATGGCAATTTCTTATCTATGCACCAGCAGAGAGTACTGTAGTTTACTACAGAATTTGCACTCACTTGCCATACAGTGATGACTTTCATGGACATTGAAAAGGATTGGATACGACTATAATGCCTTTTGCATTGCTGCCTAGCGTGTTTTAGCATGAGAGAAAGGGCCACTATGTACCTACTGGCACTTCTTACCTTTTGGTCCAGTGCCGTCTCTATGCGTTTCTTCCATTCCTCTGCTGCAGTCCTGTACAGCTCAAGTTCTTTTGTCTGAAAAAAAAAAATAAACAGTGCACAGAATATGGAGCAGAATTTGACAAGGCAAGCGACATAAGCGAAGGAACTCTGCTCAATATCGCCTTCCAATTTGCCCCCCCCCCCAACACACATAAACCTTTGAAACATGATTGTTGGGCAACCAGGGTCAAGAGAAAAATAAGGCCCAGTGAAATCTGTGGGCCTGTAATTTTGGTTCAGAACCTGGTGTGCGACTGAGAAATTGGGGAGGAACCAGTTAGATTTAGTTCAGGGCATGCTAGAAAGCCAGTCGGTACAAGAGAAAATTTAGTGGGTATAAGCCAGTTCAGAGATAGCTCATGTGCACATGGGTACAAATGACCTTTCTTTTTTCTCAGTTGATTAGGCACTTCACTCGATTCAAAGCGACATAATGCATCAGCTTGCCCAACATAGCAATTTATGGCACTCGTATTCAAACAAAGAATGAAAGTGCGTAGATCAAGTGATCAGAATGGTTTGTTAACTACCACTTTGGGAAGCACCCATTTCATTGTGCTGTTTTAAATACATTAAAAATAACTTAACATTACTAAATACCAGGCTTGCTGTCAGGTGGTTGTACTGGCAGGCACCTTTAATAAGGATTACAGGAATAATCATTGCATCACAGATGCTCATCTCAGTGAATTTAAAAACCAATCTGTCTCTAAATACAAATGACCTTTTTCTGCTCATGCTCAAACGGGAACCCCGAGCTAGCTAATTGGCAAGACTCTACTGGGCCTGCCATTAGGGGTTAGGTGCAGATGTGGTATGTGACCACGAACCATGAAGGCAGTAAAAATGTTAGAAGTTGGTGAGATATCTGGCCCACAATTTGGGCTCAGGCCATTGTATGCAACCAGGCACCAAGAGGATCTGAGGCAGTGGCAACACTTTGGGGCTTACAATTGGATATCAGGGCCTTGGTATTCGCCATCGGGAAACATAAGAAGAAACTTTGGTGGGACCAACTGACTTTTTTCTTGGTCCTTGCCTACCATTTTGGTCCTTCTCTCCTGCTGCTCCACCGCCATGAACTCCTCCAGATCGCTGGTGCTGAGGTTCAGGATGGAGGAGGCGAGGGACTGGGCCCGGACCATGGACTGGTCTGTACCCCTGTCCGGGCTGGGTGTGGTCCCTGCATCCCTGCTGCTCAGTAATTGCTCGAGAGCGTCCTGCGTCTGCGATGAGAACTCGCTGGCTAGATCCTTGACATGGAGGTAGGATGTGACAGAGGAAAATGGATACAGGAATGAGCCAAATATCTCTACATGAACTCTAATCCAAAATACTACACTTCTTTCATATTTGATTTGTCTGTCAAAATTAATTTTAGACAGTACTTTGACATTTTGACAAGTACAAGAAACTATGTTTGACTCTTAGAAAACAATGCTCTTCAAGTAATACTGTATCAATAGAAGAGTGTGTGTGTGGGGGGGGGGGGGAGGAGGGGGGTCAGGGGCAATAAACCAGGGTCAGTCAGCCATCCCTACCCACAAAAAATCTTTTTGTGGCCCCTGATTGTGGTGGCTCAATATCCATAATCATCATAATTTTCTCACTGACCTGTAAAGTGATGTTAATGTGGACAAAACACAAAGATCCAAGCACATAAATGTTTTGACAACTATTGTCACTATCCTAACAAATATAATCTACACTGTAGTTTCATTTCACAAAATATGATTTCAACAAATGTAATCGTTCATTTCACAAAATGGTCCATTCTAACAGTACTTTCCACAGGAAAATTGAGTATGGTATATCCAGTCACAGATTTTTTTTTTCAAACTTGTTTGTAGCATTTACAATCATTTTGAACTGCAATGCAATTTCATCGCTTCACTTTTACATCATATCAAAAACAATCATAACACATTGCACCATGCACCTCAGATCCTCCTCACGCTGGATACATTGTTAGACAAAGCCTTAATGTCGCACATCATAAGCTACAATATCCAAAAACAAAACATTACCTCTTGTGAGGACATTAATTATTACCTTGATGAATTTTTCGAGATCCTTGACCCTCGCCTGCAGCTGTTTGATCTTGGCGTGGGCCGCGTCCAAAGCCAGCTCCGACTGGTCGGCCAGCTTGTGGAGCTGTTCGGACGCCGCGGCCTCCACTTCCGACAGCGTGCTGTCCGCCTCTTTGAGCTTGGCGAAGGTGTCTGTGAGCACGGCGGCCTATTAACGTCAATAAATGGGGAGGGGGAAGAGAATTGGTCTCATCTGACACACTTAGTAATGTGCATCAACAATCACAGTGCTCATTACAATGGACTCAAAGAAGTGATAGATATTTACCAGAATAATGTTTTTTTCGGGGTCATGTGTTTATTTTCAACTGGAAAACAAACAAACAAATAAACATCACACACTCGGGCTACTATCATCTATTTGTGTGGAGAAATTTGTGAATTATTTGCTTGATTAACAATTAGAGTGGCCATAGATATCAAGCAAAGCAAGAATAATTTTTGGTCAATGGTGTATATCTATACACTGAAGGATAGAGTCGCCATAGATTAAAAGCAAAGTAGGAATGGTTTTGATGGGTATTAATACACTGAAGGATAGAGTATCTGGTTTTGGTGTACAGGTTTTGGTGTATAGGTTGTGGTGTAAATTGATACACTGATAGAAATAATGACCTATGAACATTTAAAAAAAAAACTTTAATAGAAGATAGCAAAGGAGTGTCTTGCCTTCTTGTCGAGCTCAGTCTGGATGGCAACAACATGTTGCTCATAGTGATGCTTCTCCCTGGTCACCACGGCAACCCTCTTCCTCAAGGAATCAATCTCCACTTTCTTCTTCTCTAGCGTCTCAGCCAACCCCGACACCTTGGTCTCCAATGCTTCCTGAAACACGAACAGTGACAAAAGAAGGAGAGACGAGGATATACAGAGAGAAAGAAATGGAAAGGAGAGAAAAGAAACATATTCAATAAAAATGAAAACTGCGGTGGTATAATTTTTCTTTATAAACATCTAAAGGTCAGGTATAGCACTAGAATGATTGCTGGTAAAAGAAATGGACATACACATCATCTAATAGTTGCTTGGTTGTTAGCTTGTTTTCTTTGTTTGTTTTTGCTTTTTAGACACCATAACCTTTCAACTGCAAACAGTAGTGTGCATCAGCTTACCAGATAATTTGACAGTCTCTCTTCCCAATAATGAGAACATGAACCATTTGGAAATTTTCTGTCAAATCTGTCTCGACACTTTGGCCCGAATTCACGAAGGTGGTACAATTGAAACCATGATTTAAACCATGGACAATTTGTATGGATCGCCAAGTGTCGCATGGTCAGGCCATCCGAAAATTGTGAGTGTGTGCATTTTTTAATGAGTTTTTTTTTCTCTCATTCAGAACGGGTGAGAACTTGCACCTTTATGATAGATAACGTCACCCATTTTTACTCTGCTACCTGCCCGATGAGGGTTGTCAGATCGCTGCAAGTCTTCATAGCCAAATTTCACTTTATTTTCCGGCGAATATTCAGCAGATATATATATATATATATATATATATATATATATATATATATGTGTGTGTGTGTGTGTGTGTGTGTGTATTCTTATCATGACCACTTTTTTTTCTACCCAATAATGGAACTAGGTATACCCCTATGTTAAATATAAGCACTTCATGACTAAGTGGTGCCGTGAAAAATTATGTTTACTGGTATGCCTCGACTCATTATTGAAAAAGTTAGACTAAGTCAATTCAGTCACATGTGGTATACGAAGCTCTTTATTATATACCTGCCTATTTTAACATATCATTTTTCAGAGTTTTTTTTAATATTTAAATCATTTATTGAATTATTTCGTAATATTTTCTCCTTTTTTTGCCACAAGAATAAATGTTAGTGTAAAGACTTTATACATATATATATATATATATATATACACACACACATATATATATATATATATATATATATATATATACACACACATAAGCTAGCACGAATTACCACAAGCCTAGTTATGATAGGTTACATGCAGTGTTTGCTCAAAACTATCATGTATGTATGCATATATATGTATATATTTATATATATATACATACATACACATGTATCTTTAAATTTGCAGTAAGCCTTTATGTCTGCCTGTCTGTTCTAATATATGCTTGTTTGTTTCTTTGTATGTATGTGTTTGGTCTATATCATAATCACACCATAAAAACTAAAATATAACTTAACTCCATAATAATATTCAAATCTGGTTGCCTTGTAGCTTGTGAAGAACGAAGGTAATTATATGGATGGAAAAGTGCAAAACCATTTGTTTAAAATACACTGTGCAGTGTAAATCTATTCAAGTTAGCTATTTGATGTGGAATTGTGTATGGTGAGTGGCAGTGGAGATCTTTTCTTTGATATGTTGATAATCATTGTCACACACACACACACACACATACATACATGCATACTGACACAAGGTACTGCTGTATCAAGACAGAGTATAGATTTATCAAAAAACACACCAAAAACAGTGTTGTTGAAACAACAACAACAAAACAGAATGTCAAACATACAGCACACATACAATGGCACATTTTTCTTGTGTTCAATATTTCAGAAATAAAAACCCTAACTCCAATCACATCACAACAATAAAACCATTAAAACTCACGATCAACATCATAAAAATAGTCAGAGCCAGACCAGACAATAAGGATTCACTGCATCATCGCATTCAGTCACACCATATATCAAAACAGGTACATTCCAACAAAATCTTGGCTTTTCTTCAAACAATCGGGACAAGATAAAAAAATTACTAGGTAGATTCGGTATTCAATGCATTCTTTTCTATTATTATTATTTACAATTAGAGCCTTGCATTGGAAACATTACAAGGAAATGAGTTCAATTGCAGCATCAAAATTGGACATGTAGACATGTGCGCATTAATTCAAGTGTTCACACATGGACTGCGATGTGGCATGCCGCTTGTTCATTCCTCAGTGGCCAAGACCAGCATCCTGTTGGCGACCCTGAAGAAGCCCTCCAGGTTGGCCACGTTGAACTCGAGTCTCTCCATGGCGTGCTCCACGTTGTAGATGCACCTGGGACAAGGCTGGTCCTCCTCTCGCAGGTCAGCCGAGACGCTCCTGAGTCTCGGCATCAGCTCCAACCTGACGCGGTTCATGTTGACGAGCAGGAAGAGACGAAAGCGCTGCATCGGGTTCAGCCTCGGATCCTCCAATCCCGGTCGCGACTCTTCGGCAGACAGGACGATGTCGTCTAGCAGCTCCTCGTCGACACACTCGTGAGTCTCGTCTATCGACCTCGGTATCACTGGCGGAGACAGGGGCGGAAGATGGAGGAAGCTGGTGTCATGGGTACCAGTCCGTTGCTGGGCGTTGCCTGGTGTGTTGAGTACAGATGTCGCAGGGAGGTAGGTCTCGATGTCCCCATCGCTCTCCCCAGAGTCCGAGTCACTGTCGTACCCTGAAGATGGCTGCCGCAATCTGTCGGCATGGCTGGGGTCACAGGGATGATACAGCTCGACGAAGGACGGTGGGGTGTCGGCAGAGTAGGACCGGCTGGGAGCATCGGGTGAGTCCGGTACCAGAGCTGAGTCAGTGGTGTCATCACTGGTGCTGGATTGAACAGGAGAGACCATGGGAAGGAGCAGCTGACGATCTGCCTGGACAGGCGTAGATGTCCTGACGTATGAAGGTGGGCTGGACGCTGCTACAGTCAAAGGCGTGCTTGGTATCCGCTCTGCAGAAGCTGAAAAGAACAAAGTAAATAGAAAGGTGGCAATAGTTAGTGTCATGTAGTCTCGATTTGTCATGATGCTATGAACTGATTTTCATGCATTATGAAAAGGATTGTCCATTCATGATATGGTATAAATTCCCCATCTAGAACTTGACAAGAATCATTGTATCTTACGATTTCATACTAGCCAAATCATTGCTAATTGCGCCATTATCTTTAGCATCGACAGCTACTTAGCAGAGATTGTTTGTATTTGACTTATCCATCATCGTCCGTGAAAGTTCAGTGATGCCAAACAATTATTGCAAGGAATTCTTGAATCAAAAATCTAAAAATTGTTTGCTTTACGAAACTGTCAAACAACAACATATTCTGACAAGTTACATAAACTATAAACCGTTCTCATTTTCTTTTTCTTTTTTTCTTTTTTTTTTTGTTTCCTTTTTTTTATTTCATGCTTACCAGCGATGATCTCTGCTCGGTAATAGCTTCGCCTGTTCCAAACTCGCACCTCGGCGCCGGCAGCGAGCTCGCCATGATGACGGATTCGATCACGAGCTACCGTCTCCACTTCCCCGTGGAGCCTCGGCGGCTGAAGCCATCGGACGGTGACCAGACCGGACATGGTGGTGAATTATGTCGTATTTCAAGGTAAGACGAAAAGTACGAGTACTTGAAAGGATCGAGCTAAGATAACTAATAAGAGGGAGCGAGACACTTGTTGCTGCTAAGGAGGATAATGCGGATTTAACAGATGATTACGGAGACACTCGGGAGTTTAATCTATTGCATCGAGTTCAGCTCCCGGCATGACCTCAAGAAAGTATTGGCCAATCACAGCGCAGCTCTATTCACGGGTAGTTCACGCGAACTGCGCAGCGTGGGGAAGATCCGCGCCGCTGTCCAAGTCTTTTGTTCCCGTTGATGAGCGTTCAACGCTCGTCACTACGGAGCGCTTTCGCCCATTGAATATTGTTCTTTTTTCGTGAAGAAAGGGAACCGCCAAATGCTGCGACCCGACATCCCGATGATCAAAGTAATCTAGCGAGAGTGGCGGACTATGACAGAACAATACTCTTAGCGTTTTCATGAATATGCCCAGGCATGATCTGTTCGCAATGATGATTTTTTGAGCGAGCTGGTATTACTCGAATTAAACAATATCACATTAATCTGTCCCGCTTCTCCTAATTATGATATCATGGTTGTTAATTACATATCAAAGATTGCATTGTCGTATTTTGAGGAAGGGTTTTAATCATAGCATTATCGCACTATTAACTGTATGAGGGCAGCCCCTTCATGATAAGCCACTGTCTCCCGGAGGTCCTCAACGTTATTTCTGCCCTAACATGTTCAAGTGCCCTACATGTCCATTAGCGTGAAGACGAGACAAAGTGGGTTAAAGAATATTGATAACGGAATTCGGGCGGGAATCAAGCAATCTCATTCTTAATACAGTCTGTTCTAAAACACAATGTTCCGGAAAAGAAAATATTACGCGTTGCCGTCACATAGATTTTGTGCTGTACTTAGTATTTGCATTGCAGCTCGTTAATTCTCTGCGGGTATGATATCACTGAATTGAATGAACGTCGAAATAGCTTCAATTTGCAAACATTATCAACGGTCGTTCCGGCAGTTGTTGCAGTGTGTTGCTAATTATAATCACTGTTGTTGTAATTCTCCGACATCGCAGTTTCAATGACTTATAACTGTTTATTTGTGTGTGTGCGTGGGTGTGTGTGTGTGTGTGTGCTCGACAGATTTTGGAAATAAATGAATTAAAAAGAATAATACTAATCTATCACCCGATTATTCGGATTTGCCCACGTCTATAGGCGGCAAAACATGTACGCTATACATTGTAGCCTGAATGAAAATCATCATTGATTTTCTTATGGAGATTATTCCTGTTCAAATGCTGGGCTAGATTATGGTAGACGAAGCTCTGAGTGTATTACTCGTGACATACTGCTTCAAAACTGAAATACTCAAGGTTTGTGTCTGTTTTGTCCCCTCACGTGTCTAATGATTACACCGAACATATCAGTGCGTGACAGCATTTCCTCTTTTTACACAGCCTGAATGAATTAATGCCGATAAACATGTTGCTGCGCACTGCATAAACATTGTAAGTTGTTTTCTTTGTGTCGTTGTATACGTGCTTGACTGCTTTTGAATTACGGTTTATTACTAACTACTTGAAGATTCTTTAAATTCCCAATTACTAAACACGATAGGTCATTAAAGAGAACCCGTTATAAATCATGCATAAAGAGAGAAAAGAAACGCACGAGATGACAGTGCGTAACTGTGCTTCTCCCCTAGGGGGGGGGGGGAAGAATCTTAGAATCTGATTATTTTCTACTCTTGTTCCCTCTTCCCTCCATTTCCTTCACAAACATTTTGGGCTTGCGTACTATTTTCACTTCACATGAAAAATAGTATGCAAGTTTAAAGTGCAGTAGCAGGTCCAGGTAAAGTTGCGAATAGAGTATTCGAAATGATATGTACATTGATAGAGAGAGAGAGAGAGAGAGATACCTAACTTGCCAATAAAGTTCTTCCGGTGTCATAAATATTTACCGACTGTCGTAAGTATGGACTTTCACGCTTACGTACACAATGCTATGATGATGGAAGTGTATAGGTAATTGCGTTTGATGTCGACATATCTTTCTCATTGTTGTTTTTGTGACCATATTCGATATCTTCGCGCTCTTTTGCAAAGAGACAGTAAACGTCATCAATATTATGTATTGTTGCTTAGTTTTCCTCTAATCACTACCACGCCAAGCCGTGTACAGATCAACCAAAACGCTACAGGTATTGGGGATTCTTAGCACTTTTGTCCGTAGCCATCACGTGAATGTTGTCTTTTTTGGTCTCTGGATAAACAGAGGCCGAAAAGTCTCCGACAAAAGACCCAGTGTTGGGAATAGCCAGGGCGACGTTTGTCGATGACCGCGCGCGGGGTAGATAAAGACCATGTTGGATACATTGAAGCCTCTAAATTCTTTACTTTGAAATCAAAGTACTTTACTGAGATGGAATCTAGAATATTTTGTTCATCATGCTGTTCAATTCATTTTATCCAGTAAGTTGTGCACACAACATGAGGCACCGGTTATATAATATATTATACTATGAGTATTTATATAAATATCTTCTACATGATTTCTGTTTTAATGCCCCGTATTCACCGGGATGACTTGACCCGAAAAAGCTTGTCACGGTAGCTCCTTTGGGGAGAAACAAATACTTGTACATTTGGACATTTGTTGAATACAGAATAGCAAAGTTGTACATTACTCACGTACCAACATATCACGGCGACGCAGCTCTACGATGACCTGTCGTGCATCAATAATTACGATACTTGAGTAGTCTGTATGAAGTATTGATATACGCAACATAGATGCAAGTTATAATACTGACGGTTTTACAATAGTTTCTCTTGAAACTTGCGAAGTCACGTGTCACTGATTATATCAAAAGTGCGAGCAATAGCGACAAACATGATAATGATGAAGGCGACGTTAATATTGGTGACATCGGTTGCCGTTTCTTCAAATTCGTTTTCGATTGTTTTTTTATTTGGAAGACAAACGGCTGTAATATTGTTGGTTATGATAATGATTAGGATTACAATGACAGTGACCATACAACACAAAATGAAACTGATACACTACATATAATATTGAGTCATGGATATGATCATGATAATGACAAAAGAGATACTAAACAACTGTGAAGTGTTAGAGTATAGATGTCAAAGCTTTTCTGTTCTAAATTTTATTTCGTTGATCTTGAAAGGGCTCAAATCAAAATGGAATGAAAGAGGGAAAATGTAATGTTTTGAAGGTCTGCAAAATCTAATTGAATCGACAATGTGAGCAAGTGTTATACTACACTGAAGGTGGCTCTATATATCTAGTCATTGCTATTGTAATAACTGCAATTGTTTGTACATATATTTTCCTTTCTTTTCTTTTTTCTTTGCTACAATCGCGCACGTGTAAACATTTTTCAATTTATTACTATTTTTTACCGCTGTCAAAAACAGTCTACACCAAGCGGTATCAAATTTAGTTGCTTCACATTTTGAAATCACACTATTATGTTTGAGTTAATGGATAAGCGCTGTGTAAATTATCGTGTAAAGTCATGATCAACAACAGAATTCTCAGTCAAAACTTTGTCTGTCCAAACTCTTAACCATAAAACTACATGGTATTTCATGTCTCCTTATGGCGATTACATTAAAAAAGCAGCTTTTATATTCATAAATTTTAGAAGAATATATGGTCTCGAAAGTTTTCATAAACCTATAGTTTGCGTCAATACATCCTATGACGTGACAGTACGTATCTCTTTCTTTTACATGTCCCGTTTTCTATTACAAGACCGTTTCCCATCTTTTTAACTACCTGCCTTCCTCTGAACGGTTAAGTTATTGCCCTTTTACACTAAACACCTTATTGTTGAAAAGACCAGACGTTTGTCGGCGAGCTCGGTCTTTTTTCCCTTTCATCATAGGGACACAATAACCGGCCTATTCAGGCACGCTCCTATTCAATATACCCAGTACAGAGTAGTTCATTGGCGGTGCGCACGCGGTCTTCCTTCAACTTCACTTTCATCATAATCAGCCAATCAGAGTACACGCTTTTTCAATAGTGTACAAGAAAAGGTTTGGCGGTGTGCGCGCGGTCATGCTTTCAACTTTTTGTATACCGAGAAGTCATAAGCAGAGGTATTCTTTCATAATTATCTGTGGTCATGCGTGCCTACACGTCACTCATGATGCACTGCCTATGCTATGTCTACTTTGCATGAGTGGCAGGTGATTACGTAAGTCATTGGATTCGCCCGCTTCGCTAAGTTACAGCAGATTAATGTAAAAATTGATATACACTACATCATTCCCGATATCTCTAATAGAGGAAAATTCAATCAACTCACAATCATACCCAATATAATTTACGGCTAACGTGATTAGTAGACACATACACATCACTATGTTTGAACCGATAACAATCGCTTTTCTGCTCTGTTTTTACAAAGAGCACATAAAACACACTATGTCGAATGGCTTACAGTGCAGGTAACGAAATAGAAGAATTACTAAATTATTGTAAGCGTATATTGGATGATATATTTTATTGCAGCGTCTAAAACTAGTCTAACATTATAGTTATTATGTCAACAAACAGTGTAACATTGGATGCCTACATGTAGGTTACCTCCTTAATTAAGCAGGAGACACAAGGGACAGATAAAAAAAGTGTTTTTTTTTTTGGTTTTTTTTGGGGGGGGGGGTGCAAAGGCTACACACAAGGGAGTACAAGTATAGGGAGACTAAATAATTATAATTGGTCCGTATATTTCACTTTCAAAAACAAAATTGAAGGGGAGTTCACCTCAAACTTACATATTTGTGGGATTCAATGAATACCGAAGAAATATAAATACACAATGCTATCATCAGTGAAGATTTGACGGGGAATCTGTTCATCCGTTCAAAAGCTACGAATTTTGAAAATTTAGAATAAGTCATTGAGGGTTATGTTATCCCCACTGTCTTCTGAGAGTTGTGACATGCTCTTTCATTCTGTAAAAGAAAAAAAATGAATATAATTATGTTGAATTCTCTTCATACTTTCTCTACACCATTGTTCTATACTGTGACTTCAGCGATGACAGCCTATGGAGTCACACATGTAAGAGGGGAATGAAACTTAAATATGTGGATTGAGTGGATGCACCAATATTTTACGATTCATAACTTTTCAATGGGATGTCCGACTTTCCTCAAACTGGTTCGATAATATTCCTGCATTCACGGAATTCACACATATTTGGGTAATTTATATATCGCATATTTCGATAACACATAGACTCTTCACTAAGCTCATATCAATAATCTTGCGTATAGCGTGTACTTCAAAGTACCGGTACATTAAAGAGTTGGCATGATAAAGTGAATGATAACAGACTATCATCCGCAGGGATACTATAGTACAATATCAATTTGCTTTCTGATATCTGGTACCGTACCCCATAGAGGCCTACATTCCGCAAGTTTTCGTAATCTCTGATTAATTTAAAACTTCCATTTGGGTTATTCGACACTCTAAAAAAAACCTGAGTCAGAACTGACCCGGAACTGGGTCCTTTGGGGTCATACACCGTTCCGGGTCAAAAATGACTTGGAAGTTGGTCATGAAGACCCCGAATGGGGTCACCCTGACCCAATTCATGACTCTGAATGGGTCATATCTGACCCCATTCCTTGTCATTTCTGACCCGGAACGGTGTATGACCCCAACGGACCCAGTTCCGGGTCAGTTCTGACTCGGATGTTTTAAGAGTGGAGTCATAAGAAAACTGTAGTACATTGTATAACGTAAAAGTTGTGTAATCAATAAAGTCGTTCATGAAAACACTAAATGAAAATAAAAGGCAAAAGAAATATCAATTACTTTGAATAGGCTACCATATTACAATTCTTTCGTGACAGACATGGACAGTTACTTTGAATTATATTACGATTCTTTTGTAACAGACCGTATGGACAGTTACTTTGAATTATATTACAAGTCTTTCGTAACAGACTTATGAACAGTTACTTTGAATTATACATGCATTACAAGTCTTTCGTAACAGACATGGACAGTACTAATAGTAGTCATTTAAACTACACAAACACGTGTTTCATTTCCTGCTTTTTGTAACAAGCTCCAAAATCCTACAGGAACGAACAAAGCTGAGTGCAGGCGATAGCTCTCGTTACGAAACTCTATTGAATGGAACGAGCGCCTTGTCAATGTGCGCGGGAACCCTTTCAACTTGACTTTCTATGCGCGGAAAACCCTTTCAACTTTGACTATTTAAAAACGCAGTGAAGATGAGAAACACCGCCTCATATTCATGGTATAGAAAGATACAAGGTCCATTCATCAGCACAGCACGTGTGGGAGCAGTACTCTTTCGACTTTCGCTTTTCAAGGTGCATTTTTATTTGTCACTTGAATGTTCCCGACATGGTAAAGCCTAAAATGATTAAATAAAGTAATCTATACCTTTTGATTCGATACATAAGAAGCGGTGTGTTTCAAGACAGATCTAAAACACAGAATAGGGCTAAACCATTCTAAGCGTAGGATATCACTTTGGTGTTCTAACATTTTCTCTGACAGGATTTTCTTTTTGGTGGATTCCATCTGAATACGCTTACGGTCATTTGGTTTCTGCTCGTTAGGGAATGGCGGTGATTAATCATACTGATATTTGAAACAATAACGAATGTACAGTCCGGGTGTATAGTCCGCAACCTTCGCTGAATAGTAATGAACCAAGTCCCGTTTTTAGTTTTTGTCGGTTATGTAGTTGTACGATGAAGTACACTCTGTCCTTCAATGGGAGTGGCGATCGAAAGATCAAAATCTGGGCCTCGTCCCTTCTCAACAAAGATTTTGTTATGGATAAATTGTGATCCCAACTATACGTTCTTATGTTATTTGAGTCGCTCAAATGACTAAGGTGTGTACTTTCTGTATTTATAAATGTGTGAATGTTTGCCGATATCTTGAGATACACTGACGAATAGAGGTGTTGTCATTATGCTATCAGTCATTATTCACTATCATGAGTGCCAAGGAACACAACAACAGCAACAAAATTCCATATTGTATATTCGATCTCGCAAACCATGGACATGACTAAAATTAATATATTAATGTATGGAATATACTGAAAGAAAGCACGACTAAACAAATAAACACACAACAAATTTAACACATACAAGCGCTTCGTCAAGCAAAGAATAAACAGTAAATGGCATAACGATATAAAGCAATATGAGTGTGATTTCGGGTAAAAACGCCACTGATGGAACCTGGAGGAGAGTAATTCACTCACTGTTCCCAATACAATTATAGTATCACGGTTTGATTTTGTTTCTTCCGCTGAAGTACTTACCGGTATAGCGGTTTTTGTCATCTGCTTAGTCGAGAAAATCATGCTTTGTGCAGTTTGCCAAAGGGCTGATTGACAGAGACCAATTACTGATAAAGAATGGTTTCGCACGAAACAAGCGAATGTAAAATCAAAAGATCTAGTCAAGTCATATCATGATTACAGCCGATGTTAAAATGATATACATTGTATACGCGCGCGTTGGTGCCTAGAATTCTTTGCTTATAATCGAGTTTCAAAAGCTCGCATGCAAATATCGAGGCTACTGTCACCATCACTGAACACCAGAAACGATAACACAAATTGGAAGGTAATCGAAATGTTCATTTACGCAGGGCTGCACACTAACCCATTTTTTCTACCGGTCCAACCTGTCTCTGTCGGACCGGTAAATGCCCCGTTTTACCATTTTTTGCCGGTCCGAACAGAAAATTTACCGGTCAACAACAACAACCTAAAAAAAACATTAAATGACTTGCAAACTTATTTTCTTGCTTTTTATGGACGTACCCCCCCCCCCATGTACATTTTACAGATTAATCTTTTTTTTTAGACTTGCATTATTTATTGCACAAAAAATAAAAAAAAAGATAGGAAAAAATAGAATGTTTATTTGTGAATTACAGTGTAAAATGATAATGAACAAAATCAGATTGTATCAAATGCGTTTGTGACTTTTTCTAAACATCGGCACACGAACTTGCTGAGTAACCTGCTCTTGGTGGTCAGTTGGATTGCGACGATTTAATGAATTATTTTAGCTGTGATATTTTCTGATGCACGCGCTACAAGGGGTTCTTTTATTTTTCTCCCGATAATCTATTCGCATTTGTGCATGCGTTCTTGAAAGGTACACGACATGCAGGGCCGAATTCGCGATCCTTTTTGCGCCCATTTCCACCTCAAATATTAGCGGGATTGTAACGATTTCATAAATTACTTCGGCTGTAATATTTTCTGATGCAAGCGCCAAAAGAGGTTGAAAATGTGTCCTTTATTTTTTCCCGACAAACTCTTCGAATTTCGTAAGTGCGTTCTTAAAAAGATGCACCACATGGCGGAATTCATGATACTTTTTTCGCCTATTTCTACCTCAAATATCAGCGGGATTGATTACGATTTCATAAATTACTTTGGCTGTAATCTTTTATGATGCACGCGCCAACAGGGGTTGAAAATGTGTCCTTTATTTTTTTCCCAATAAACTCTTCGAATTTCGTAAGTGCGTTCTTACAGATGTTCCACACAGCCGAATTCATGATACTTTTTGCGCCTATTTCTACCTCAAATATCAGCGGAATTGTGGCGATTTCACGTATTACTTCGGATGTAACTTTTTGTGATGCACGCACCGGCAAGAATGGTTGAAAATGCGTTCTTTATTTTTCTCCCCATGATCTCTTCGCATTCCGTACATGCGTTCTACGACACTGCCGAATTCACGATCATTTTTGCGCCTATTTCTACCTCAAATATCAGCGGGATTGCGATGATTTCATGAATAACTTCGGCAGTAATCTTTTATGATAAACGCGCCAAAATGGGTTGAAAATTCGCATTTCGTAATGCGTTCTAAACAGATATACGACACGGCCAAAAATCATGATTCTTTTTGCGCCTATTGTTTCCTCAAACTTCGACGGGATTGCGATGATTTCATGAATTATTATTCGGCCGTAATCTTTATGATGCACGGGCCAAAAGGGGTCGAAAATGTGTCCTGTATTTTTCTCCCAATAATCTCTTCGCATTTCGTACATGCGTATACGACACGGCCGAATTCACGATCCTTTTATCGCCTATTTCTACATTAAATATCAGACGAATTGTGGCAATTTCATGAATTACTTCAGATGTAATCTTTTGTGATGCACGCACCAGCTAGAATGGTTGAAAATGCGTTCTTTATTTTTCTCCCCATAATCTCTTTCCATTCCGTACATGCGTTCTTGAAAGGTATACGACATGGCCGAATCCACGATCCTTTTTGCGCCTACTACCTCAAATATCAGCGGGATTGCGATGAGTTCATGTATGACTTCGGATGCAATCTTTTATGATACACGCGCCAAAAGGGGTTGAAAATGTGTCCTTTATTTTTCCCCGATAAACTCTTCGCATTTTCTAAATGCGTTCTTAAAAGATACACGACACGGCCAAAAATCATGATTCTTTTGCGCCTATCGTTTCCTCAAACTTCAACGGGATTGAGATGATTTTTTGAATTATCACTCGGCTCTATAATCTTTATGATGCACGGGCCAAAAGGGGTTGAAAATGTGTGCTGCATTTTTCACCCAATAATCACTTCGCATTGCATACATGCCTATACGTCACGGCCGAATTCACGGTCCTTTTAGCGCCTATTTCTACATCAAATATCAGCGGGATTGCGATATGTCATTAATTATTTCGGCTGTAATCTTTTGTGGTACATTCACCAGAAGGGTTGAAAATGCGTTCTTTATTTTTCTCCCGATAATTTCTTCGTATTTGGCGTTTTCAAAATTATACATTGCATGCAGGGCCAAATTCGATATTCTTTTTGCGCTTATTATTGTTTACTCAAATTCCAACGGGATTGCGCAATTTTCATGAATTACTATGCAAGCGCCAAAAGGGGTGAAAATGTGTCCTTTATTTTTCTCCCGCTAATCTTTTCCCATTTCGTACAGGCGTTCTTATCTATAAGGTATACGACATGGCCGAATTCACGATCCTTTTTGCGCCTATATTTCTACCTCAAATATCAGCGGGATTGTAACGATTTCATAAATTACTTCGGCTGTAATATTTTCTGATGCAAGCGCCAAAAGAGGTTGAAAATGTGTCCTTTATTTTTTCCCGATAATCTCGTCGCATTTGTGTATGCGTTTTTGATAACCAAGACGGCATGCAGGACTGAATTCAAGATCCTTTTTTTTTTTGCGCCTATTATTTCCTCAAATTTCAACGGGATTGCGTTGATTTCATGAATTGTTATTCGGCCGTAATCGTTTATGATGCATTCACCAAAATGTGTCCTTTATTTTTCTTTTTCTCCTCTATAATCTCTTCGCATTTCGTACATAATCTTTTGGAAGATACGACGCGGCTGGTCGAATTCATGATCCTTTTTGGGACGATTTCTACCTGAAGTATGTAAGCGGGACTGCCATGATTTCATGATTTTTTTTTCTCCCTAGTATTATCTTTCTCATTTTGTGCATGCGTTCTTAAAAAGTACACGGAAGGGCCGATTTCGTGATCCTTTTTGCGCCTATCTTCGTTATGAGAACATTCTGAGCGAATGAAAATATTAATTTGTGAAATGACTGCTCAAAATGAAAATAAACGCAATCAGATCCATTTACTGTATCGCTGAATATCGAGTGTGTTTTTACTTTTTCTAAAAGTCTACACAAGTAAATTAGTTCTAACATACTAGTAACTGCCACGCTGCTGCGAAGCCGGGATCGGATCGATCTTGCGTTAAAAAATCATGAGTAAAATGACCAGAAATTCATGCGCTTCTTTCAATGCTTCTTGTCTGGCATGACCGCCGATCGCAAGCAAACGAGAAGCAGTTACACTGTACATGCTTTGCATCGTTTGCTTTGCATGTATTGCATTGCATGGCAGTGCGTGAGCAGCGCCAAATGCGCAAGCGAGCGCGAATGTAACTGTGCAAATTGCACCGGTATACACATAAACGAAAACTTGCGTAAAATTTGTTGAACAGTGCGATATCTTGCACTTGTTTCTCCCTGATCGGGGCTGCTTTTCCTTTCTACTGACTCCACCAATGCTTTTTTTTACTGGTCATGTCGGACCGGTAACTTGTGGATTTCCTGAAAAGTTACCGGTCCGACAGTGATTTTTACCGGTCTTTGACCGTCGGACCGGCGCCAGTGTGCAGCCCTGATTTACGGTTTATTAGGCTGATAGATTACATGTTCCTGATGATAAAGACAAACACTGTTGGCAGTATTATCATGAGATTTCAACGTGCTATGTGCGTTTGATGTCGGCAATGCACACATTATGTGGCAATCATACACATAATTGATTTATCTGTTTGGACTAGAGGGTCGAAAGACAGATATGATCGTCATCTTCATTAATGAATGTTCTTTTACTTTTTTTTCAAATAATAATCTTCGAAAATTGAACACATGAGCAGAACAAGAAGTTTAAAGCCTTTTTTCACATCTTATAAAACATACAATAGCAAAAATACAACAATATCGATATTTGAATATGAAAGGAATGCAAAATATCTCAAAACTTATCAATTTGCCTTGAAAACGACCTTAACTGATAAGTCGTAGCCAATTCACACTGTCGTCTAACGGGTTTCTAACAAAACGAGCGATTGACGAGCGCATATAATACTTCGCGACTCCTGATTTCGTGGAGAAGTTTTCCTGTGTGATCGCACCTCGCGATCGTTGACGTTGGGGTTGACCGTAATTGTCAAGTAAGGAATGGCCATTGAGGCGTAGGTGCCTATAAGTCTGGAAAAAAAAAAAACCCTCCCAGGTAACCGTGCTAACTATGCCCGAGCTTTATCCCCATTAGTCCTTAATCAAAAAGACAATAATGATAAAGACAGCAAAATCCGATCTTTCCAACTGGTATAAAATCGGAATCTTGATGCATTCCCGTACAACATATAATAACAACATGTGACCCTTTTTTACAGTAACACACCTGATACGGTTGTTATTATCTACGAATATTTTAAATACACTATTTTTTTTCCATCTCGAGATCTAGATTTTAAAAAACAAACATTCAAAATGTTTGGCACTTATTTGTAGAGATTGCAGCTCTCTCTAAGGTTTGATTATCTGAAAAGAAAAAGAATACTTCAGACAATGCAAAAATCAATACGATATCAATATCAATATCAATAAGGCAATCACGCCTTATAGCTCTTACAAATGGTTATACCTTTAAACTTCTCGACATATACGACAGGACATTCATCTTTCTAGAATGATATCCTCGCGTAATCTCATAGTGGATCTATATTTTTATAAAGCTGTATTCTATGGGTTATCATTCTGTTTTAGCCTTTTATTTTCATTTCCATGCTAGATTGTCGTCCTTTATCAGACACGTGCCGTACAGAAATACAAACTTTTTATATTTTCCTGTAATCAATTCTGAAAATCAGTACCCGTTGATTTCACTAATTCCACTTATTATCAAGACGCAAGTTCCTTTAAAGTCTTTTAAAACGGACGTGGATACTTCATTCAACGTACACGTTGGGGATATAGGCCGTTTCCGTTCCAAAGAGTCACATCTTACCATGAAGTTATAATAGTCTGATAATTCCCTAATAACTCCTTTATCCAACTAACAATACATACTCCAAACGTCCGTACTCCAAACTTCCATGAATGGAATGGGAGTTTTGTTGGCGTGTGCGCGGCAACCTTTTCAACTTCACTTTCATCATGAGTAGCCAATCAGAAAGCGCCGTCTTAAAGTCCCGCATTCTATTCATTAGTATAGAAAGGTACATCAACCTATGCGGGAGCGGGTCCCATTCAACCTTCACTTTCATCATGGCCAGCCAATCAGAGCGCGCTCTTAGCCGTTACTGATGTTCCCGACATGTCAACGCTGCGAAGTGGAGCTTGGTAATAATGGTGAACTTTTACTCCATTGAACTACACTTCTAAGTGATTATTCAACAGTCTACCCCCTGACTAGATTCACGGGAAATGGCATCTGTTGTGAACAATTATTGACAACGTTGTTTGAATTAAAGAAATTTAAAGAAAATAACAGAACGGAGAGAACTAATGACGTATAATAGAAAACCAAGTATAAACTCAGCTCTTTAATTTAAGGGTTGAAACACACCATGTGATGAGTAATTATCGTAAACGTAGACATCACTGTGAAGCACTCACGGTCGATTTTCTCCTACAGGTTTTTAAGATCGCAACCTAAACACGCGCTCGTTAATGCAACTTGCAACTTATGTATATAGTAAAGTGATATATCACATTGCCGATAACATAAACAATAACTTAAGTACTGCACTCCCATGCACGTGCAAAATTCTGTTCTAAGGCATTTCCACTCGGTCAGCTCACCATGAAAATATTGTCGTCTTCATTTGTAATTCGGGTTGCGAAGGAATAGCAAACATCTGAACACCCCCCCCCACCCGTCTTTTCATCAAATGAACGACAGAAATGTTCATATGATTTATTTCATGCCACTATGCCGTATACAGCTGTGTGTATATTCTGTATGTTGATGGAGTGTAAGGCGGTACCAATCTATTCACACACGCACTATTCGACTATTCTGGAGGCGTTGGTCGGTGTCTTTCCAAGCATGTTCCACTTTATTGGCAATGCCAAGATTGACATACAAACACATTTTGAAATTAGTATGTCGCACGTTCGAACGCGCCATCACGAAATACAAAAAAAAAAAAAAAATCATAAAGAAGAAGGAAAAAAAAGACAACAGCGGGTGTAGGCGAATAAACAAGAACACAAAATAACAAGAGTACTCAAACGCCCGGCTGCATAAAAAAGATAAAGGGAATGAATGCAATAATAAACATCGATGAGATAAGTTCATACGATTAGCAGTGATAAAGGTGAAGAAACGAGCGATCGAGGTAGTAATACCACTTGCGATACCAGGGTTGGATTCCCCAATCCCCGTTCCCGCTACAATAATCAATGGGTATTGTCATCTGCGAAGTCAAAAACTCGCGCTTTGTCTACTAAGGAGCTGATCCTCAGAGTGGCGTTGATACAGAAACAGTTTAAAGCACGTTACATGAAGCCTGTTCTAGCGGGACACAGGAAAGGATCGAGTTACACGTTCATATACTGATCAATCGTGCTTAAATGTATTCACACACCATTGTCGAGAAATTGATGCTGCGAATTAGTGTTAGTAATAGACCGGCGTAGTAGAATACATTGTATTCAAACTTTATTCATGCCTTTGTAATAAAGATTGTTACTTGTAACCCGAAAGCTTACTCGGGGCTTGCACCAACCAATCCATATTAGTGTTTTAAGTGCATTCCAAATATAGAACTTTATTGATGTGTACAGGTGTATTTAATCTCTTGTTGATTGGCAGGTCCCTAGATCAAAATATCATTAATCTTTATTTCCAATACACTGGTAAATTGCCCTATAGTGTACATTGAAATATGGAGGATACTAACACTAAATATTGCATAAATAATGTCTTAAAATATCGAGGGAACGAAGTGTTCTTTCATTGTACATTAAGCTTGCTGACTGTACACTGATTCAATTCAATGCAATTCAATTCAATTCAAACTTTATTTCATTTTTCGAAAAGAACACAAACACTGATGTAGATAACAGCATCACGGTTCAAACGCGTTAAATATCCCTGAATGTATTAAAAGTGTAGCGTTTTATCTGTGTTCTAATAAACTGAAATACTATAAGAACATACAAAACAAAGAAGAACTAGAGAAAAAAAAATCGAAATCATGCGTGCATCATCACGTGACACAAGTAAGTGTGAATACGGGAAGATTTCGTTGTTTTTTTGTGTATGTGTTTGTTTGTTTGTGTGTGTGTGTGTGTGTGTGTGTGTGTGTTTACAGAAATCTCATACCTGCCAACATTTTAAGATGAAATATCTTACTCGTGGATTGCAAAAATCTTATTTTATATGCAAACTGAAGATAAAAATTTCACTTTCAGTCAAATCTTCAGGAAATACACGTGAAAGGTATATCTAAATTTTTTTTTAAATCATATTTCTCTGACAGAAAATCTGATTTTGCTATTTTTGATGTAAAAAAAATCTTACTGAATCTGATAAAATCTTATTAGTTGGCAAGTATGAAATCTATATTCATTTGCGCTGTTGATTGTTTTCTCTCGCTTTTTACGTTAGTTGATTTGACTTTCTAGAGATGCTTAAGATGTCATCTATATTATGATGGATGTTTGCAAAAGTACCTCCGATAAATACGTCAGAATAAAAACAATTGACTAGAGGCAGAGGTTTATTTCGAAAATAAAACGACCACTTGAAATAAGGAAACCCTAATCATCAAAGATCGAGTTTCATCGGGTAGCCCATTCACTCTGTATGTCTAATGGGATTCTACTAACAGAACGATAGACGGTCGCACAATACTTCTCAACTTCACAACGTGGCAAAGTTTTCCCCTGTGATCGCGTCTCATTATCGCCAGAGTTAATCATAATTGTTAAGTTAGGAATGACCTTTACGGTTTTTCAGTGTGGGGTCAATACTACACCTACATGGTATATATGCCCGAGATTTATCCCCGTCAGTCCTGAATCAGGAGGACATTACGAAAAAGACAGTTAAATCCGGATTTCTATACTGGTTTAAGAAATCGGAAAATATATTCTTTGCAGCTGGAAATGACAGCATGCTACCCCTGTTAACATCCACACGCTTGTTACGATTGATATTTTTCTAAGTATACTTTGAGTACATTATATATTAAATACCGAACCATTGGTTGTTTTTTTTCCTCGGGATCTAAAAACAGACAGAAATTCACAATTTATGGCACTTATCTGCAGATATTGCAGTTCTTTCTGGGCTTTGATCATTTGAAGAAAAAAAAATCCAGACAATGTCGAAATAAACACTCACATGATTCCAAATAACGTCTTCCATAACTTTTGAAAATGATACGCGCACTTTTAAACATACGATCGACTAGACATATTTATCGGGATCTAAAAACAGACAGATATTCACAATTTATGGCACTTATCTGCAGATATTGCAGTTCTTTCTCGGCTTTGATCATTTGAAGAAAAAAAATCCAGACAATGTCGAAATAAACACTCACATGATTCCAAATAACGTCTTCCATAACTTTTGAAAATGATACGCGCACTTTTAAACATACGATCGACTAGACATATTTATCGGGATCTAAAAACAGACAGATATTCACAATTTATGGCACTTATCTGCAGATATTGCAGTTCTTTCTCGGCTTTGATCATTTGAAGAAAAAAAATCCAGACAATGTCGAAATAAACACTCACATGATTCCAAATAACGTCTTCCATAACTTTTGAAAATGATACGCGCACTTTTAAACATACGATCGACTAGACACATTCATTTTCTCAGAATAATATCCTAGCGTAAACTACTGGTTTCAAATTTGGACAATGCTATATGATATGGATTATTTATCATTCTGTCTACGTCTTTGACATTTATCTTTGTTTCTTTTGTCTTAATAGTGTTATACGGTCTAAACTTTTCATCGCATTTTCCGTAAAGATATACGAACTTTTATATCTTGTTTCCCTGTAATCAATTCTGCAAGAAATAGATCTGTGGTAGACTTCATTCGGCTTATTATCAGAATGCAAAGTGTGCCTTTGTAATCTTTCGTAGAGAACGTGTGGATTTTTTCTTCCCCAAGTCCGGTTTCTGTTCAAAAGAATCGCGTCTTACCAAGGATTTATGATATAATGGTGCGTGATAACTCCTTGATAGCCCTATGATCTAACTAGCAATGCATTCTTCAAACATCATCTGCCCAAACTTTCATGAATACAACGATTGTCTTGTTGGAAAGAGCGCGGGAACCTATTCAACTTCACTTTCATCATGAGTAGCCAATCAGAAAGCGCCGTCTTGAAGTTTCGCATTCTATTCATAAAATAGGAAGGCACATCAACCTACGCGGGAGGCGGTTCCTATTCAACCCTCACTTTCATCATGGCCAACCAATCAGAGCGCGCTCTTATTCGTCAGTGATGTTGCCGCCATATCAATGCCGTGAAGTGGAGTATGCAATGACGGTAAATGAAGTGGCTACTCCACTAAACTATATACTAGTACCATTAAGTGATTATTTCAAGTCTACCATTTGACTAGATTCGCATGAAATGGCATTTAAGTTATGAACAGTTATCGATAACGTTGTTTTTTTTAAAGATGAAAAGAAAATAGCGGAACTGAGAGAAACCATAACATAGAGAACTTAGTGTAAACCTTAGATCTTTTGTATAGGGTAGGAACACAGAATGTGATAAAATTATCCTAAACGTAGACAGGTTTTTAAGCTTAACACATAACCAGATCTAGCGAACGAAATTATATATCACATTATTGATGACATACTGGTAAACAATAATTAGATGTACCGCACACTCTCATCGATACAATACATACAGATCATTGTGCCCATTTCTAAACTATCAGATATTTGGGTAGGGGAGGAATGGCACACATCTGAATACCTATCTCAGGTCTTTTCAGGAAATAAAAGACATAATAGTTGATATAGTTCATTTCATATCACTATATGTTGTATTGGTGTACAACGGGGGTGGAGCGGTTCCACACTGTTAGATTCTGAAGGCGTTGGTTCATGTCTTGTCAAGCATGGTCCACTTTATTGGAAATGCCAAGATAGCAAATTACATAAAATACTGAAACTCTAAATACGTTTGAACGCTCAATCACGATGTAGGGGTAAATGTGGAAAGTAAATAGCAAACAAACATCTAGAAAACACACACACACACACACACACACACACAAACCATGAGTATACGAATAAACACAAACACGGAACAACGAGAAATAACTATGGGAATGAATAAATTGATATACATCGATGGGATGACCAGTTAATACAATTAGGACTGAATAGATGTATCAAACAAGTGTGTGTTCGAGGTAGTTAACCGTTTCCGATACCAGGGTTGGATTCCCCAATCCCCGTTCCCGCTACAATAGTTGACGGGTATTGTCATCTGCGCAGTCAGAAACTCGCGCTTTGTCTGTCGAGGAGCTAGTCATCAGAGTGGCGTTGATACAGAAACAGTTTAAAGCACGTTACATGAATAGAAGCCTATTCTAGCAGGACACGGGAATGGGATGAAATTACACATTCATCTCGTGTTGGCAGGTGCTAAGATGAAAATATCAATCAATTTAAATACATTGCCATATTCCACGCAAATAAGGGAGGTGCTGTGACTTTATACTATATAACTAATGCGACATTGACCTAACTAGGGATGAAATATTTTCTCACAGTTCATTGGCCTTGTATGCTGTTGGTAACGCATTACAAATCAAACGCGCTACAAACGATGTAATAATCCCCGAAATGTTATAGCATAAGTTCTATTTTTTTTTGTCTAGTAAAGTGAAATATGTAGGCCCTACCAACAACAAAACTGGTTTTCGACCCAGACGGGTAGAAGCAAACTAACACGCAAATAAACACACACACACACACACACACACAAAAAAAAAAAAAAACCAGAGGTAAAAAGAACACTAACTAGAAGAAAAAAAGATCGAAAGAATGTTGCGTGCGTCACGTAACACAAATCAATAATATGAATACGGGGATATTCCCCCCCCCCCAGTAATCTAGTAATTTGGGCTGGTAATTTCTTTTCTTTCACGCTACGTAAGTTGATTTGAATTTCTTGCGATGTTTGCGATGTCATGTATGTATGATGTTTGCAAATATTTCTCCGATAGATATGTCTGAATCAAAACATCGTGAAGTGACTAGAATCAGAGATTTATTTCACTCACAAAATGACCACTTACAACACGAAGAGTCTGATTATCACTGAAATGACAAATCGCATTCTGATATATCAATTCTGGACATTTCTGTATATTGTTCTTATGCAAAGAACGATTATTATCACGACTTTAAGTGACCCACTGACTTTTATGCACAACGGTATTCTAACAAGAAAAGCGGTTGAGGGTAGCATAATACTTCTTGACTTTTGATTTCCCCTCATGTTCGTGTCTCGCTATCGCTATTGTATGGTCACGAATTAGCTTTGTGGTGCATTCTAGAGATTGGCTTTCTACGTCTTTAATTCAGATGACACTATTGACAGCTTTATAGGCTGATATAAACAATCACAAATTGCATCGATTACAGCTCTTGAAAAGCATTTCTTTGTTTCTTTGTTTCTTTGTTTCTTTCTTCCTTTCTTTCTTTCTTTTTTTCTTTTCCGAAGACTATACAGTTAGTACACTCGCAGAACACCACAGCACAGCGATATGAATATATTCATTGTATACGGACTCGGGGACACGGTATTTTACGTTTGGAGTTTTCTTTTAAGCAAACAAACACAATTATAGTAATGACAATGATAAGACAAACTGATCAATCTTTAGTGATCTGGATCTACCTTCCGAGTCGGTAAAGCGGAGGACGGTAGCGTTCGCATGTTAGTATTTGGGATACAGCAAGTAACGACCTGTAGTATAATTGGTTTCATGGGACACTGCTTTTTTTGTTCCATTTTAAGTTCCGACTTTAAAATGGCAATTTTTCATCCCTTCGTCGCTTTCTAATCACCACGGAAAGAGAGATAACGGAAAAAAAAAATACGTGACGCAAAAGTAGTTTCGCTGATGAAACGCACGCAGGGAGCAGTTCGCTAGTAATAACAGCACTACATCAAGACAGTTGCTTTTTTGCAAGTAAGCATAATGTGTTTGTAAGTTCCGTACGCGTTTAAAACGACAGTAATATTACTGATAGCGAGAATCTTTCATCATTTCTGATTAATCTTGACTGAAGGAATCACTTCATAAATCTACTTCGCGAGTTAACGGTGGCTTGATATCAACAATATTACAATCTCCCGCTGGCACCCGCTGAAGTCTTGATAGCTTGTCAATCAAAACGTGACAGCTGACATACGCCCGAAGGAGGGGCTGAAATCACAGCTATTGTTTAGCGAGGTACGGAGAGAGTCATCACCTATTGTACTCTTGCCGAGATCCGCGCTTTTGTTTCGCTGGTGACGCGGCGGTGAGCTTCACACGCCGCTCGCGAAGATAGTCAGCGAGGCGGTCTCACGCCTTTAATCAGCGTTGACCAATCAGCGTTGCCCGCCGCAGTCACACTCCACCAATCACGGCCCGCGCTTTGATCCGCCGGCGCGCTCGACAAAACTTAACGTAGAACTTCAGGTTTTCCCAAATTCGTTAAATACCGCTGCTCTTTCTCCCCGTTCTCATAACTTTATCCGCTCTTCGCTCGACTCTGATCACATTGCTCTCCAATTATTCGTCACTCTCAACTGCGTCTCCTTTATCGTCCATAATCGTCTTCGCTGCCTGTACTCCTTATCATCAGATCTGTCCAATTCTACCCTTCCTCGCTTTCCATTTACGACAGTTCTAAGAAGATTCTGATAAGAAGAAGATGGCCGCTGCTGCTTCACGTTTCGTCTCCGTCCTGATGTGCTCCGGTCAGAAGTCGGGGAAGGTCTGCGTGGTGCCCGAATGCGACCTCGTTCATCGCGCCGCTGAGCTGCGACTCGGAACCCACGTCCTGATCCAGCCCCACGACGGCAGCAAGAGACGCAAGGCGATCGTCGTACTCATTAATCGTAAGATGAAACTTCCTCTCTGTCTCTCCCTCTTTCACTCGCTCACTCTGTCCGTCTGTCTGTCGGTCCTCTATCTATCTATTTATTTATCTATCTATCACTGGAAACTTGATTCAGAAATGAAACATTTATCAAGCAACATGTAAATGGAATATACAGAAAAAAAAATTACAGCCGAGTGTCTTCTGCATCAAAGTTATTTATTGATTTCTTCTGCATTCTTGCTTAATGATACAATGTATTATCTTTACCCAAAAGAAAATATTCGCTTTAGGAATAGTAACATTTCATGATGCTAGAGCACAACTTCAGCAAAAAGAAAAAAAAATTGTATTTCGCTAAAATGATGTCATGTTACTGCATAATCATGCTTATGATTTCATTTTCTCATCTCTCCCTTTCTTCTGCTTATCTTACAGCTGGTCTGCCCCTCCCTGAGTCCCCTGTTCCCGCTCCCACCCAGCGACAGACCACCAAGCGCTCCATCGACCAGCTGGGTCACCTCCACGACGCACCAGCAGCGGCAGCAGCACTACCAGCGAAGCGCTTCAAGCCCGGTCCGTCCCTGCCTGTCACCCTGCCCGGTGCCGCCCCCTCTCCTCTCCACGAGCCGGCCTTCGTGCGGTACGACAGCCGTGGCAACGCCAGCACCAGCTTCCTTCGCGCCGGAGACCAGCTGCTGCCCTCGCCGCGTCCCCCGCTCCGCCGCCGGCTCTCCTTCACTCGTGTCCCCTCGCTGCGGAACATCGACTCGCCACTAGACCTTGCGGAGCTCGAGGACTTCGTCTCTCCCGACACGGCATCTCAGGGCATCGACCGCGAGCTCGCCGCCTCTCTCTCGCAAGCTGATGATGCAACGACGCTGCCATCGGTGTACCCCGACGCTCGTCCCGTTCGGCCGGCACAGTTCTCCCGACAGCTGGTAGCCACCGACTCCAGCGCCACGGCAACGCTCTCACCTAGTGACTCCGTTCGCTACAAGCTCGTCCGCAGCAGCCGCCACCTCATCCAGTCTCCTCGTATGCCGTGATGCTCAGGTATAACTCTGGACACTATTCACTATCATCCATCTCCTTGTATGTTGATATACGACTCTGGACACTTGTTACTATCACCAGTCTCTTCCTTTGCTGATATATGACTGTGGACATACAGCAGGATGTGCCTGGACTCGTCTCGGAACTCTAGATGGAGCTCTTACTATGAACTTTCTGGACATTGTATCTATATTGTACATTTGACTTTATCATACATATGACTTGTATTACTATTTGTAACATTGAAGCAGCTGTGCCTACACTCATGTCTTGTCATACTTGTAGTTGATGTACATACAAGGTTTTCTTATCATCTTGAATTTTTCAGTATGATATCCATGCAGCTATGTAATTCTTGCCAATTTTGTACATATTATTTTGTAAATATCATATGAACTGAATGTATATAGTGACTGTTTTCATTACTTAAATAAAGAAAATGAACATCAATGTCAGAAATTGAAATTTTCTGTTATTTTCTTCTAAGGTTTGCATCAATGTTTGTGTGTCTGTGTGAGTGTCTGTAACTTTGAGTCTAACTTTGAGGTTAGATATTTGAGTAAATATATATATATATATATATATATATTTACTCTAATATCTAACTTCTATTTATATTTATCAATTCTCAATGTCAATTCTCCATATATATTTATACATATGGAGAATTTAGTCCATGTGTTGGTTCCAGTACACAAAAGTTGAAATGAACATATATTAATGCATTATTTGCATCCTAAAGCTTTTAATGGTTGTATCAAATTTTCAACAAAGTTGAAAATTTGGTGCAATGATTAAAAGTTGTTGAACGCTTATGATGCATTGTAATCTCTTCCTTTCATCTTTTATACATAGATATAGGATATATTATACAGCAATATGACAAGAGGATCATTAGTTTATCTGTATAAAGTTGAGCATACAGTATATGATACATAACTACACACAGACACTCACACACATAAACATACATGTGTACACACAGCTTTACACAGTTCTATTCACCCTTCTCTCCCTTTCTTGCTATCTATCCATTTATTCATGTCTTTCTATCTCTCTTTTTTTTCTCTCACTCTATATAATATAAACACACACAAGGCTCAGCACCAACATATATGTATATATATATATATATATATATATATATATATATATACATATATATATGTAGACAGAGATATATAGATAGATAGATATAGACATATTATAGCAGCAGGCAGCTCAAACTCTAGTGTGATTCTTCTGTTGGTATACTACATATATTTATATCAGTATATATCACAAAGACAAGCGCAAACGATCAAAGAAAACATCCATTCTTCACCACATCAGAAATTATCTTCTTTTTTTTTACTGTTCTGAATGTCTTTAGTTTCATTAATAACATGAACACAACATGAAGAAAATGATGCAGCAGCAAGCAGGTCTTTTCAAAAACGTAGAGCACACAGAAAACACATACCTCACACGGAAATATGCACTCATTCGGACACTCACCACAGTCTCCGCATGGATCTTGTCGTGCATTCCGGCAGATTTATTTCTGGCTCGGAGGTCATCGATCAGCGACCTCTTCTGACTCACATCCCTGTCTAGGTGTTGGATTCTAAGATACAAGAATTAACGCAAAGTTTCCTCTTTACCCAAAATTTGATGGATCTACATAGGTAGAGATTCTTACGCAACAAAACCTCGGCATACATATACATATGTCCTGTGGTCTAGGGAGAGTGGTTCATAAATATCAAATACAAATTATCTTCAAAAGTTGTTTATATCCGTACCTAAATTAAAGTGATGGAAAATTTGTCAACATAGGAATGTGTTCCATTGAGGTTTAAAGGTTTGTAACTTTTGTTTCCTGTGACCATTCAATACTATGAGTCTATAACAACACCACAAACAAGCATTTATCTCACAATAAATAGAATCCGAAAAAAATTCGTTGCAATGCTGTAAATATGTCAGTCATGGACACAAGTGAAATTAGATAAACAATGACTGACTGATGGCACTGATTTAGAAAAAAAATATATACTGACAAAACAGGTATGAAAGAAATTAACACTGGCAGGCAGCTCTGAAAATTACAAGGCAGCATAAGTAATATTACTACTGCTACTTCTACTACTACTAATGATAATAACAACAACGTCATGATAACAATGTTTGATAATGCTATGTGCTGTACATTTCATTTTTACATTTTTATTACTGAATTAGTTTTCTTGTCAAGATAAACCTATTGCTGCTCAGCCACAAATAGTCAGCACAATAATCAAGAATTTTGTCTAAAAAAATCTTGTGTTTTCATGACTATTTCCTACTATTTCTTTCATAGTTATTTACTTGCCTGCTTTCGAGTGACTTGATAGTTTCCCGTTGATCATCCGCTTGGGACTTCAAGGCTTTTATCGTGCTCCCTTGACGGACTATTTCACTCGCCTGGGACTGGAAGATCATAATGATGCAGCAAATATAATAATAATAATAATAACAATGACAACAATGATAATAATAATAATAATGACAACAATAATAATAAGAAGAAGAACAACAACAGCAATAATAAGATATGAAACAAATTATATGCTTATCTCGAAAAAGAAATTTCACTCAATTTCATGTGAGAGAAACATACTTATAATAATAATGATAATGAAGAAAATCCTAATGAAATATAAATTTGAGTGTGAAATAATTGTCACCATCAAAAATAATGGCATTTTTTATCTATAGAGAGACTGAAAATAAATATATTTTGGGCATCTGACGGTCCAAATCAATGTCTCTATGGAATCATTGTTGAAATAATATCTTCACTTATCATGTGACATCTTTGTTAAAGACCATTCACTGTGAAAGTATTTACGAAACTTCCAAACACTTTTGGGCACTTTATATTCCTGTAAGTTAAACTGCATTTTCAAGCCCGCCAATACTCTGGGTAATCAATGGAGACTCAAGCAAGAAAGGGCAAATAGGAAGAAGATAGAGTTGTCATACTTTGAGCCGTGCTTCTGAGCTTCGCCAGTCCACATCAGTGTGTCTCTCCGTCTGCTTTTGGACAAGATCTTCGTTTTCGGCCAGGAGCAGATCTTTTTGCTTCTTGGCATCTTCCAAATCACTTGTCAACCTCTGTAATTTCAAAAAGGGCACAAACAAAAAAAGGAGCTCTCAGCGATCGATGAGAGGTCTCACTTGTTGTCAAAGTAGATGGTTATTACGGAGAGTAAATTCATACACACAAAAAAAAGTCTGCCTTGAAATCAGACAATAAAAGAGGGCTCAACACTATAACATATGATAGCGACCGTAAGAGTGACACAAAATGGCTGAAGCGGATATCCTGTGAGTAAACACAAAATTTGCTCTACTGCACACATTCTTCGCATAAATTACGGTGTCTTTAAATAGACAAACAAACTCAAAGGACTTTCCCCTTTTTTCTTTTTTTTCATTTTGCTACTTTACCAAATCGCCGGTTTTCTCACAAAACAACTACAAACTTACGATGATGAGTGACTGATGACAGTTGACCACAGAAACTTTTATTGCTATATTGTTTATACTTTAGGAGCACCTCTCAAAAAGTCACAAAGTTGTAATTGACAGAGTACATATATAAATTTCAGAAAGTGTGCAATTTCCATATTTTAATAATTTTTATTCTTATCTTATCTATCAATTCATCTTTGTTAAGTTTTCACAATAGAAATGTCGGAAGGTTTGCTGGAAAGAAACATGAATAAGTTTGTGAAGACTTTATTGCGTATTCATGAGTTTGTTTTGAAGTCTAACCTGGATGGTGATCTTGAAGTTACTATGTCGGGCTGTGGCAAGGTTTAGGTCAGCTTGGAGTGTCTCATTCAAGCGCTTCTGGTCAGCAGCAGCTCTCTGGAGCAGTGTTCTCTCCTCCTGCAAGGTGCTCACCTGAAGCAGAGGAGGAACGTCAATCAATAATAATAATAATAATAATAATAATAATAATAATAATAATAATAATAATAATAATAATAATAATAATAATAATAATAATAATAATAATAATGATAAACACTTATATAGCGCCCAATACGGGCATTACCAAGTGCATTAATATGAGACAAAGAAATTAAATCGAAATGCAAGGATGTTACCAAATAAGAGTGGATTTTGAAAGATTCTATGTATCCATAAGACCCATGTGATCACTTCCACTGTGTCCACACTTCATGTCTTACTTAGCATCAACAGGAAACACACAGAGTATAAAATCTCCAACCAGGAAATAATTTTTCATATGGAATTTCCATGTTATCCGCAGGTATTTCATCATCTGCGATCTCTACTATTTCACACACTGTCAGATTATGTGAAAACATAATTTAATATCCAACAATTTGCTGCAAGCCTGCAACTGCAGAAAAATGATTACCGTGAAGCTATTTTGCTCAAACGGATATGTCATGAATATAATTTTGATCTTTACTTTTGCTTCAATTATAATACCTGTTTTTCCTTTTTACATTTAAAGTATTCAGAGATAAGATCCACTGGACAGTTTCCTAAGACAGCCTCTCTCGAGTCATCACTACCTTTATTGATAATCATCATCTAGTGCTCAAGAGAGCAATCTCTCTCTCTTTCCCATTTTTTTTTTCCTTTACAAAAATCCAAAAGCAAACAAAAGAAATGCATTCAATAATTCTTGCATTGCTACATTTGGCAGCCAATAAACATCATCAGCATTAAACATAATCATCATCATCACTATCATTATCATCATCATCATCAATTTATGAGAGGTTCTCGCACCAGGCATGTCACAGCTAGTACAAACCGCTTATGCCACTGTCTGATATCTAACCTTACACAATCTGAAAATACTATTTTCTGCTAAATTGCTCTAATGTTACAAGAAAGATGAAAGGGGAACAGAATTTCCTGAGGTGAAATCTAGTTATTTAAGAGCTTAAAAAAAATATCTATAAGGTACAATGAAAATACGCCCCTGGGTAAACTGATTATACTTGTGCAGTTTGCCTTAAAAGAAAATATGATCGGTAAAAAGCAAAAGGATGTGTATATTTTTTTAACAAAGGTAGAAAAAAAGCAATTAACCCTATTCCCACCGGCGACGTTTCGCGTGATTATTCCGCAACGCGTGATGCTCTCGCCGCGACATTTAATGACTTTTTTCTTTCAAGTATCGTGCAACTTTTGAGACCAAATTTGTCGCTCCCGGGCATACCGTTTTGAAGCCACGCCCCTTTAAAAAAAATTCGTCGACCCGAAAATTGCTCAAAATCATGATTTTGTGTACAAATCCAATGTAAATTGTGTTTTTGCAATTAATTCATATAAAAATAAATATATTTACTTTCAATGGCTGATAATAATTCATTTTAGCCTGATTATGCTTTAAAGTTTCTGCGACAAATTTTGACGAAAAAAACCAACAAAAACCAAAAGTTAAAAAACAAAGAAATACATAAGAAATTCAATAAACAATAAAATACATAAGAAATAATTATGAAGCCGAATTTTTGCTCCAATATCGTTGTTGAGGATATTGAAAAGAATATGTTCACCAAATATTAGAAGTCTCGGAACTTTATTTTTTTATTTATAGGCAAAAACAAAATTGTGCATAAATTAGCATAAATTGATATAAAATATAAATTAATTTTTAAAAATTTAACTACACAGTCTTGTAGATTACATTGGCCTCTACCTTAGTGCAAATTTTCGCGAGGATCGTGTGATCCACGACCGAGATCTGAAGGGGGGGGGGGGGGGGGGGGGGGGGGGGGGCCAAAAAGCCCCCCCGGTGGTTTCAAGTCCCTCATAAAACCTGGTGGGATTAGGGTTAAGCACCACTTTTCTCGATCATATCCTTCATTGATACATGGTTTATACTGCAGATTTCACTGGAGATAACTGAATGCTGATTTCAAACATTTACAGAATATGCTTGCGGTAATAACCAGATTTTGCCTAACAGAAAACATGCTTTCTCCACCATCCAGGAGACCACCCATCAGCCTTCAACATTGTTGCCATGACAACCATTGTCATCCTCACCTGTTGTTGAAGAGCACCCAGTCTCCTCTTCAGGGCCCCCGTACCACCAGGGATGGGGCTCTGCCCCCTCCTCCCCCTGGCAGACTTCTTAGAGATGGCCTGGCTCGTCACGTTCAGACTCTTGATGGGAGATGTGGCGATGTCTCTTCTTTTGGATACTACGGTAGAGCAAACACATAGCCAAAGATTTTGAAAGAGAGGATGAGTTTAAACCTTAAATAATTTATATTGATATAAATATTTGAATATAAAACATACATAAAATATTCAAATTAGCTCTTCCTGCTTGATATCTAGGAAAGTTTTCATTGCTACACTGTATGTTTGATTTTACACAGCCTACTAATGTACACTTGAACTTGCAGTAAAGTTCCTCTTTTTACGGTATCATCTCTAAAACGCACATTACAGTGTGCAGTAATATCATATAGATATTGCATTTTTAGAGGTGAGATATAGCACTTGACATCCCGGCAGGAGTTATATTTTCCCCAAGAGATAATACTTTCTCAAAGCGCACAGTACTGAGGGAAGATATTGTCTGGAGGGGAAAATATCGTTCACATGGGACTGTAAAGTGTTTTATTACAATGACAGAAAAGGCAATATTTGTTATACTATATTGTCAACGCAAATACATGCTGTTTCATTGTAGCCTATCAGCAGCCAGTCAAAATTTCTACATAAAATTACCTGATATGATGTTATTCCTTGCAATAGAAAGATTTTGATCCTCACTGCATTTAAAGGTGCATGGTCCCGGTGTTTTAGTCAAATGGGTACGCGGGTGCACGGCGCAAGTTTCCTATAGAAACCTACGCTATCGACTCCTCTTTGGCGCTTACGCTTTGGCCCACTTTACCGAGTCCGAAGAAGTCCAATTCACTGTAGTCAGTGGTCCGATCACAGTTCGGCTCATGATTCGGCTGAGGGGGATGACAGCTTCAGCAAACTTCTTTTGTGATGTCATAATAAGAAGCACATATGCACGCACCCTGGCATTACTACAGACTGCGCGATGCGCAGAGAAGACAACAAAGGCAACGTTACTTAGCAACATAGGCGCCGGAAGTGGGGGGGGGGGGGGGGCAGGGGGGGCGGCCGCCCCCCCCCCCCAATCCAAAAAGTGGGGGGGGGCAAAACGCGTTTTTGCCCCCCCCCCCAAAAAGAAATAAATAAAATAAAGTAAATGAATAGACAGATGAAAATAAATAAAATAATATATATATATAAAAATACAAATAGGGAAATTTATTAGCTAAGACTAGTAATTCTAACTCTCATAAATGTTTAGACATTCATTTTTCGTTGCGTGTGAGCAGATTGTCTCAACCGCATTCAACGGTAACCGTTGCAGTTTTTAGAGGCCTTTGGGTATGGAAAATCGTGTAAATATCAAATGTTAGCTTTAAGCACTGGCGGATTTAGAGGCGGGCACAACTGGCCCATGCCAACCCTCCTTATGAAGCAATTTTTAAAAATTCTTCTTTGTTTTGTAATTTTTATACGTGTGCCCCCCCTCCCCCCGGGAAAAAAAAAATCTTCCATACGTCCCTCTTCCACCGCTAGTTGTTACTAACGTGACACCTGACGTAGGTAGCGCTCACGGAAAATAGTTTTAACCCCCGCCCGCACCGCCCCCACCCTTCTTAATTTTGAAAGCGAAAAAATATAGCTACAAACGGCAGTTTTGGGACTGTAAAATATCAAAACTTTCAAGCTCGCGAGCTCTGCTCGCTCGCATTCAATCGCTATGCCATTCTCCTGATGTTGCTGCCAGTAATTGCCAGCAGTTGCGCCCGGAGCGTCCCCCCCCCTTTTTTTTCCAAAGCGAAAAAAAAAGTATAGCTACAAACGGCAGTTTTTATACTGTAAAATGTCAAAATTTTCAAGCTCGCTCGTACTTAATCGTTTTGCCATTGTAAAAGAGAATGTTACTGCCAGTAATTGCCAGCAGTTGCGCTTGGGCCGCCCCCCCCTTAATTTCCAAAGCGAAAAAAAAATATAGCTACAAACGGCAGTTTGGGGACTGTAAAATGTCAAAATTTTCAAGCTCGCTCGCTTTGCTCGCTCGCATTTAATCGTTATGCCATTCTCTATAACGTTGCTGTCAGTAATTGCCAGCAGTTGAGCCCGGTGCGCCTCCCCCTTAATTTCCAAAGCGAAAAACAAAGCTACAAATGGCAGTTTTGGGACTGTAGAATGTCAAAAATTTTCAAGCTCGCTCGCTTGGCTTGCTCGCATTGAATCGTTATGCCATTCTCCTAATGTTGCTGCCAGTAATTGCCAGCAGTTGCGCCCGGTGCACCCCCCTTAATTTCCAAAGCGAAAGATATAGCTACAAACGGCAGTTTTGGGACTGTAAAATGTCGAAATTTTCAAGCTTGCTCGCTCCGCTCGCTCATATTTTATTGTTATGCAATTCTCCTGATGTTGCTGACAGTGCTTGTCGTTTCACACGTTTTAATCCGTGTAAGGAAAACTTATAATGTTGCTCAATGACTGCGTTGTTGAATGTATCACATTCCGTAATGTATTGTAGTCCCATTAAGTTTGCAGACTGACGGCGCACGCACAAGCATACACACCCTCAAAATTACTCTTCCACAAGGTGCCCCCCCCATGTCTCGACCCACGGTACGTCATTGTACATATACATACATATATATATATATATATATATATATATATATATATATATATATATATGATGTGTGTGTGTGTGTGTTTGTGTGTGTGTATGTGTGAGTATGTGTATATTGTGTGACATATGTATGGTCTATCGTGAGCCCCCTCCAATGTTTGCCCCCCCCCCAATCCAAAACTGCTTCTGGCGCGCCTGCTTAGCAACACCTACGCACTTTACTCTTGATGACAACTCAACTTCGGTAATCTTCGTATCAATGCTAACGGTGATCGGCAGCATCATCAACAGCGCCCTCTACACTACCGGGACTATGCCCCTTTAATAGTCAAGTGAGCACATTATGACCAATCACCAAACAGTATTCATGACAAAAATTCAGATTCTTAAAGGACAAGTTCACCTTCATAGACATGTGGGTTGAGTGAATGCAGCAATATTAGTAGAGCACATCATTGAGAGTTTGAGGAAAATCGGACAATCCGTTCAAAAGTTATGAATTTTTGAAGTTTCTGCTCACTCAAGGCTGGATGAGAAGACTACTATAGCTTGTGATGTCACATGGGTACAACGATATAAAGAAAGAATAAAGAAAATTCAACATATTCTCACTTTTCTCGCATAACAAAAGAACACTTGACTTCTCTCTATCAGAAGGCAGGGGGAATAATATTACCCTTAACATATGTCAGTATGCACTTAATTCAAGAAGTAAAGTTTTGTGAAATTCTCTTTTTATTTTCTTTATATGGTTGTACGCATATGACATCATACACTATAGTAGTCTTCTCATCCAGCAGTGACTACGCAGATACCTTAACAATTCATAACTTTTGAACGGATTGTCCGATTTTCCTCAAACTTTCAATGATGTGTTCTACTAATATTGCTGCATTCACTCAATCCACATATCTAGGAAGGAGGACTTGTCCTTTAAATATTTGATATTTTTGCTTCATGGCTATCTATTAATCTGTATTTTCAAATTCGTACAATTTGAATAGCTTTGTTGGTAAATAAGCTCCTCTGATTTAAAAAAGAATCATGAATGACAGAAAAACCAACTTGGAGAAATGCCTTGTATTCCAGGGAAAATGGCGCCCTCTGTTGATGTAGATGCCACATCACTTCCCTCTGTCTCTGTCATGACTCCACTTTCTGCATAAACCACTAACAAAAATTAACCCGTTGAGGACGGTTTGATTTTGCTACAACGCACATTTCCCATAGACGCCTGCCCGAGTATACTCGGGACTCGTCCTCAACGGGTTAAAGAACAAAGACAGCATTACATAACATCACACAAACAGTTTACAATTACTGTCAACTACTTTGCAAATTCATATTGCAGTCTCCTGTTCACAGAAAAAGCAAACAGCGATATGAAACTTCCATTTACATTCTTCTCACAGGTGGCTCCAACTGAAATCTGCCATTATGAAAGCTTAATTCCATATTGCATATGTGCCTACATTGTACAAGTGATCTTTTTTTTTTAAATTCAATTACTTTATTTCCATCTAAAAAAAGGAAATACATAATGCAAAGAATTTATAGATACATTTCTCAATTATTTATACCATTCACCTTGAGAGGACTGAGATTGTAAAAGCTACTAGTAAGCTTGCAGTCGGTATCTATAGAATCAATCTGAAATATAAAATGAATTCCAATAGAGGCTCCCAGATTCATGGAGGTACTTCAAAAGTGGAAATTTTCCCAATAATATATTTGCCATGCTTAGTCAAGTGCACTGGAGTTTGCGTGCTTTTCATTTTATTGACAAGTCACTCAAAATACCAGGGCCCCATTTCATAAAAGATGTTAGGATAGCAATTCTCGCTGGAATGGCAACTTCCACTAGCAACAGCCAATCAGGAAACTGGATTCTCATCATTACCATGACAATTGCCATTCCAGCAAGAGTTCCCATCGTATCAACTTTTTATGAAATGGGGCCTAGATATTAGAGCCATATGTGCGTAAAGTATGGTAAAAAAAAATTGGAAAAATGTGTAATTTTTTTACTGATTCTCTTACAGTGCAGAAATGGCCACATCAAGAAATAATTCTGATTACAAAAAAAAAGTACCCCGTTCGGTCTGAGTCGCCACCGACATGAGCAGACTGGTGAAGGCGGGGCTTTCCTCGTATGCCTTGGCCATCCTGTCCAGGTGGTGTAGGACAGACTCTAGCTGCCTCTTTGACGGACTGGGGCTTCCCATACTGCGAGAGCGCATCCCACGGGAACTTGTCCCAAGGGTGCTGGATCCGTGTCCAGAACTGGACTGGGCGTGCCCAGAACTGTGCCGGGCACGGCGCGAACCGGCCCTAGAAGAGGACCTTGGAGGGGACATACTCTGAGATCGCCTGATTCTTCCTGGCCTGTTGGGGGTTGAGTGTGTGATGACCGGGCTGCTGTAGGATAATTTTGCAAAACCACAAAATCCTTCATTACTCGATATTTGGGGAAATTACACTTCTACAATTTTAATCCTCCTAACCTGAATGCCATCACATTTAACTTAATACTTTACAGCTTTTGTCACAGGTAAATCAGAACACATTTTGAAGTGCAATCCTACTCTATGAACAAATGAAGTGTAATATCTACAATGGACTGTATTATCTACAATGGACTGTAATCATACTTCATGTTAATTTCTCTCCTCTACAGAGAAATGCAGCCTACTTTGGAAGCCATCTTGGCAATTTCTCACAAAAACAAGCATCTTGTTACTAAGACATTTTCTCCATTCATTTCTGTCCAACTCCATCTTCAAGTGCTGGAAGTAACATTGTGAATGGAACGAAGTGAAACAGACTGGCTTGGAATTTTCTTTACAAGCAGCTCAGAATACATCACACCATGCAGATACCAGTGCAGAGGATGCATTGCTATGGTAAGACTGCAATTGACAGCAGTCTCTATTTCTCTGCCAGATTCTAAACATGTTTAAAGGCAAAACATAGTTCTCAGAAGGGCTCAAAATTCATCATTTCCAATTAGCTTTCAATATAACGAAAGGATCTACCAAGAGACTTACTTGGCTGACACGATATGTTAGGATGATGAGTTGTTTTGGAGTATTTGGGGATCAAAACAGTAAAATAGGTTTGATCATATGCATACAGTATGACTCTCTTATTCCTCAAGAGTCCTCCCTGTTAAGTATTGGGTAGGTAGAATCTTAAACTTGATGATTTTGTGCCAAAGCAATCATATTTCCCAACAAGCTGAATGTAATTCAGTCTCATCCGAAAGATTGTTGGATACCTATTTGGCCTGATTGGTCAATCATCACGTATCAATTATAACACATTACATAGCAACCACAGTCGCATATGCTCTCAGACTGCCATTCTGTTGGCTTACAGTTATCTTTGTAGCCAAGATTCTGCAATTCAATTGTTACCCAAATTAAATCATGTAATCACAGCACAGTTTTACACATTTTTTATTTCTTTCTTGCAACTGACTTTTATAATAGAGCATCTCTGAACTTCTCTGTCGATCTTTCCAACGAGGCCTGCTAGAATTTGAATTGTCAGTGATTTGTTTAAAGCTGAACACTGTTGCCTCTTTTTATAGGATATGCATCATTAAGGGTACTGATGCATGAATATTCATCAATTCTATTTCCTTTCCCTAGTAAGAGCAGAATAGGTACAGATCCAGGTGTGAAAAAAAAGAAGTACTTACATCTCTGACAAAGAGCTGTCAGAGTCTTCCTCTTCCTCCTCCTCATTATCAGATATGATGATGTGAACACCGGAGCTGACCTCACGACCGCCTCTCTCCTTCTAGTGAGGACAGGAAGATGGAATGCATCCATGGTGATAAACAGCAGAACATTGTAAAAGTCGATGCTGATACATCCTTAGGTTCTGAGCATGGGGGCCACTGAAATATTGCACTCGGCCATCATTTTCCCACAAAAGTTGCCAGGTTCACATGTATCACTCATTAAACAACTTACAACCTATCAAGCCCTACATGAGAAATTTACAGAGAAACCCTACCTGAGAAACTCTGAAGGAAATTCCACTCCAGTTGAGTTTCATGACTAGAAAAATTTGATGTAAAAAATTTTGAAGGGTGCAAGCTTCACCAAGATTGGACTTGGGATAACAAACTGAGTTTCGCAATACCCGTTTTCACAAAAACAATCACAGTGATCACAACATATTCTAGAAAAAGTATCACACACATTGCATTTTGGACAGCAATTACTTTTCCTCCCTTTTGAAATTTATTATTGCCCACTCATTACGTCCCAACTATAACTTGATGCAAAGAATACAATTCCTTTATTTCAATTTCATATCAAATATAAAATAATTTGTGTGCAAGCCAAGGAGACACACATTATTTGATTGTGATTAATAACACTGTCTTTTATAATACAAAAAAAAGGTGTCATTTACAATTCCGTAACATTTACAAATACATGTACATCCATTTCAAATGACACTTTTCTGCTTTGTTTGACCATAGTGTATTGACTGAAAATATACTTAAACATACAGTAGCATTTGTGCTTTAAAGAGAGCTGGACAAGATTGGTGGTTTTACCTGTCTGCGAGCGGAGAGTATCATCTCCCCTCTCTCCTCCTCCGTTTGCTCCACCTGTCTGGTGATGTCCTTCATCTTCAGCTGCAGTTTGGTTACCTCCTCTTGCAGTGCCTGATACTCAACCTCCCTGTGGGTTGCCACGGTCTTGGCCTGGACCAGGTCAGCTCTCAGGGATCTGGGGAGGATGGGGGTAAGAAAATAATTGCACTCTCATTTCAAGTTGTTGTTTGATCTGGCAGTATGTCAAGGACTTCTATATGCATACGCATGGATGCCAACGTTGTAAACAGCATCACAGTATTCTGAGGGCTGAAAAGGCATATTATTGGTGGTAAAACAGGTTTTTTACCATTCCTGAAATTGACATGTGCAGTAACAGAATTTGGGAAAAGCAGTATTTTCCATTTCCATGAAACCTCTGCAGTATTGTGACCAAAATACACACACACAAAAAAAAAATACAGTACAGAATACTGCAAAACAAGCAACAATTGGCATCTCTGCATATGTATGCGTTATTCACTTACACTTACAAATAGCTGGACACAGCATAAATCAAAGAGAGGAGGGAGAGAGGACGGAGGAGGATGAAAGAAGAAACTTGAAGAGAATTATCTATCAAAAGTCCCAAGTCCCATTGGTGTTTCCGATGTTACCAGCTGGTAACATTACATTGATACAGTAACTCATTAGGTAACTACATTACGAAACAAAAGAAAAAGGAGACTGAAATCCCTAAAATATCTCAAACTTGACGGCATCAAATCAAAGTTTATTTATCTTGGAAAAGCAGTCATTGCAAAAGACAATGAGCTCATAATAGATCAAAAAAAAATCTGGAAAAAAAGGACACATTTTGCTCATGACTAAAATAGAAAAAATTCCTTCTTCTTGTAGGTACTGTCATTTGTTGACTTTTTTTTTAGTAAGCAAGAAAATTACTATCCTTTCAAAATATTGTTAAGATTCACAATTTCAAAAACATTGGAATTTTAAATGAAATGAGGGAAGTTATATCTGGCTACCTGACTTTTCTCTCTGGCTGGTCTCTTTCTTCAGTCCAAGCAGTCTTTTCAGTCTGAAGTGATGTCAGCTTTTTCTGCAGTCTCTTATTCTGGAGGTACAAAAAATAAGTAATGACGATGGTAAAAGGTTTAAAAAAAAAAATTAAGTGCAAATGAGGTCTCACAAAATTTTCTGTTCACTGTCTGTCCCACAAATATAGCTTGACTTGAGGATATGAAAGTTTCGTACAAATTGAAGTGTTACATGAGTCATGACATCTCCAACCTCTATCACAATTATGTGAAAATTTGTGGTTCTTTACAAGTGAGGTATACATGTGTAATAAAGCATATGCCACCTTCACAAAAATTTGTCTATTTTGTCATATGCAGAACAGTAAATATACACATCAAAGAGAAAGGTAGGTGTACACAATTGTCCATACTTGATGCTGTCTGTCTAATAGAGTAAATGAGTTGGCACGACGGTTCTGTAGAGGGAACTATCTACCGTTGTCATAGAAACACAGACAATTTCTTGCATGTCTTCACCTTTTCGCTCAGGTCCTCTGCCCGGGATTTCTCCCTCTCCTCTCTTCTATTGGCCGCCTGGAGACGAGCCAAGTGGCTCTCTAAACCTGTGGTGAAAAGATAGGGTACATAAAGAGGAAAAGATATTCAGTTCTCTAATACAAAGTCTTAATTATTGTAATTCATTTACACTTTCTTTTTTACTTTGAAAGTAAAATAGTAAAGCAAAGTGTTTGAACATCTCACGATACCTCTATTGTACGTATCCACTGTCAAACAGAACAAACTGATAAGTTAACACTTAACTTACATGTAAGTAGAAGAAGAAAGCATATCTTGCCAATACCCTCAAGGACAAAGCTGTTATAAAAGTATTTTTGTTCACATTATGAAAGATTTGCTCAGTGTCTCCTCTCACCCCTCGCCTTTATCCCTCCTCCATCCGCCCCCCACCCATTGCAAATATCATACAGCACTACCCTCAGGCTGTTAAAAGCCTTATTATTGAGAGCACAACTCATCAATCATACACACTTCCTACAGTGATTACACACTCATAATTCACACAACATTATCAGCCCTTTAAAGCTTAAGTAGTTTGTCAGAAACTCGAGGGAGAAAAACACAGTTTAATAAAGCCATGTAATACTGTACATTCAAAACTTTTTTTACCAGGTTTTTATTTTTTTGCAAATTTCACAAGTCTGTGCTAATTCAATTGTGAATATGACAGCACAGGAAAATATCAAATCTGATCCCAATATGAATGTGATATGCATGTGCACACTTATCCATTCATGACTGTACTCAACGATAGCAAATTCAACCACTCCCAAACTTGTCGAGAAGTCCCGATTTGCAAAAAAAAAAAACAATTGGACTCCCTAAATATATGGCAAATACAGTACATAACTCTCCAAACATCTCTACTTTTGGAATAACATTAATACTTTATGCAGTGTATTTGTCACTAGTAAGGACATGGTTATTTGATGGCTGTTGTCAGTGTATACTGAACCCTGGCTAGGAAATTTCATAATAAGTTCTGCATGCATCCAACTGAAATGTTGGCACCCAGTATCACAGATGAGATGGGTCAAGTAAGATGAAGTCCCTACCTTGCCTCTCATCTTCCAGACACCTAGTGAGTTCCTCTATGGTGGTAGCATCGACTCCAGCCTGAACCCTTAGTCTGTCTGTCTCCTCCTCAGTGTTCATCCTCAAAATTCATTAGAAAACATTCACCAGACACACAACTTAATCTCATGCCATCTAATTCCACAATTTGATTTTATACGCAGGGAAATCTACCTCCAAATACATGTGTATACCTGTATTCAACGTAAGCACTGATTTACATCTTCAATACGGAAGGCAGGGAGAATAATATACTCCAGAAATATGTCAATACAAAGTCAAAGAAATATATGACTTACATGCACATTAAAAAAAAAATGTAATTTTGTGTAATTTTTCATATTTTCTTCATATTGTTGTCTTACTGTGATGTCATGATGAACTGTTGTAGTCTTCTTATTCAGCAATTGTGGCACCAATGTTTAAAAATGTATAACTTTTGAATTTATTGTCTGATTTTCCTCAAACTTTACTGATGTGTTCTACTAAACATTGCTGTATGCACTCCATCCACATGTATACTTCATGTAAATTCTCCTTTAAAAAACATACAAACAGGACAACATTACAGCGTGAAAAATATGTAGTGTTCACAACAAGACGATACCTAATTCTGTCATAAAAAGTGGTTAGTATCAACAGAGCGTTTCATGACCTCGAGCCAGGGCAAAGAATAAGTTTTCAACACTTCAACACTGCTTTGTTGTCTTAAGATTTTAATTACTGTGGATACCAACAGCATCAAATTTCCAGCTACGTACTTCTCCTGCATGAGGTTTGCCGTCTGCTGTTTGTAGTATGCCAGTTCGTTCCACACCCCGTCTGAATCCTCTCGTCTCAAATCCCTGGCGTCAGATCTCTTGATCTTCTTCTTACTCTTTGTTTGTTCTCTTCAGGGCGAGGGGGAAGGGAGGATGGAGAAAAACAACAACAACACAAAAACGTGAAGTATAATATGAAATCTAAGTCATTCTTCCAGCAAAAGATATATATTGGATAAAGAGAGAAAGGCATTCCAGCTATAACAAAAAACAAAAAAACCAACAAACTAATAGTAGGAAAAAAAGGGAAAGATGGCGGAAGATAACAAAACAAGTGCATAGAGCCACATGAAAATTATGCTTTCTAGATATGCTTACTTACACATTGCAATGCCAAACCCAAACAGAAGAAACAAAATATAAACAAGTCTATACAATGAAATCTTTGCTGTTTGATGGTTTGTTGTTGTTGGATTTTTTACCTTTTGGCAAATTGCTATACCACAAAAACTTTTTCATTTTGTATATTCAATGCCAGTAAATTTCAAAGGCATGCTTGCAAGAGATACCACAATAACTCTACAATCAAACACAGCACACAACAGTTCAGTATTCAAGTATTAACATTTCTGTAGTCCCACTTCAAATGTGGCTTTCATGCATTAAAAACAACTAATGATTCAAACTTTAACGTCCAGCTGGGGGACAGTGATGAGCCCATTACTCATGAGTAGCATCTCTTCACTACTTGTCACTGATTAAAGAATGATATGTAGCACATTATCTTAGAAATTGTAGTGCTCGTCATTTTTACATGCTTCCTTGTTATCTTTTTCCTCTTCTATCTGTATACATCACTAGATTCTCACCTTTCATGATACTCATAAGTCTTGATTTGTTCCTTGAGAATGTCATAGGCGGCCTGTAGTGTTTTTAATCTTTCCAGTCGGCGGCTGTGTGCTCTCCTTAACTCATCATTTTCCTGACTCTGGATCAATAAATGTAGGGCACACAAAAAAACAATTCAGTGACCCTCAATCTTACATATGTATGTAAGTATGGCTGAATCAAGTTTACGTAAATGAGAGTTTGGCAACTTAGTGATGGGTATATAACCCTTTAGCAAGATCGCATTGTGCTACTATCAAACACAAGTTTTAACATAAAGTTTAAACACAAGGTGATATCAGTTGTTCACTGCTTGCAATTGTGGAAGAAGGAGAAAAAAGAAACCCACTTATACGCATCATCAACATGATCAAGAATAGACATCTTGATTTTACGTGTATCTTTAAAAAAACAGAAAACAAAAAAAAATTGTAATTACTCTGTGTCTCATAATAAATAGCACTCATTGCAAGCCCTGCTAATATCCTCCACAATCTGTCTGGCAAATTCAGCAGTGAGAAAAGAATGGAATCTGTGAAGCTCCTCTTATTTGCTCTGTATTCTGAGGGTACCATCTTGCACATTTAACCCTATATTAACGGGGGGGGGGGGGGGGGGGGGGGGGTCAAATTGACCCCCTCCCTCATTATTTCGCACCACAATTCCGCAACGCACAAAGATTTTGCCTCGTCGTGTCATTACTTCTTTCATTGAAGTCTTCCGCATATTTTGAGACCAAATTTGCAGCGTCCGGGTACACCATTCTGAAGTTACGTAACGTTTTGCATATGCATGTCAACCCGAAAACAGCTCAAATTCATGATATCGTGTGCAAATCCAATGCAAATTTTTTTTTTTTTTTGTTAAATTGATATAAATTAGATTATTTAAACTTATAATCATAGAAATTAATCAATTCTAATGTAGATAAGCTTGAAAAAGTCTCTGCAACAAATTTTGGCCAAAAAACAATAGAAAACAAAAGGTCGAAAAAACAATAAAATACATAAAAAAATAACAAAACAATAAAAGACAAAAGAAATTGATTTTGAGTGTGCTATTTTTTTTTTACAAGAAAATTGTTTGATGTGTCTTGAGGAATTCTGACACAAAACTTTTTGCAATCCTTCAGCCTTTTTAATGGAGTTACAGGTGGAACTATGAGTTCATGCATAAATTTGCATAACTAATTTACTAAAAAAAGACAGTCAATATTTTTCTATTGTATGACCATGTAATCTTGTAGATGACATCCGGCTCTATGTTGGCAATTGCGCGATCGGCGGCCGAGATCTGAAGGGGGGGTCAAATTGACCCCCCCAGTAAAAACTTGGTCTCAAATAGCCCAGTTAAAATAGGGTTAAGCTACAAAGAGTTTTATACATAAGGCAAACAACTTGATCATGAAATAAATTTTTGTCATGTGACAGGTCACCTGATAATACAATACACAGAATCTAGTTGTACTGAGGATCTGCCAACTGAACATAATGGCATACAGAATTATGAACTACAAAAAAAAAATCATACACCAAGTTTGTATTGTTTTAATTTTTTTAATGTTTTGGTTTATATTTGTGAATTTTGCAACTTGGCAAATGTTCACAAAATCAACAAGAAATCAAAACATTGCCTCCTATACCAAAAATGCAATGCACATCATGTGGGAAATTGCTAACTTTGCTTCTAGAAAGGAATAAAACTTATCTCTCATTCCATTGCCAAAGTTCTGGATTGCAAATCTAACCACTCATAGAATTGCCTTGCAAGTCTGGTTTCATTAGATATCAGGAGTTAAAAAGTAGCTAAACCCTTTCTGTGCTAGGGACTTTGGACAGCATGTATGATGCTATGGGGTTTTCTGTGCCAATCAGCACTAAAAGCACACAAAGGGTTAACCAGTTCTTCTGCAGCCATTAATTTACCTTCAGTCTCAGCAGCTTCCGGAGGTCCTCCTCTTTGCGGTTCTCCCTCCTTCCCCTGGCCGCGTCCAAGAACTCGGAGATTCTGCCGCTTCCTCCTCTACTTGCCAGATAATCATCTCGGCCGCCTCCAATGTCAACGTTGTGGGTCCGGGGAGGCGACAGAGACCGCGCTCTGCGAGCCCCTGCCTTCACTGGGGTGGAGGTAGCCTGTATGTCAGTTTGAAAGATGGGAATGTTTTTCTTTCATGTGCCACAATTTTCATTTTTGCACATGGGCACAAGAATCTATGTTCTCTTCTACATTTCCAATCCACACTCACAAACAAGTATACATTTTCCATGGATATTTTCGAGCAATTTTTAACCATTTTTGCAATGTGCAGGCTACTCCCGCTGTAAGACAGTCCTTAGGGCCTGTGGTTTTCTTTTGTTATATTGAAATTTAATTATAAATCCAAACAGTAAAGTATTCACAGATATATGCATATAGATGATAATTCTGGGACCTGAATCTTTACTTTGTTGCAATGAGAATTTCATTATAACCGTGTTCGTTATATTTAACAGGAGTGCACTGCATTAGACTGCAGAATAAGGTTTGCATGCAATTACTGAATGACTAAAATCTCTAGTTTACTGCATTGATGCTGTATGGAATAATGTGTACAATGTTACAGCAAATGGGCGGATCACTAACAAGATGAACAGGAGCTGTTGTGGTGCAGTGGATAGGACCACAGACTCTCCATTGAGAGGTCCCTGGTTCAAGTCTCATCACAGAAGTGGTATGGCCCTCAGATAGGGCATTCTACCCCCATTGCTCAGTCCTTCTTAAGGAACTTATAGCCAATTGGTCTATCGGTTGCTTGCTTACAATCATTAACAGTTTCTCTCTTCTTCTTTTTTTTAGCAAATTGAATCATTCTTCAATCCAGAACAAGACTTACTCTGTCTTGTTCATGGTGGTGATGGACGTGAGTGGTGACTTCTGAAGACGCTCTCTGCACAATCCTGCAACACAGATAAAAATAACACAGATCGTTTTGTCTTGCACACACTATGTACATCGTATCCATATCATAGTACGAGTAATTGTCTGTTCAAAGGTTTGGTTACGAAATGAAAGACTCTCATTCAATCTACAGATGTATCTCTCTTTCTCTCAATAGGCCATTGTGTGATTTCCAATTGATGACAGCAGGGTGAATTTCAGCTTAATTATGGACAAACACCTTGAATCTATTGCATATACAGTGGATGCAGACACTTTGAAGTGTGCAAAAGAGAATTAAGTCTGTGGACGCATCAGGGAAATCCTGATTACATGTACTTCCAGAGGTGGACATTTCTGTGAGCACTGTGTATAGCGCGTTTATGGTTCCAATTCCAATGCTGAAACACCATTAGCTTCCACAAATGGCAGATGAGACAGAGAAAAAAAATCCTAGAAAACCAACAGATAAGGCATTATACTGCTACTCCTTATATCCTTATAACTCCTATATCCTCAGCAGATAAGGCATTATACTGCTACTCCTTATAACCTTATAACTCCTATAACCTCCGCAGTTTCAGAACCAAATCAGAGTACTACGATACATTTTGTGCCGAATTTGCATATTTATTCAACATTATTTTCATTCCCCCCGCAAAATCAAACAAAAACAAACATATATATATATATATATATATATATATATATATATATATATATAGATATATTAACTGCAGTACGAACAAGGACTACTGCAAATAGAAACAACATCAACTTTACACCATTCTTCATGCTCACCTCTCAGACGTAAAGTTATCCCAAACTTCAAGCTGTGCCTTCTCCCTTGACCCTGACTTTGATCTCTGACCCCTGGAGCCACCAAGGTTGACTTGCAGGGCCACATGTCTAACTGGTCGATGTCGACCTTTCACCTCTGCCAGCTCTTTGGTCAGACTGTGCTCAGATTGGAGGAGGCTCTCATAGCGGGCTCGCAGTTCATGGTACATCTGACGTTGGAGGGGCAGAGCAAAAACAGAATTTAATTCAAGTATTCTATGTCAAGAAATAAAAGACATTCATGTATTTTATTTTAAGTGTTGGGGTGCAGTTTAAATTTCAGACATTGGGAAAATTGCCCTTACTAAACTTACCGTTTGAAATGACGTTGCCTCCATAGTATGTGCACTCTCTTGGTTTTGCAAAACTGTCAGTTTGGGCAAAAAGAAAAAAGGCAGCAAGAAAATGTTCACAAAGTAGTCATCAGATGAAAAAATAAAATTATATTCATGATTTATTAAAATAACTACTTAGCAATGACACATCTACATAAATACCCGGTAGTTTTCATTAGGAACTAAACTTCATACTATTGTCATAATCATCACTCAGCACTATCACTTAGACTGTTGCCAGTATTACTACTACCACTTCCACTATACTACTATTCCACTACAAACACTAATCGAAATAAAATGATAAAGACTGCAACAGCACTGTCTACAAGAAGCCATTCTAGTTGATGGAACAGGAGCAGTATTAGTCATAATGCCTTTTTTCTTCAATGCAATGTATGTCCAATTAAAAGGGGAAATAGAATAGAAATGATGTGACAATAGCAGTGGTCACACCAGCAAAACATAGTTAATGTTCTCAAAGTTTAGCCAGCATGACCGCAAACTTCCCGAAAACTTCTCACAAAACTTCCCACTCAAAACTAGGGCCAGCTTTGCCAGTGTGACCTCCGCTAGTGTAAAAACAATGTCAATCTCTACCCATATCAAGTAAGTGGGTGTGGCTGGAACCACTCCTTTCTTACCTTTCTGGGTGTCGGCCTGGAGCGCCTGTAGCTGAGAGATGAGCTGGGCCTGCTGGCCTGCCTGGTGCATAGCGCCCTCGTGTTCCCGCTTCAGCTCCTCGTATTCCCGCCTTAGATGAGCAGTCATAACGTCGGCACCACAACAGTAGTTGAAATAAGGCAAATAAAGGGGAAAATGAATGAAACATAGGGGAAACATTCTCTGTATTTCTTTTCCTCCTCTTACAGTTCCTGTACGCAAGTGGTACGCATAAAAGTGGAAAAAAAATCTTATATCAAGTGGAATTCTCCTATGTTATTGATTTGTCCCTAAATGTAATACAATCTAAACTTTGCAGACAGAATCCGTTCCCAGTGGGGACTATTCGAATACATTAATGAATTTACAATTTATTTTTCTCTCTCTGTAATGAGGAAGATCATAAATTTGCATCATCATGATCCCACCTGGTTGTATGCAGGGCATGGTCACTCCTTTTCAGCTCTGCTGTCACTTCTTGCAGCTTGCTTCGGGCTCGCTGGAGGCCTTCGGTCTTATCGTCCAGCTTATTACAGAATGAATGCATCAAAAAAATCATGTCTTGAAATCAAGACTAAGGAATGTACATAATTATGTGCTTGACAAACCCTCCCTACATTTGTCACAAAGGCTATCTGTCATATAGCACGATAAACTGCACAAAAATGCAAACATGACAAGAACACCTGGGCAATCACGGTGAGGAAAAAAAAATGTATGGCATACTGATAGCAAAGTTGTCCATAACAGAGCTATATCTTAAAACAAAAAGAAAAAACAATTAAACCCCCCCCCAAAAAAAAATAAAAAATAAAATAAAAAAATAAAAAAAAAATAAAGAATTTTGTGAAAGAGTGGAAAGAGGAGACCAGGTGAACTTTCTGTTGGCAAAATGAAGCTCACAAGGGAGAAAAAAAAAACCCTATCCTAAAGTTGGAGGAGGGGAAGAGAAAGAAAAAACCTTTTCCTGCAATTAGCTTGAAAACCTGCCAGCAAACACCCTAATTCCTATTTTTGGTAAAACAAACAAACAAACAAACAAACACAAACATCTGATTTCTTCAATCAAAGAAGATAGCATAAACTCCTAACACCATCGCCACTGTTTCCATCACGACCACCATCCTCACCCCTCTCTTAAGGGCAGAGAGTGTATATTATTACCTCTTGAGATGCCAGCTTTGCTTTCTCTACAACATCTTCCAATCCTCTCTGGAGATCCTGGGAGAAAAAATAATCGATAAAGTGATCAACGTCAAATCACAGCCAATCTCAATACAATCAAGTCACCTGTTTCATTGTTACTATGACTGGTGACATCATTATTGGAGTGTGTGTCAGCTAAAGCCAAGTATATGGGAGAAACCTACTTTAGAAATATCAATGAATAAGACAACTTATCCAAACAGTACTTTCTGCAATAAAAAACAAAAACAAAACATGAAGTAAAGTTATTCATATGACCCAGAGAGATATAATCTTTAAGGTTTGTTGTTCAATTGCTCTTGTATCTATAGAGTAAGTTGCTTGCTTTTAATTAGTTGGAAGCAAAGGTGTTCATCCAAAACTTTTTACAGCTCCTAGTTTAGGACAATCCTCCAAAACCTCTTCAACTGTTAAAAAAACAACCAACAACAACAACAACAACAACAACAACAACTTGTGAATGGTAAACCTGCGAAGAATATGCTAAGATGCCACATACATCGTACTACTAGCAGGAACCCTAAAAAAAGGATATTTCTAAAAATGTTTTATCTGAGGTTTTACCTGAACCTTGGCTTCATACTGCTGGTTGAGTTCCTTCATAGCTTTAAGCTCAGCTTGGGATTCCTCCATCCTAGACCTTAGCTTATCACACTCCTGTTGAATCACTGTCAAGAGACAGAGAGAGAGATTTAAAAAAAGAAATATACAACAAGGCATCTAAAGGCCACCACACACTATACGACTTTCGGTCGCACGACTAAGCGAATTTGGATAATATGAAATAAACAAGTGTGTTTATTCTGAGGCTATTGTGATTTATTTCACATCCAAAGTCTGTAAGTCGTGGGACTGAATATCATATAGTGTGCGGTGGCCTTAAGGTGGAGTACTCTTTGTGCATCCATGGAACCCTGGCATGTGTATTCCATTGAATTGGAAAGTGTACTGTAAAAGTGGTTTCTTTCGCGTACAGATACTTTCGCGGTTTTCATCGGTGCCGACTTTTTCGCGTGTGTTTAAATTCGCGGTCGGCAAAATCTGTGAATTCACAGTCGGCAAAACTGTTTTATTTTGCACATAAAAACCCAAACTATAATCCAATTATTCTTTTATTTATTAAATAGAAATTAAAATTAAATGCAGGCTTACCTGAAATCCCGTCCCTCGAGTGCTTTATAACATGCTTGTAGCTACATTGCGCGGTATCGCTGTGTGTGTGTTGACTATCAATACAATCAATGCGCGGAATCTTCGTGTGTGAATGTGCGCAATAGCGTTATAACAAGCGGTGAGTTCAAAACATTTCCTTGTGTGGTTAATTTCGCGCGACTTTTCAAAACATTTTTGCGTGATGTTAAAGTCGTGGTTCAACCTCAAAACGCAAAAAGCACGAAAATAAACCACCGCGAAAGAAACCACTTTTACAGTAGGTAAATAAAAAAAAAATAGCTTACATTTTATAGTAAAAGGGGCAGAATTCTTTCTGACAACTGCTAAACTTTATCTTATCTATATTCAACCACATAGAATCAATTAGATTCATTCATTAATGTTGTCAGGCCAGTTTTGCACTTTAACTAATAAACAAATTTGTGTTTGTGTTTTCTAGTCGGATCACTTCTGATCATGAGAAAAAGAATATCCAGATTACAAAAAAAAAAGAATATGACAGTAAACTGAGGAAATGACTACATATAGTATGCTGAATAATAAATTTGGAATTCATTTCAATACTTTCTGAACTAAGATGTGAGATTCATGTGAACTTGATGCAATGCACAGATTATTGCCTCATAGTTGGAATGTCAATATGTAACATTGAATAACTGGTTAATTACAACTGAAAACCAAACTATGGGATTACACAAATTTACAACATGGGAAACATTACAGCTAATTTTGGTCCAATGTGATTCGAAGCAAATGCTTGTTTCCCATCCATTTGCAGCACATAAGCCTCACCATTTTTTTCACTCATAAGTTGTGCAAGGGCTTCCTCCCTCTCAGCTTCCAGCCTCTGTATCTTCTCTCTGTGCTCCTCAACCTCAGTATGGGAGAGATCATGAGAGAGATGAGAAAGATGTAAACTCTTGTGATCCAGGAGATACGGCGTGTACCTGCACCATAACCTTGGAACATTCTGACTCGCGAGGCAGTACAAAGAGTGCACAGGTCAACATGGGTATACAATTTTACTGACGGAAGATATCAGCTGGCAGGCAACATGAGGAAAAGATGGGCATTATCCAAAGTAATAGTGCAATTTTGCACCAAATCCAAGTTGACTTTGATAAAAAGGCACATCTAATTCGCATAATGTTGTTGCTACTAATATCCTTGTTTTGTGAAACCATGCTACACACTAAAACACCTTGACTTTTTTACCTCTTGTCCAATGTAATGAAGCCCATTTCATTTATGTCATTCTATTTGTAATTCTACTCTTCTTGTAAAGGCCAACAAAGTGAACCTGGTATGGATTTATACTTTAAGCTCCAAAACTGGCCACCAACCATTCACAAATTTTAACCAGTTTTATAATGACAAGTTATTGACTGAACAAAATGTCTGCATGGTGTCCTGCGTGGGCACAACACCCATGCTCCTGCTAGTCCTCAATTGACTGTGAGTCAGCAAAGGGGCATGAAGTCCTCCAAGTTTTATACATTTCTTGAATTTTGTTGCATACTACCAGTACAAAGCAGGTTCCCAGCTGCATGATGAGCTTGAATATAAAATTGCATAGATTAACATTTAGAAGTGCAACTGCAGCATAATCTTAAAAAAAAAAGCAACAGTGTCTACACAGGGCCGCATGACTTAGAAAATGTTTTGAATATTGTGCAAACTGAATGTCTGACAGAGAAATATGATTAAGCTATTCATTACTTAACATATCATTGGCTACATGTATCTTTGAAATTGATATATTGTTTGCGTCATGACAGGACTCTTGGAAATATTGTATGTCCACATGCAAGAAGTCAGATATATATTGATAAATTTTGGGTAAACATACCTGTTGCTTAGCATCTTGTTCAACCTGCATGAATTGGCTTTTCAGAGACACTATTTCCTCCCGACTTCTCTCACTTTGAGGAAAACGAACAGATGGGGGAGATTAATTTCAACAAACATAAGTCATAAGTAACAGGTGATTGGCATATATCATTCTTCATCTCTGCATACTTTTCCGTGGTTGTATCTTACTATATCCTCACCAAGTCAGAAGATAACAATAAAACCAATGGTTTCAGCATTCACTCCTAGTTATTCATTCATCATATGGCAAATATGTGTATGTGAGTGTGTGTGTGTGTGTGTGTGTGTATGTGTGTGATATCAATTGATCTACTGTAAAAGTGGATATTTTCGTGCAATTAATTTTTCATGCTCGGCCGGCTAAGAAGAGTTTCACATGTTTTTAATTCCGCGGAATCAAGACATCAACTACTGTAACATATTGCAAGCAAAAATATTTGCGTGCTTTTATTTTCGCGCTAGTTTCTTGTTGCGCGAAATGCGCAAAAATTTCAACACCGCGAAAATTTCTACTTTTACAGTATCTTATCTCCTAACATCCAACTGGACCCCATGGAAGACCAGCTATTGCAGCTGAATATGGGCTATCCAGCCATCTTCTCAGATGAAAATGAAACAAACAAACAAAGAAACAAACCTTATGCTCAGCTGCAAGTATTTTATATGACTTGATTCCAATATTTTTCCATATACATGGGTGAGAAAATGTGGAACATGACATTACAACTGCAGTTTATTTCTCTCACAATCCCCCTGTGCAAATACACAATCTAAGATGAAGAACTGACATTGAGAATAAAGATTATGATCAATCAAAATCACTTGCTACAGCAGGCACATGGGCATACTGGTAACTTGCTGTGATAGACACAAAATTGTGTCATAAGAAGAGAAAGAAATCCAACGTTTCAAGGTGCAGAGAGCACATGGGTTTGGCACTATGAATACTGGTAGACACGTGTACTTTATCTTTTTACCAAACCTTGACAGTGTCAATATCATCAACAATCAGCATCAACAGTGCATGCAGAAACAGAACAAATAAATCTACATCATGCACTTTGATATACAGGCAGTGGTAATTTGAAAGGCAGATATTGCATATAAGTATATATGTTTAAGCTATGATACTGGCTACATTTCAAGATTAACGAAACTGATGCAATGCAAATAAAGCAATGTGAGCTCATTTACCTCTCGGCCACTTCTTGTAGTTTCTCCTCTTGCAGGGACACATGCTATAAAACAAGTTTGAAAAGTACACTGTGAAATAAACTGTTCATCTATATTATATATGTGAACACAATTATACTGTACGGTCTCCCCACTTTCAGTCAATAGATAGTCAGTGTTAGGAATATCATCACAGAATTACCAACCAAGGTAAGAAAAATCTAAGTATTGGTAATTTCAACAAAATCTGATCTCACATCATGCTCCTTTAACTTTTGTTGCGGATCATGATGAAGCCCTGTGTCTGTTTTGCTTTTTAGCTGATATTTATGCTGGTTGTCAACACTTCAAGTGGAATGTATATAGAAATCCTGATACATTGCATGGATGCACATTCTCTCTTCAGGATAACAGAGGTAAATAGGTTCGCACATTTATGATCTTTATTTCCATCTTCTCTGGGGCTCTTATAAAACAGTCATGCACTACCAAAATGCAACTTTTCTGCAACGATACACTTTACATGAACTCTGCTGATGGTGTGACAGAGTGCTACAAACTAACTTTTCCACTTGTCCCAGGCAATTACTACTCACTGCTGGACAAGGAAATGTTGCCTGCTCATGATATTGGGTCCTTGCCCAAAGGTAGATTTGGGCAGATGGAAGAAGTATCTTCTGTAAATGTTCTGTGGGTCTAATGGTGGGTGTAGAGTTTGAAATCTCACCTTTTCAAGTTCAGCAATCCTGTCATCCTTGGCCTGCAGAATTTCTAGGATTTTTCTATCCTTCTGCTCACCTTTCTCTTTCTCCCTGTGTATCATATAGAATTAAAATACTGTGATAATCAAGTCATATCCAAGCACTCTATCAATTAATCGACAGCACTCAAAAGGAATAATCTTATTCAGCATACAGCATATGTTTGCATACACTCACACTACATGAAATAGTATTTGACAATGAAAATGCATTTTCTTTTTAATTGAAAAAAAAAATCATATTGTGATGAATCACTCAATCAAATGGCCAGATGTTTCCACTTAACACTGGAACAGAATGTTTACAACACATTGATTGTGAATTTGAATTGACAGAGCATTTAAATTTATGTTCAACTCATAATAATGAAATACTGATGAAACAAACCTTTGGACAACCATGCTGATTGCCTGTGAAATGTCTGGGTTTGCTATCTGCAGACGTTTCCATAGCGACCACACAAACTCCTTGTCAGCCTGTGAAAAGAAGCACATAAATCAAAGTACTTCGCACAATAAATGATATCGAAAGCCGTTCAAATACAGGTTCATAAACCGACTGCTGGCATCGAATCTCTGTAATTCTTTTTTTCAACCAGCCAGTTGATTTCGATTTTGAATCTATTATGATGATATACTGTACTGACTATATGAGCAGTCATTTGATTAAGGCATGAATTCTGTACCCCATCACATATCACATCTTCTACATGAGGGCTCTGAACTTTCTTATTTGCTATCAAGTCGCTGTAAATAGAAATTAATTTTCTTGATCATCTCACCTGACATTGAGCCAGCTCCTCTGCAAGGGCCTGGTTGTGGGCCGACAGCCTGGAAACTTCTGAGTCTTCAACAGAAATAAAGGGAAAATTTACCCTGTAATTCATCAGACATGGTTTGCAGACTGATGTGAAAACACAAAATGCATGACAAGACAATCAGTGATCAAATAGACCTGGTGTAAAATCTGTCTATAACTTAGTACTTGCAACAAAACTTTTTTTTACTTTTTTTAAAGGCCTTTTTTTAAATGGTGATTTTATAGATCTAGTTCAATCAAGATAATACTGATGATATATACTTCCCACTAGATACACAATGACTCAAACTTATGTACAAAGACAAAACATCAAAGTATTATGGACTAGACTAGCTTGTACTAGTTTACCTAAAGCACTGACCACTGTCCTTTACTTAGGGCTAACTGGGCGGGGGGGGGGGGGGGGGGGGGGATGACACACACACACAAAGGCAAAGGCAAGCTGGCTGTCAAAAGAATTGCTAGGCATAGTGTTGTTAGAGATGTATAATCATGATAACAGTGTCAATCATAATAGTCAGTGTCAGTGACAGACAGTTGAGACAGCTCGACAGTATCGCTGCCAATATACCTGATCCATGTTGAGCAGCCATTGCTAACTAAATTGTCATCTCTTCAATGGAGAACGCACCAACGATTTCGTTGCTCGTCAGCTTCAGTCATCAGTACCTGTTTAAAGAATGTTAAGTTAAAGAAACAGCACATTAAACCGAAACATGAGTCTGGAATCTGGTCGGGCTACCTTCCATCAAATATTTGAACGTGTGGGACTACCATGGCATAACACAGCACAGAGTCATTCATTGCATTGATAATGCTAGGTTCCTGTTGTCACACAGTAGATAAAATCAATCAAATATGTAGGAATAGGATATCGCAAACGTACAAATGTTACGTATCGTTATAACGAGCCGTCATGTTCAAATTTCACCACGAAAACCAAGAGATTGCGCCACGACTTTACCTGCAAACAAGCTCCAATTCGTTTCCGATTGCCATTGTTGGTTATGTTTTTTGTACATGTATTTTTTTTTTTTCGACTTCTTCGTTTCGTTCGTACATGGTGGATCGTTTTCAAACTGCGCGCGCTGAACTGCGTGCACTCACTCAGTGCGAAATACATTCATGGGATGGGTTCACCATGGGGCTCACTCAGCTTGCTCTCTGCATGGTGGGTCGAGTTATAGGGGCCAATTTTAGGAGGGGGGGGGGGGGTGGGGGGGGGGACGGGTGGGTCTCCCATTGAAATTGAATGTGAACCCAGCCTACACAATATGGTGATTGTACACATACATGACAATGAATAATAATAATACACTGTAATTATCAAAAAAAAAAAAAAAATAGCCTATGGGAGTATTACTGTACTATAGACAGAAAGATCCGTCTGTCCGGAGGAGTCTTTTATTTTTTGACGTTATCGCTCTCCTCCGGAGGGGATCCGTGAAGCCAGACGCAGTCTCCGCGGAACATTTCCCCAACGACCAGATACAGACCGATCTTTCGGTCAATGTACTATAGTGCTTTCTGGCCTTTATTGTATAGTTCTACATAGTTGGCCCAACAGATTACACTGTATCATACGTGTAGTAGCAGTAGCCAACGGTATAATGATTTCAGAGAGGATGACGATGATAACGGTACAAACAAAACAGGAAACAACAACAACCAAAAAGAGAATGGATTAGACATATTATTATTTCCTAGGAATTTAGATGTAAATCATCATTTTCATCACCTCGCAATTCACAAACAACAGAAAAGGGGTAAATATCATGTTTTGGATCGACTATTTAGAAACCGCAAATGCCATTTTTTCGCTCTGTTATAAAAGTGATGTGACTATCTTCTTCATGAGGAGTCTCTCCCAAGATCAGATCAGAAAGTGTGCTGAAAGAAAAATACCGATAAAAACAAAATACAGAGGTGCTGGCCTGGAACATGGATGAACGCTTACTGAGATTGCTCAATACCGATACCAACGTATGCTCAAGTAAAGAAAGTTCATGATGCGGTATGCAGTTTGTTATGCCGAAGGCTCGTTAAATCCAAAGATAAAATAAGGTTCGGTGATATCCCAAATTGAAATACCGGGTTCGTAAGTATAGACCTACGAAGGTTCGTTAATCCGATGGATGAATTTCGTTAAACAGAAATTAAATAATGTTCGTAATTCCGAAGGTTCATTAAACTACGCTTCGTCTTTACATTTTTGGACTAACGAACCCATTGAATAAAGAACCCCCGCTATAACGCCACAAAAGATACTGATTAATTGACAAATTCTTTTTCACTTGTCGGATTAACAAACCTGCCATGGTATATATAAGAATAGAGAATTTATGTGATTCGGAATAACGAACCTTTGGAATAATGAACACTCACACTTCACTGCAAAGCCCATGCCATCAGGAAATGATTCATTAAAAATAAACTCTCCAAAAGAAATTATACTGACCTAGAGAAGGCGTAAATAGTTTGTTCTCTATCAATACAGAATTATGAGATTTTATGTGTCAGAAAAACTATTTTAGAAGCTAGTTTTAAATTATCTTCACAGCTTAGAGGACCATATTATCTGTTTGCTGAAATATACCGTTCAAGACCACTCCGAAGAACAAATCCCCATTCTACTAAGGGTATAAGGTAAGGGCGCTGTTATGGTAAAAATTACACAGCAGTCTCATTTGAAAATGCGTGCAAACTTGGAAATACAGTAATATAGATTATGACAACTACTAAGCAATTGAACAATCAGAATGTAAATCAAAAATACGCCTCGTAAGTGAGTGATGAATATGCATTCTGGGGTGTAATAAACTTCCGGTCGCAAATGCGTATCAATGTGTGATTTAAAAAAAAAAAAATCAATTTCCACTTGATGTAATATTTCAAGGACACATTTTGTATATCTAGCATTTTGAAACAAGGACATCATTGAAGGAAACAATCTAACAAGGATTATAATAATATGATGATAATAATAATACAATACATACAGTAATATATAACAGCATAAAAAGCGTCTTGTTTTAAAGACGTAATATCACAGTTGTACTCTCTAAAAAAGAATCGAGGGAAAAGATTTTGGAGCGATCCCTGAGGTCACTCCAAAACGAGTGAAAATGAACATTTTCACTCAAAATTCACTCCAATTTCACTCTAAATTCACTCTTTTTTGTATTCACTCCTTCAAGAGTGAATATTTTCACTCGATTTTTTTTTAGAGAGTACTTGCTAGTTGGTCCTAGGAATTTATGCGCGTCACGCTAAGGACCAATATCATCTTATTTTTGTAAGTTAAAAGAAAATACTGAAGAGTAATGCAATATCAAAATGTAACATTACAATCAGTCCAATTCGAGACAGCAAGGAAGTGTAAATCATCATGCTGATTTTAGAAGTATCCTGAGATATTTTTGGTACAATTTTCGGGGATGAATCAGACGAAGGACATTACAATTTGTAATAGGCAAGTAGGAGATGTCTACAGGAACAATGACTTTTTAAATCTCCCATCGGATGCCAGATTGCGTAAGACCCTGCAAGCGGTCTGAAAGCTGCATCATCTGTCGAATTAGCATTTGGCTCAGCCTTTATGGGACTGCATGCATGTCTGCTCAAGTATGATTATCAACGCCTCAAGTTGTGATGTGTAAGATTGATTGCTTGACTTCGCGATAGTATTTAAAGATGGAATATTTCATACGCTGCATATTTTGTGAAATAAAAATACAGTACAGGTTGCGAATGAAACGAAAAATTGAAAATAAAGCCGTCATTGGTTATGTCTTATCACAATGATTTTGTTTATGATACAATAGCACTGAACATAATCTCGACATTGTCAATACTATCAGTAACATCCTCCCTCAAATTCATGAAATTCTTCGGTCGATTTTTTACGTCGATGTAGGGCAATTTGTCAATGAGTTGCAATATCCTTCCTCAAATCTCACTACGACTGAGAGGTTTAACCACATTAGCGAACGAACCTATATCGGCAGAGAAATAAAAGAAACACAATAGTAGTCTTGGCGAAAGTTTGATGGAGATAAGAAAATTTTGTTCAATAAGTGAGCACTGGACAGTTAAAATTCGTTATGCTGCCCTCTGTAGACAAGATTTTTTTCTGTCCAAACCTCATTAGAATGAAAAGTATGTAATTTTCCTGACTGAAGTTTTTAGGCACTGCACGAAGGTTGCCGAGGTTGTCCAATTTTCACTGATCTTTTCTACGTTTGTTTATGTACTAATAGTACTATGACGATGAATATTTGGGCGACTTCCCCACTAATCTTTTGTATATTAGTCGGGCATCCACTCTGTATGCAAATTAAGATGTAACTCATGTAATTATATTACAGATGTATTGTATATAGTTGATGAAAATGATGATAATTGTTGAAAGTATACTGCTGTTATTTTGTACAATATTAATGAAGTTGCAGAAAATTGATGTATTTGAAAAATGGCATACAGAGAATAAATCAAATCAAATCAAATTAAATCAAATCAAATCAAATCAAATCAAATCAAATCAAATCAAATCTAATCTAATTAAACAGCTCCCTCTGTAGAAAGCATAATAAGAACAATGATATGTCTTATAGCACGGACCGCGGGCTGGGGTTTTAGCGAAAATAAACAAAACGCAAACAAACAAACAAACGCAAGGAAACCCATGACTAAGAGGGCTCTGTCCCGAAATTCTTCCCGCCCGTCGAGCGGGAGGGGAGAGCACGCAGTGGCGAATCCAGGAATTCCGTAAAGGGGAGGGGGGGGGGGGGGGGGTGGGCTAACAAAATATTTCTCGTGCCACAAGCAAAAGAAAAAAATAACGCTTCAGCGCAATTTCTACAATCGGCTGACAAAGATGGTTTAAAAAAGAAATAAGGGGGCGCACGTACCCCCTTTCCTTTTGTTTCTATTTCTATCATTTACTAAAATAATAACTAAATAAATAAAGGGGGAGGGCGCCCGGTGCCGCCCCCCCCCCCCAGTGTAGCATCAATCCCTCTGTGGTTGTTTTTGTTGTGCCGAAAAAATAAAGCAATTATTCTTTTATAAACCCACAGAACATCTGTTACTGTATACACTTGAATTCACACATCTAAGCATTTGATAGTGTAAATGTGTATTCATACAAATTTCTCCATTACATCTATTTGAAGTGTACGTATCATCATTTATCCAAAAAAAAAAACAAATCCTGTTGAAATGTTAGACTGATAAAAAGATAAAAGTCAAGTGAATAATATATGGATGGTGTATTAAACGTGCTAATGGTTTGTAGTTGCTGTTAGAGCTGGCACAACATTTCAAACATGACGTCATACGCTGTCTCTTGAAACCGGAAGTACATTGTGGGTTATACGCAAAAAGTTCTCTACATGGAAAACTGACGCCTTGCATCTGCACGCGACGAACGTTTCCAGACAGAGAATAAATGCCTACCGGTAGTTATTTCTGTGACTCTTTTTATGTCGCTGCACTGCTCTCTGAGTGACAGTATACTAGTATCCGCCGCTCTCCGTAGACTCTGACCTAACGAGAAGATTGAGGCAAGTGAGAAAATCAGCTTTGCTTGCCTATGTAACGATCACCCAATGTTAGTATTATTACTGCCTTCCTCTCTCTCCTAGTGCTTGGATTCCGTATTATCAGCTGACTGGCTGGAGCGAGCACAACCTTTCTTCTGCCCAGCGTACACGCGTAGAAATTATCGCGGCTCACGGCTCGCACTACGCTGCAGAAACTGCCCTTCACTGCTACATGGAACGGATGGAATCTACAGATTAGGAACCACTCTGACCGTATTTGTACTCCTACTATTTCGTGGCATTGTCATTGTTCATGAATTTCCCATATATTAAGTTTTGCTAGAGAATATTTGGTTCCGATCAGCTTCCAGAAATTGAGTAAAGTGGACATATTTTGTCAGAAACGTCGAGCGATGGATGTGCAGCTGTTGAGAAGGACGTTTCTTCTAATATTGTTTGTTGTGTTGTGTGAAGTACAATGCCTTTCATCGTCTGGAGATTTCTACACGAACACATATGCCGTGCACATTGAAGGTGGTCCAGCACAGGCACAAAATGTTGCAGAAAATTTGGGATTTGTTTATCTCGGTGAAGTAAGTATCGTTTATTAGAGACTACTTTTTTATTAGTATTTTGAAGTAATAATCAGAAATATTGCCACTTCATTCTCTCCCATTTGTGGCGTAACAAAACATCCATCGTCTTAAAGTAAGTTAAATCTGCTTTCTTCTTTTTCTTCTTTTACATGTAACTATAAATGGTTACAGGCACAAAAGGGTTTTCAATACGTACAATAGTTACAGCCCAAAATTTACAATTGGTCTGCATTGAGCATAGTTTGAAAGTAACTTCCACACTAGAATCTAATTGATACATACCAGCTGTAAATTAATAGTTTAGTAAGTTATGGGTAAACTTGGCCTAGTTGCTTGCCTTGCTGGTGTTGGTGGTAAACTCGGCCACTTGTAATTATGCCCGCGCTGGGGGCCAAGTTTACGCGCTAGGCTGAGTTTACCCATAATATGGTACTGTATAGAATATTATGCCTTGTATTTTCTGAATTGGGAATTGTAATGTAAGTTAGTAAAAGCAATTTTGTGACTGCGAGTGGATCTGTGATCAAGAACAGTAAATTTAATGACGTGATGAAAAATATTCACTACAGTGTATGAGTCATTTTCAGGAGAAGAGTAGTGATTATTATGGGAAACGATATATTTATGAGAACCTTATTGATTTCACGAAGTAAATCAGTTGACTTGAGAAATTGTTGCATGCATGTAAAAACAATGACACATACACAGTATGCCATACAGCATGTACACATATTTTTTGTGTATGATATTTCATGAATTGGGACCAGGATGGCAATTTTGAAAGTTTTTAAATTTACAATGAGAACGGTTATGAGTATTGTTAGTTTTATTTACTTTGAAAGAAACAAAGAATGAAATCCCTACCTTCATGACCTTTAAGATGATAAATTGCACTCTATTTTAGGGAGGAATATTTACATGTACATCATGTTGAAGGTTTTCATGAATGCACATATGGGCATTTCCGTGAGTTGTGCGACATGACCACCAAAATTTTACCCGCATATTTCAGGACAACTGATAATCTTACTTTGTTAGCCATAGTTTAAAGTGTGTGAAACCAACTTTACCTTTAAGAAAAGTTCCCTTTTGTGCATTTTTATACCTTTTGAAACCAGAAAGCATTTTTTGACCTAAAAATCCCTAAAAATGCATTTTTGTTGCTCTTTGTGATTATTTTTTATATTTGAGGCTCAAATCAAACTTTGTTTGGTTTTACAAATCAAAAATATATTAATCTAGCAGTAAATAAAGTGGAGACCTCGATGTAAGATATGTACTTCGGTCACCAGCGTGCTCTTACATAGCTCGAGAAGCTGCTGTAACGTGAGTTACCGAAACATGAACTTTTTAACCTAGCAATTTTACTATGCCCAACTGACACATGGTATTTTGGATTATCAAATAACTATGCAGCACACATCCAAGAAATATGATGGGACTTATAGTCTTTGCTTCAAATTCTCATAACAGAGGTCTTAAAATTGTAACGTGAGTTACCATGTAACGTGAGTTACCACAATGTAACGTGAGTTACCGACATGATTTTTCTTTAATACCAAGAAATGATATGAAGGTTGTGATTGTAAGCAACCAATGAGTACATGATTACTGAACTCTTGTATCAAGATTCTATTTCCAGTAATTGTTATTCTCTTGGTCTCTCTCTATCACCACACCAACTGGTCTACATGCACAATGTATTAATTACACATGTTCATCACATGTGCTTCAACAGGTTCCATATTTACTATTTAATATTTAACAGTGCATGTATACTGATCTGTTACGAAAGTTGTTAAAAGACATTTCTTCTAAAGCTGCATGGACCTTGTTCCAGCAAATTATCAAGATTTTGTGATAACTATTAATAGCCTCCTGATTGGGATAATCACTGCATGATTACTCTTGAAAAGTTCTTGTTTCTTAAATTGTAATTCAAGTGATTACTATTTGACATTTCATAGTGTATACCTACCTGTATAGACCAAAGCCATTGTTTATGAGGCTGAAACATTCACATGTATGAACAGAATTTTAAGATTGGAGCTCGCTTCCTGCTGTTTTTTCTGAAATTTTTGAGAACTGAACATTGTGAATTTGACACGCTTATGTGTTTTATACTATTCTACTCTAAGGTTTTAGCTATATTGTTGCAAAATCCTACAATGAAACTTTTCCATGTTTACTATAATTTACTTTACATGCTGATCTATTACCAAAAATTTGTTGAATGTGAACCTCATTATCAGACATTTTCTTTAAGAGCTGGACAGTCATGTACCTTAAAGCAAACTATCAACATTTTGTGATATTAATAGTTAGCCTCCTGATCACAAAATATTTACTATTCATATTTTTCATTGGGATTTACTGCTTTAGTCTGCTTGATTACCCTAGAAAATATTGGTATACTTTTTACATGTACAAATGGCTACTTGACACTTCATAGACCAAAGCCATTGTTTTTTAAGGCTTAAACATTTATGAACATGTTTTATTAAACTGATAAATACTGGTAGCAGATATTAAACTAAAATTTATCTGCAGTTTCTGTAATTCAAGTCTAATTTCTGTACCAGTTTAGTATAAGAATTTGTAAACAAATCAAACATACAAACAATTGATTATTGAGTAATTCAAACAATTATCAAATACATAATTGGAACATAAATTGCATTGTTTAAAAGTTAAAAGATTTATTGAAATATTCATTTCTGAACCTTTAAACTCTCCACAGACTACATGTACAGGTCTCTAGTCTCGTGACTCAGTGTATTAAATGGAATAGTTTATGGATGACTTGTTTTATCTAGATAGCCTGAAATCCATTTAAATCTAGTAAAATAAAAAAAACAATCAAATCAAATTCTCAATTAAATCCTCAATTTCTGATGCATTTGTTAACTGGAAAAGAGTGTAATTTAATGAAATAGACTCTGTTTCATATCATTTTGTTGAATACAATTTTTGTCTCAGTACAAATGAAAGCTTGGAAAACGACTCAATTAAAAATGAAATTTATCTTCAAGTTGGTATTCTAAATGTAAAGTTTGCTGCCTTTTGGTAATCTCATGGATAAAATGGGATTAATACTGTCAGATCAATGTTCAAATCAATTTAGATTCTTTATTCATGGAGTTTGTTTGTGAAAAAAATTTGTCTTGGTTAGTTTTCTTTGGATTATTAAGACAAAAAATCGTCTTGTGATCATGTGGACAAACTGTAACGTGAGTTACCGTAACGTGAGTTACCGCTTCACATGACGATACCTGGAGAATGTAAGACAATTTGAATTTTTACCATACTCGGTGATGTATGTTGTTAGTCCATGACTTTGACACAATAGACTTTAAAGTCTCTCTGTTTCTTGTTTGAGGAAACTTTTGAATATAAGACATGCCAAATTTTTGCATGTCCAAATTATGTAACGTGAGTTACCGACATTTGTAGTGTTTTTTCTCATAGTTCTCATAAGAGTCTGTGGATGTAATGTTGCTGTGAGGTAGGATGGAGGTGCATGATACTCATTCACATATAGTAACTCATATCACTAATTAGGTTTTAAGGATATTGATCTCAACGACCTAATTTTGAGTTCAAAATGTAACGTGAGTTACCGTGGAAATGCCCATATGTCTGTTGATTTGTAAAAATGAAACCATCGTTAGTGGATGGTACTACTTATAGTAACTACATGCACAAAATCAGTTCATGAGGTAAAATACATATATTTGACCAAATCAGTGTTTGGAGATGCCTGCAGGATACATAACTGAGGTAATGATAATGATTGTTTCTTGTATTAGATCATTAGTGACAGTAAGTGGTTGTAGCTCTCTTCATGTGATTGAGATTCCCACTCAAGTTTTCAATGATTTGTGATTTTGTGTCACGAACTGATTTAAATATTGACAAATGCTATCTGAGGAATTTGATGTGACCTTTTTACAGTAAACATCTCTCCCTCCCTGCATTGATCACAATACATACATGGGGGGGGGGGGGGGGTCTGCAATTTATATGTTGAATGTTTTATAGGATGGAAAGTTTTGCTTATTTCTTGATGTGTGACACTAGAGCAAAAGTAAAGATTTGCTTTTTTTGCTAAAAATGGCAAGTGTGAAGTATTGACAGTGCTACTATAAAGATGTGATATTCATCTACATTGTATACTGCAAGGGATAGAAAAAAAAAGCATCAAAATGATTTTATTTACACTTTATATTTAAACACAGTTATCCTTGGCATAAATAGAGGAGGAGAAAACTGTAGATTTGATACGTGTATGTTGATATCAGTGCAGTATAAGTCAGCATTGTATACTTTTTGCAAATAAATATCTTCTTTTAACTTTCTGTGTTCACAGATATTTCAGGACCATTACCACTTAATGGACCATCACCATACAGTTAAGAGATCGGCAGATCACAGCCAAGTTCGACGTGTGCATTTGTCAGAGGAGCCGAAGGTAAGTCATATTTGACAATTTAATGAAGCTGGTGGATGATTGTGAATAAGCCATGCTGGTCTTTTTGTTTTCAGCATTAAAATAAAATGCAAGTGGATATTGTATCCATTGGGGTCAATATTGCACAAATCGAGGATGAGTGCAATATTTGCCCTATCAAGTACATTATTCCCTGGTATTCCTTGAAACAAAGCCATCAAATATTGATATTATTATCTTAAATCATTATCTAGAGAAGGCCAAAACTGTAAAAGTGGGTCCTAGCTATGAGAATTTGAAGTAGACTTTGCACACAAAAAAAGTAGTGACTCGCACACTCGGCAAGTGTTCGCTCAACTGGCAACAAAATAAGGCGTATTAGATTGCTATTTACCACAGGAGCCAATGGGATATTTAATGCACTAACCTATGTGTTTCATTATGCTTTGATATTGCCAATGAAAATCAAGTCCACTGGCAGAAATACATGTTTTCGATGCACCAGTGAAATGCCTTCCAAATATAAATAGAACTAATACGTAGTTCATAATTATTGGGCTTAGGGAATGCCCAGAATGTACCTGTTGGTAGATACAGTGTAAGGAAACCATAGGCATTTGTAGGAAGGAAGTGAAACTCTTCACAATTTCTCAGGAAATTCGTGGCAAACTCTTTTCATCTCGAGACCGGATTGATAAGATAGTGAGACCCGTCTTGATTTCTCCATTACGAGAATGGTACTTTTGTAGTGTTGTAATCTTTGCAGCGGGGGAAACAGAATGAGAAAATAAAAACCCAACAGCACAAAGACTGTTTATAACGTGAACAGTGAGTCTATCCATAACAACCAAGAAGACAATTATATCACATTTAAGATTGCTACAGGAAGAGGGACTAGAATGAGATATTAGACAGAAAGAAAGAGAATAATGTACCTATAAGTGATGTTTGTGTGTGTCAATTTGTATAATTTGTGTTCGTTTTGTGTGTGTTTGTGCTGTTATTGGATGTTGAGTAATATTGGTCAGTTAATTTTTCAGTCATTAGGCTATGATAAAAACTACTCAATGTGACAGGTGGTAGATTAAAATAGATCCATCTAGTCTCTTTATGACTTCAAGTTCAAGTTGTTAGTTACACTGCCAAAGAGCTCTTAAAGCTCCATATAGGCATAGCAGGGTTCGAAATTGGCGATGGTGCGCTGGCCATTGGCCACCCAAAATCACATCGGACTAGCTAAAAATCATAAAATTCTGAAGTTACTAGTCCGTCTGGCTAGCCAAAATATTGCTTCAGTGTCAAAATTGATTCTAAGTAGTCCGCCTGGCTAGTCAAAAAAAAAGTTAAGTGCGACCCCTGCATAGTGCTGGAATCTGTTTGCTGAGTACATTTGTATGTCGACAAAGATGGATTCTCTCATTAAACCCTGTGTGACGACACCCTCAAAACAACAGGACCGGATTGGAAGCATTGTTTCATTCCTGCACTTGTTGCATAATTAATACATTTTACTGAATGATTGGAAAGTTCTCCCTCCCCCTATATTATATCAAAGGAAGATTCCACTGCACCAAAGTTTCTTGAAATTAGTTGTTGACTTTATTTTCTTTTACATTCATAAAAACAATTTTAAAAGCAAAAGTCATAAATGCAATTCCAAAGCAAACAGACTGTCTATTTTTATAGAATGTAAGGATTTTCTTGTGCTTAAAAGGGTTTTTGCCTCCAATTGAAATCAGTTAAATATTGATATTATACTTACATAATTGAAGTTGGAGGAAAAATCTGACAAAATGTTAAAAAGATGAATTAATTTTCACAGTTTAAAGTCAAATCCATGTGGCATCATTGCTTTATGAAACTTCAGACATGTCACAGTTTAGTTTCATTGTTCTAGCAAAATGATAGGGTGCTTGACTTTAACTTTCAGAAGACAAGGGAATGAAATTACTCCTAACATATGTCAGCAAAAGCTCAGTTGAAGGAATGTGTACTTGCATAACAAAAATGTTTTTTTTTTGTGTTATTATTTTCTTTACATTGTTGGCCTGCTGTGATATTACAAACTGGTTTTTTTAAAACTGCAATGGCAGCACTGATCAAAACTTTAAAAATTTATTAATTTCATTTGAATGGATTGTTCAATTTTTGTCCAACTTTACTGATAATTTTCTAATATAGCTGCACTCATTCAATCCTCATTTATTTTGGATGCAGTCCCCTGTAAAGACAGTCATCTCCTTGCTTCGATGGTCCAGAGCTTTAAAAGTGCGACAGTGCAAGAAGGAATTAAGTCAATTGGTTTAGAGTTAAAGCACTCGTGACATGGAACAGAGTCGAGGGGTCGATGACCCTCATAAAAGCCTGCTCCTACCTGAACAAAAAAGTTCAACTGATGAACCCGCGAAGCATACCTGGGCATTAAATCATGAATGAAATGAATGAAGAATTACAAGCTTTTGTTCTTTTGATACTGACTGCAAGTAAGATAAACTAGTAATCAGGTGACAAATACAGCATTTTTATAATTTTATTTCTTTTTTTAATGGTGGGATTAATGAGAGGCCAGTATTCAGAGTGGTTTCATGTAGACTGAACAAACTTAAAATCCATTAAAGGACAAGTTCACCTTGTGGATTGAGTGAATGCATCAAGATTAGTGGAACACATCAAGATTAGTGGAACACATCAGTGAACGTTTGGGGAAAATCTGACAATCCGTTCAAAAGTTATGAATTTTTAAAGTATCTGCGCAGTCACTGCTGGATGAGAAGACTACTACAGTGTATGATGTTACAACACTTTGTTAATGCGTACAATGATATAAAGAGAATTTCACAAAATTTTACTTTTTGAAAAAAAAGTGTACATTTCCTCGACTTGTCACCGACGTATGTTATGGGTAATATTATTCCCCTTGCCTTCTGAAAGAGGAAAATCAAGTGACCTTTTATTAAGCAAGAAGAGTGAAAATATGTTAAATTTTCATTATATTTTCTTTATATTTTCTTTATATCGTTGTACACATATGACATCACAAGCTGTAGTAGTCTTCTCATCCAGCAGTGACTGCGCAGAATCTTCAAAAATTCATAACTTTTGAACGGGTTGTCCGATTTTCCTCAAACTCTCAATGATGTGTTCTACTAATATTGTTGCATTCATTCATTCCACATGTCAATGAAGGTGGACTTGTTAACAAAATGTCTGAGGTCATGTCTGTACAATGTAGAATACCTTGTGTGTGTGTGTTTACCATTTTTTTAAAAGAATTCCTTGTATAGAAACAAATAAAAACAAACAACAGTAAGATGAAATAAACTAACAAAGATCAAGCCAGTACTTCAGTGAATAGTACTGATAGTGATGTCACCAAGCAGCAGTTACAGTTATACATTTGAAACATACAATGGTTTTATGCTTTTGAAATTATGCATTTAACCCTTTTTATGATGCTGCGTGATGTGCCATAGAGATGAAAGTAATAAGTACAGGTACAACTGTAATATAATCTGACTGCACAATATATGATGAAGGGAAGAAAACAAAATCAACCCAATTTTTTTTGTTTGTTTGTTGTTTGTTTTTATTTGTTTATTTTATTTTTTTTTGTAAGTCTGCAGTGATTGAAACATTACAGGTACAATTTACATGAAGTTACTAGCAAATTTGAAGCATCTACTATGTCACCAGAATATCCTTATCAGGCTTTATATGGCATAGACCTACATGTACATCTATGGTGTCACAGTAATTTTTCTTTCCTACAGTGATATCAAAATCAATGAAGATGTTTTAATTCAATCTCAGAAGACCTAAGGTCATTCCAGCGTTTCTGCTTTTATGCCATTTTACTGCATGTTTGAAAGCATAAACAATTATCGGTATGTTACGTATTAAAGCTTGTATGTAGGTGATTTGTTGGTAATGACTTAGAAGTAACATTTCATTTTCTCATCTGTTGCAGGTATTATGGTTTGAACAGCAGGTGGCCAAGAAGAGAACAAAACGAGATCTCCTTCCCTACAGTCCACACCTCAATGACCCAAAGTGGCCCATATGGTATCTGGTAAGTCAAGTCTGTTTAGACCATTTTTGGAAAAACGAAAAATCCACTTAAAGGTCATACACATTATATACCCTTTTGCAAATGTCTTGAAACTTATGCATCAGCCATGGTCGAAGAATAATGTCTCCCGACACTGTGAATGAAATCTTACCGCAGTACATCTCCTAGTTTTCAGGAATGAAATGAAAAACTAACCCCATGTCACTCGAGTATGCTCACCTTTTGTTCCAATAACAATGGTTGGATTTTTTTATAAGTAATAATGAATTCACTGGAAATTGGTTTGTACACAAAACTATGATGGAAAATATGTTTTCTCTCTATGATTTTGATAGCAACTGCAACCCCTTTAAGTCTTTTTCCTGAAAGCGGTGAGATTGCTATTAAAGTTGGTGCAAGAATACAATTATTTGGTGCAAAGGATACTGTATCTTATTGGTATTAATTGAATGTGAGATAAATCTTGTGAAGATTTGCAAACAGTTTTAAAAGGAAATCAGTGAATTACGAAAATGTGGAAAACTGTTAAATTACATGAATTTATGATTCAGGTCTGATTTTGATGAAACCTCTTCCATTCTATTTGTCTATTTTTTTTTTATATTCATTATAGCCAGTGTGAACATGCTGCAGAATCATGGAACATAATTTTCTTAACATTTGCATCCTCTTAAATGCGTCATTATTGCTATTAAAAAACTGTAGCCTGTGAATTGTTGGTGGCATTCAAAGGCAACAAGACTGTATTTATTGCAGAGTCAGTTAGTGGAGAAGAAATTGACAGGATTGGATTTGCCATATGACATATTATACACCACTCATGAACATACACTCTTTGTACAGTATGTCCAAAAAAAAAATTACGACGGGACCCCCCGCAATGATATCTTTAAAAATAGTGAATCAATCTAAATACAAATTCAGTGTATAAAACTATAACTCATTGACCACATCTTACAGAAAACCCCATTCGATTTGCGTCACTGATCAAAGAGAAATGAGGAATTTTGTAGAGGATGTCAGGAATCTCTTTTGTCCAAGTTCTGTCTATTATTCACGCACTAGAGCATTGAATTGCTAAAATCAGAAAAATCAGACTCATGACATGCTTTACAATAATCTACATTTCTCTGTGACCGCTTAACCAAATTGAATGGGGTTTTCTGAAAAATAGAGCTAAGATGTTAATGTTTTAGGACTATGAAGTAGCACTTAGACAGGTCGATCATTTTGGATGTTATCAATTCGAAAATTTGATTGTAATTTTTGGGGGACATACTGCAGTATGTCCCACAAAAATTACAATCAGATTTTTGCATTGATAACATCCAATATGATTATTTTTTTCAATGCTACTTCAGAGTCTTAAAATATAACATCTTAGCTCTATTTTGCAGAAATCGCCATTCTATTTGGTTAAGCGGTCACAGAGAAATGTGGATTGTAGTAAAGCATGTCATGAGTCTGATTCTTCCAAGTTTAGCACTTCAATGATTTTGTGTGTGAACAATAGACAGAACTTGGACAAAAGAGATTCCCGACATCCTCTACAAAATTCCTCATTTCTTTTTGACCACTGAAGCAAATCGAATGGGGTTTTCTGTAAGATGTGGACAATGAGTTATAGTTTCATACCCTGAATTTGTATTTAGATTGATGCAATATTTTTTAAGATATCATTGCGTAGGGCCCCGTTGTAATTTTTTTTGGGACATATGGTACAGTGTATGTCACAAGTACGTTTATATTTTCATCTCTGAAATTCCTACTGATTCTCCAAAAGGCAACATTTGTGCCGTTTGTACAGAGTTTCCTGACCCTTTTTAAATGCTGTAGTGAAAAGAGAACCCATATTAAGAGACCTTTTCACTCCTATGTGTAGTATAGGAATCTTTACCAACATACTGTGTACACTGTATGTAAGCACTGTGACTTTGCATTTTGTTTCTTGTGTTGTTGATCTGAAATTCATACAGGTAAAGTGGCATAATAATAATAATAATAATAATAATACATACAATTTCTATAGCGCCGTTCTCCACTTTGATTAAATGCTCAAGGCGCTTTACAATTGTACATCAAAGCAAACAGATTGAAAATACAAGTACATCACAGTAATAGAAGAAGGATGAAGAAGCAGAAAAAAAAAAAAGACATGAAAGTCTGTCTTCAAAAGACACTGGTCTTCAAAATGCACTGCTAAACAGATAGGATTTTAAATTACTCCTGAAAGATGTTATAGAGCTCGAGTCTTTCAGCTCACGAGGAAGTGAATTCCACAGTGTTGGTCCAGCGTGAGCGAAAGCTTGTTCCCCCCAAGATTTCCTAGAAAACGGAATATGTAAGAGACCTGAAGTTGAGGATCGAAGAGTTCGTGAAGGTTGGTATTGACGAAACAAACAAACATTGTAATCAGGAGCTGTTCCCTCAATAACATGATAAACCAAAAGAAGTATCTTAAACCGAATACGCTCCTGTACAGGCAACCAATGAAGACTCTTCAGGATAGGTGTGATATGACTGCGTTTACTTGACAAAGAAACAATACGTGCAGCGGCATTTTGTAGCTTTTGTAATTGGGCAATTTGCGAGTTTGGTAGATTAAAAAACAAACCATTACCGAAATCAAGGCGTGAAGAAATAAGTGCATGAACAAGTTTTTCTGTGGCAGAGCGAGTCAAATACTTGCGAATAAAACCAATATTGCGCAATTGATAACGGACTCATTTAGAAATGTTGGTGATTTGATCGGACATAGCCATGTGAGAGTCAAACATAACACCCAGATTGCGACATGACTTTGACAGAGGAATATCATTCTAAATGGCAATAACACAATTTACAGTGCTGTTAGAACAATTCTTGCCAGTGCACCAAGGAAAATGTTGCCAGTGTCAAATTCAACTTTGATTGCCCATGGCTAATCAAGCAACAGGAAATACAAGCTGACGTCACTGTATAGGTGGTAAGGCAATATTCAAGCTCTATTTGGCTGAATCTGGATGAGGAAGGACATTCATCTCAGCATGTGTACTTACAAATGAGGGCATTTATTTGGTCATTGCCAAATAAGCTGAAGTCACCGGATACTGGTTCATATATCATTGGCAATATGGTCTGTGATTTAGTTTGGCAAACAATCCTCCTGGAATGAGTGCAAACTTTTTATGATACACTTAAATGCATGTACCATAATATATATATCTCTATATTGCATACTTACCTGGCCTGTTTATTTTGTCTGTAAAAGTCCTTTAATAGTCAAGCTGTTTGCAGACTCCATACATAGCTCAAAAATAAACTTCTATTCATCAATTCATTTAAATGATTGCAACTGATATAATTACATGTTCTAGATAGGGAAAGGGATTTCACATTTCCTGGTGCTCTCGATACTACAATTGCGTAAGTTGCATTATCATAGAAAGGTTGTACAGGACACTTCCCTTTCTTTCTTGAGTTTCTATTGTCGTATCGATATCTTTACATCAAATCCTTGTCAACTGCCACATACAAGTGTACATGTACTGTAGGTCTTTAGTCTCTTCCATAGTATACTTTTTGTTTGGAATTATTCATATGAGTATCATGTATGATACGTAATTTATGAGTGATATTGATACTGTTTGAAACTAAATGTTTGTTAGTTGGTCTTCCATGCAGTCCAGGGTGTCACATGAGTTAGATCTGTGTACTACCAGGGAGGTGAGAGGAAACACCTCCCTGGTACTACAGAATGGCTTACAGCAGGTCGCATATTGGCACTTTTTTTGTGTGATGTTGAATGACAGTGGCAGAGCATTGGCTAGACATTTTGTTTACCTAAAATGTTGTCCTTAATTACAGTGTTGTAAATCCTTGCTGAGTGTATTTTTTCCTTGCGTGATCATACCATGCAGCTATGAGAGCATGTACTGAATAGGCAAAAATATGCAGACTTGGTGACTACAAAGTCATAAATATGGGGTCAAGTAAAGTTCATGTCAACAAGAATAATTAGGTACATGTAGCTTGGTGGATAAATGAGCCATAACATTCATTGTAAATCAGGCTCTCTATATTACCATAGTACAGTACTTGATTGCTCAATTAGTTAATATTGATCTGTTCTGGCAAAAAAAAAAGAAGAAGCTAACTATTATGCTACTTTCTACCACCGTAATCAAGCTGCACTTTTTCACTTGTGCGATCTTTTTTTCTGTCTCAGTAATCTCTCCCCTCTTCGTTTTACACTTGTTCAGACTTTTCACTGACTAGATATTCATCAGTGTCATCCTGACAGCGATGATTAAAAATTGCCAGCAATAAACGTGACTAGCATCCACCTGAGGTCTCTATCATCCATGACGCGTAGTTTTAACTCTACTTGTAAAAAAAAAGAAAAAAGATAACAAGACAACCACTTACGTAGAAGGCTTGATTTTTAAAGCCCTGGACATTGCAGAAAGGTCACATTGAAACTGTCATTATTGACAATCTCTATTCTGCCGTGAGCTCACATTCTGAACCATAAGATGCAAAACTCCCTCCCTTCCATTCCCAGTAGGCACATTAAAATTGTATCTGGTATTGATGGCAGGTAAAACTTCTATTTTTGTTTTAAAAGAAATTTTGTCATCAAGTTGTTACGCGATATAATGCAATGCCAAAAGCGAATTCACTTGTTTCAACATGTACAAACGTGTTCTACATCTCAGTTTGCTAATTGTTCTGTTGTGTTTAAAAATGATCCAGGAAGAAACACCATGAAAAATATGTGTTATATGGTGTATGAAGTGTAAGTTGCCATGGCCTCGCAAGGAACTTCAAGGCTGTGATTCTTTTGCAGGGATCTCACTCAAGCATGTCCACAAACATTTGTTTGTTGTTTTTTTCCATCTCTCTTTGTCATTTCTCTTTTCTCTTTTTTCCCCCCTTTGGCACCCCCCAGAATCGAGGGCCCAGCCTGGATATGAATGTTCTACCAGCCTGGCAACAAGGCTACACAGGGAAGGGTGTGGTTGTCTCCATCTTGGATGATGGTATTGAAAGGGACCATCCTGATCTTATAGCAAACTATGTAAGTTATGATCATCATTATCCTCAAACTCCCTGTTTTGCTTCCCTTTTTGGTTTCCTCAATCTGTCCTTATCCTGTAAAATGGTATGAAGGTTATGTAACAGTTGTACCCTATGTGCATTTAAGAGTCGTACATTTTGTATACAATGTAACCAATTCCTGTCAGCACACTACATTTTGCCTATAAGATGAAGGAAGGATACTCAAAATGATGTGTCAAGATGCTTAACCTCAGTTGTCATGGTGTGTTTGTGTACTTGAAGTTCCTGATACTGTGAAAGTGGATATTTTCGCTAGACAAATTTTTCCGCTCGGCCGGGTAAGAAGAATTTTGTGGGTTTTTAATTCCACAGAATCATTTTCGCACTAGTTTCTGGTTGCGCGAAGTGAAAATTTCCAACACTGCGAAAATTTCCAACGCTGCAAAAATTTCCACTTTTACAGTACTTTATCTTTGTTACTTCACCACAAAGGTGTTTTCATTTTATTTTTTACTGTTTAAGTTGAAGTAAAATTCAATTGTTTTAATTGATCAAAGACAGATGTCATGCTTTATGTTGTGTGAATCGCTTTGTCAAATGTGTTTTTTGTAGTTTGCTGTCACATTTGTAGTATTTGTCTCGCATGGATTGTATGGGTTTTGTTTGGTGTGCATTGTTAATAGGTACAAATCATCTTTGTATGTGTGCTGCCATCCCATTTTTTTTTTTTTTTTTTGTCTACATTCATGTCTGATTTGATGGCATATGAAGTGCACTCCCACATCACATTTAAATTTGGTATTAAAATGAAAAGAGGAAATTTAAACAGACATACAGGTGTAGATGGTAGAAGTGTGTTTCAGAAGAAAGGAATGGAATTTTAAAACAGTACAGTGATTGAAAAGCTTATGAGGTGATGGTATCTTGGCCTTACATGTCTCACATTTACATTTGATTTACTTGTACACAAATCAGTTTCCCCTTTTGATGAAAACTGAAATTAAAAAGCTGGGCTTGACACTCACTTTTTTCACTGGTGGTCCATTTGGGCAATTCAAATCTGCAAATCTGACATTTGGGGACCTTCGTAAATAGAACTAGTGGCTGTAAAATAAAGGAAACAACATTATCAATCCATTTTGAATTTTAAGTGCTCATCAAGCCAACGTGTAATGTTGAACCCTGAAAAGGAATATCTTGTATCATTAATAGCACCCAATGTTTGCTATGTTTTCATAACCTTCTAAGAATACATTTTTGTTGGAAAAAAATTTGGAGTTGCAAAATTATGGACCAAAAACATGTTTTGTTTTGGTTTTTTTTTTCCATTTTTGGATGGCATTTGATAAGCCAGTTTGAAATGTGGAAGTTACTATCATGACATTATCACCTGTAGTTTGCATATACAGTTAAACCAGTTAAATTATTGAAGGAAAATGCAAATATCAAACAAGCCATATCATTCATCAAATTGGTTTGACTTTGTAACTCTAATGTACTTAAAAAGCTGACTTAAATATGATGTGGAATTGCTATTAAAGGATGTAGCCCTCTTTTCACATGGCATTGCAAGAACTTTCAAAAGTAACTTAAGAAGGTTTGTTGAGAGGGCTTTGCCCAATCAGATTGCTCTATCAGATTGCTCTGGATTTCTTGAGGGACAAAGACAATGAGCACTCCCATGTCTTAATGACCATGCTAATAATAATGATAATAGTCTCTGTCTTTGGTACAGAGCCTGGGAATTCCAGAAGTGATACAAATTTCACCACAGAGTACATATTAGTATATCTGTTTTTATCCACATGTTCAAAAGGAATCGCTCTATCCACTGTTATCCCACTCACCAGAGTGACGCCTATCACCTTCCCCGTACTCGCACTATTTTTGCAAAGAAAAAAATTATATTTACTGGACCCAGATATTGGAATGATCTCCCTCTAGATATCACTTCTTCCTTATCTTTATTCACCTTCAAACGCAAATTAAAACAGTTATTACTTAGTGGATACACACTACCAAGCTTTTAGCAACCTTTTTATGCTCCCAGTCTTTTGTCCTTGTCAGCAGCACCAAGTTATTCAAGTTATTTCATGGTACCGATACATCTTTTAATAATATAGCATTTTTGTTTTTCAAACACTGCGAGATTTGTATGCAGTCTGGTTTGTGCAATATCTATGTGGTTCATTAGTTTATTACTCGTCGATTTTTTGTACTGGTGTAATTTTAGTTGGTCAAGACAAACATATCCGTTCTCCGTGTATATGCCTATGAACTCGGGAACCTACAGTTTTACAAGCTTTAAGGCTTTTATGTAGGCCCCATCATATTTCTTATACTCACTAGTGACATTTTCACACGATATGACCATGTACATTTGTGTCAAGTATATTTTCTTTTGCTTTTTCTTCTACAATCAAAAGACATGATTGTGTATATTTTGTATTCTTGTTTTGTTGTCAATAATTTTGTAATCTCATCATTGAGAAAATGGAAATATGAAATAAAATTTGAACTGAATTTGAACTGAATATTAGGTCTCTTTAACCCTGCCAGTTGAATTTCTAAGAATGGAAAAAGCTACCATGCAGTCTTGTTATAATAAACACGGTTATAACGAAATTCTGGTTACAATGAAAAAAAAATTTAGGCTCCAACATTATCAGCTCTATGTTCTCTATTGTTTCTTTGTTTGGTTATAACGAAATTTCGATATAACGAAAGAAAACTGCCGGTCCCAAGCACTTCGTTATAATGGGAGTCCACTGTATTTCCAAATACAGTGTAAATAACCCCCAAATTATCCAAATACTCACGCTCACAAATAACCCCCAAAATGTATCTAAATCTGTAATGTGCCTAAAAACAGCATGTTTCATACTTCTTTCAGACAACTTGATAACTACAAAATCTCTTGCCACAGTAAGATGTCAAGTGGATTGTTTATTGGTCAACTGTGTGTTTGTGCATGTCTTCATGTGCATTTTTGTTAAAATGAGCAGCCTACACTGCAGATTTCTGCAACACAACCCAACATACTGTATGGAAGATGTGCACAGTAGACTTGAAATATCACTAAAGATAATGCTATGTCAAGAATACTACCAAATTCTGATTGACAGGTCTCAGGACACAAAATACATTCTTTTCAGCTTCTTGGAAATTGTAGTTTTTTGGTTGTTTGTTTGTGTGTCATTGCTTTTTTTAGATTACATAGGAAGTTAAGTGATTGCATAATGCATAAAGGCCTAAGGTCAGAATAATAGTGATACTACTTTGAACATTTTATTCTGTCAATTTTCTTGTACATTGAAGAAACCATGAACCTTTACCCATTTATTTGTGATACAGCCTTGTTACATGTATCGACACTCCTCTGGATGATGTGTTATTGTCAAATTTCTTTGTTGTTCTTTTTTTTAATTACTTGCAAGGCCTGTATAGGAGGGTTGTATAGTGTTTGTGCGGATCAGCCAACTGTATGTCCTCCTTGTGCTTGTTTATATAGATGCAAATGTGCTCTCAAAGTTCAAAGCCTGCTTAAAGGACAAGTTCACCTTCATAAACATAAGGATTGAGAGAATGTAGCAATATTAGTAGAACACATCATTGAAAGTTTGAGGAAAATCAGACAATCCGTTCAAAAGTTATGAATTTTTGAAGTTTTTGTGCAGTACCCGCTGGACGAGAAGACTACTGCAGTGTGTGAATAACTTAGATGTCACATGCGTACAACAATATAAGGAAAACATAAAGAGAATTTCACAAAATTCCATTTTTTGAAAAAAGTACACATTCCCCTGACTTGTTACCGACAAATGTTATGGGTAATATTATTCCCCCTGCCTTTAGAAAGAGGCAAGTCAAGTGCTCTTTTATTATGCGAAAAAGTGAAAATATGTTGAATTTTCTTTTACATTTTCTTTATACTGTTGTACGCATATGACTTACAAGCTGTAGTAGTCTCCTCATCCAGCGGTTCCAACACAAAAATTTAAAAAATTCATAACTTCTGCATCGATTGTCCACTTTTCCTCAAACTTTCACTGATGTGTTCTACTAATATTGTTGCATTTACTCAATCCTTATGTTTATGAAGGTGAACTTGTCCTTTAAGTACAGAGAACTACACAATTCTCTATTGTTTTGTTCTTTTCATTCTTTGTGTTACAGAATTATGGATGATTTACGCATTACATCCTCAATCATATAATGTGCATTATATGTTCAGTGAAATGGTAACATGGATCCCTGCCATTACTTTGGTGACGCAGTCCTAATACTTTTTTTTGGTAAACGTATTTTGACAATATGATTTGTTGCCCTTGTGTGGAGGCCACTCAGCAGCTCTGTTTCTCGAATCTATCTAATAGTGATGTGCCGTTACTAGAAATTGATGAATGATCATTCAACTGGGATATTAATCAAGGCAAGCATAATACACGGTCTTGCTTCATCCCAAAGCCTATTGTTCAGAATCCATGTTGTCATTTCATGATTTCTTTGAATAGACTGTTACCTGCTTTATTTTGCTGCATGCATTTGTGAAAATTTGTGTGCGGTATAGTGGATATACTTTGTGTTTACATGTCTTTGTGATGCGCAGATGGCGAATGCAAGTTATGATGTCAATAGCAACGACGATGACCCAGAACCCAGATACAACTATAGCAACGAAAACAGGTGCCAAAACTTTTCTGAACATAGAGTAGAAAAAAAAAATAACCCAACATCAGTTGCATTTGAAATTTCTTGCATGATGGTAAATGTCTTGTCAAGGCAACTTACTCAATATTTTTTATATCTTGAATGGGTCATGCCAATTAGGCTAACAATTTTTTTTTTTTCAAAGAACAAGGAGGAAATATTGATTGATGTCTAGAGCAATGAATTATTGCAGAAATACTTATAATACATTCATTTTCTGACAAATCAATACATGTGTCAGCACAGCAGGTTTACTCAAACAATTCATGCTTGAAATATGCTAGAAATTGCTGATTGGGGCTTTGTGAGCAACAACAATGACAAAATCTCTGACTTGTTGAAAGAGCAGTATAATTGAACCTCAAAAAATGGAAGTGAACCAAAAACAGATACTATGCTGTATTAAAGGATGATGCATCAGAATTCTGAACTGACAAGGCTGTGAAGGTGCACTGGCCACCGGCTTATGATGGTGCACATTTCTAAACGTTTCATGACCTTTGAAGCTTTCAGGAATTCTATTTTTCATCCCTTTGCCCACCCTAGCTTACCTAATCCCACAAAAAAGGGAAGAAAGAAATAAAGAAAGAATGTAATGTGAAGTGAATAAATGACCTCTAAAATCCATGTAATTGAAAGAATTTTAGTTTCTAGAATTGATGTAATTTGTTCAGCAGTTAAAAGTGTTTGAAAAGCTTACACTCAATTACAGCTATTTTTTTTTAATGCTAACTTTTTGATTTTTTTTTTTTTTTTTTTGGGGGGGGGGGGAAGAGGGGAGTATGGAACAAAGAAGTTAACAAAAAGGAGAACAAAAACACAGTTGCCTTTACAAGGTATATACTTTCACATTGCATGCATTAACATGTTGCTGTGCCAATGTTCCATGATTGTGGGCTAATCGTTGACAACTCAAATGGATCACATTTTGAGTTCAAAGAATACAAACTTGCAAAGGTAAGTTAATATTTTTATCTTGTATGATTGCTTTTCATTCTATTCTGATATGTTGGTATATTTAGTATGCATAACATGTTGATACAGTAGTTTGCCATTCCAGTGCATTCTATCTGGTGGAATTTGGCATTGCACCTACCCACTGGCATGCTTTCATTGTTGTGATATCATTTAGTCACTGCAAGCCCTGACCTGCTAATTACTAATCTCCTCATCTCTGTTTATTTTTCAGGTATGACAATTTGTTTGATATTCCTCATTTCTTTACCTCTATTAAAAAAAAATCTAACAAACTAATCTGCAAGGTTTTTGAATGTACAAGATTATTATTATTCATTTCATGAAATGTGTGATTTTGGTGGTGTGAGGTTTCACTGAACCCCAATATGACTGTGACTTCAATCACATTTGAAAATATCAGACGGATAAGATCTGAAAAAAAAAATGAATCGCAGTATGGCTCATGATGCAATGAAAAGACTGCATACACGTATAATAGATTTACTTACTATTTGATGGGTGTTCTTTGGTTATGAGAATAGTAATATCCTCTGCTTTTGTGAGCACAGCTACAGTACAGTGTTGTTGGTAAGAGCCTGGGAAGGACTTAACTGCTGAAAGAATTTTGAAGGAAATCAAGCAAAAGCAAGATCTTAGTGAAAAGTCAAGCGAGATCAGACAGTTATGGACGTTAAAAATGCCACTTTCAGTGTTGAAAATGTCATCCGTGTCTTTCCTTCTGAGGGGGCGTCCTCACTCCGTCTTCTATTCAGGCGCTTTTGTAATGTCGTCTGATATGCTTCCATTGCTTTTGTGAGTGAAATATGACAACTTTCACATTTTTGTGAAAGAAGCATGTCACTCCATAACCTTGCTGAAGCCATTGTACGGTGTAGAGCATTGTTCATGCAGATTGAGTTGGAGGCAGCAAACATGGACAAATTATATATTTGGCCTTTTTTTTCAGAATTTAAAAGCAGATTAAAAAATACAGTACCAAACAGACAAAGCAGTAGTATCTAATAGGCTGTAAGATTCACATCTTATATGCTAAATGTTTGATCATGCAGTGATAAATTTAAAGTATAAGTTCTGTGATGTGACGAGTTAAATTGTGCTTCTAGAGTTTCACTGTAGCAGCTTTGTCTTGAAAAGTGGTAAAAGTCCACATTGATAAAAGACGCTCATTCTGAATGCTGCAAAAACATGGAATAATCCACACTGAAAGACACTGCACATTTTAAAGATTATTTCTCTAATGCCAGTTCATCTTCTTATTCATTTTCTTCTTTGTAACCCTTTTTTTTTCCATTGGATTTGAGATTAACGTATTACGCGTCTTGAATAACCAGCTCTGTTCTTGCTTCCATATTCTGTATGAGAGTTTGAATGATCACCTACAATTGTAATGGCATTTTACATCATAACATATATCTCTATCTCATTCTATCCTGTTTCTTGTATTTTTCTCCCCCCATTAATTCATTTCTGCATTACAAACATGTGGCATGCCAATTGAATAGAATGCCGGGGCCAGCTTTGATTTGAATGACCACGACGCAGATCCCACGCCTCGCTATGAGAAAAAGAACGTCAACAGGTTGGGCGCCTCGCGTTGTCAGTCTCAATCTCTTTTTTTTTGTAGAAAAAATGAGAAAAACTTGAAGAAAAAGAAGAAGAGATATTTGATCTTGTGGCATGTATTGTGTCTCGTGTCCTATTTGATGATAAAAGTGATTATGTGCTTTTCATGTTTGTACTGCATATCATATCTGTTGCAAAGTTGCTTTGATCATTGTTGCATGTCGGTGTTCTACGTCGCGCTCTCCAAAAGTGAGAAGTCATCCTTTCAATCGTTGTCTCATCTTTCCTTTTGTTGTTTTGCCGCCAAAAATCTGTGAACAGATATAAGCCGGTGAGAAGGTGATTTTTTGTTTTATTTTAACTTGTCCCTTAAAGCACATAGTATCTCCACACCATGTTGAAATTGAATTTCATAGGGTTCAATCAGGAGCACAGGGCAGTAGAAGTTTCATTGAAATAGACATAATATATTGAGAAATTTGTGGAATTCTGCAGTTCATATATTTGCAGTCTATTACTGATATTGACCCTAACCATAATTTGAATATTGGTTTGGCTAGGGTGATGATGCCACACTTAACTTACAGATCTCCCATGAGTGTGTTCACATAGATATTATACAGGTACAGATTTGATCAAAATCATATATAAGGGATATTGGTGCAATGTTTTTTTTTTTCTGTTTGATTTTATGCAAAAGAAAAGAAACAGGAAAAAAGTATTAAAGATTTGTGTGCATGTCAATTTGAAACTTGGTATCATGACCTCATCTCAAGTATGATTCAACTGTTCTTTTTTTTTTAGTAATACCGTGTGACAATAAAAAAGTTCATAATTTTTTCTTTATAGTTTAGGTCCAAGTTTGATGAAAGCTTTACCATTCTGTATGATCAATTTTATTCTATCTACGAAAACCAACTTGAATATGGGATGGAATTGCATTTTAAGCTGAATACATGCCATAGCCTACCAGAATGAGATGTTTGTCAGTGTATCATGGCAGCCAGCCATGAAGCTTGTTCTTGCAAACTTCTTATTTTTTGATTAATTAATTAATTTATTTATTTGGTGATATGCCTAAAGGGAAGTCAAACAAGATTCTTAATTTTGAAGGGAATATATAGAACTCAAAGAGAAAGAGACAACTAGAACAGAAATTTAGACCCAGAGTCTGATTAGATTTTTTTTTCAAAGCATAATCCTTTTGATTTCATGGGAATTTATGATGATGCATCAATATGATTCAAAGAAATTGAGTATGCTACAAGGGCCCTTCTCATGCCCAAGTATTAAACTAAATGAGCCATGAAACATTGTAGTATTTTATCTGTGCAAGGTCCCATAATGGAATAAAGAAAAAAGATGGTTGTGTAAACAAATGTTCTCAATGAATGATCTGACATCTAACCAGCCGTCTTTGTGCAGAGGGCAAATAGTACAGTTTTTCCCTTTTATCCTCGTTAAAAGGAAGAAGCAAGGTTGGAGCACCATTTAACTACCATTTGTTAATTGTTTGCTCTTGTGGTTGCATCCCGCGCGTTGTCTACATGAGAAAATTTATGTTTGCACAGATTCTTCTTTCATCTACAAGCATTATTTCAATATTTACATGGAAATGATACATTAATAAAAAATATTGATTGCCTGGACAATATTTTTGAGAGGAGGATTTGGCAGTGGGAATCAATTTGGCAAACATATTGTTGTAGCCTGAAAGAGAGGACGATTAGATGTGCTGCTTTTGTTCTGCAGAATATATACAGATCCGCCTCATATAGCTTCGGCCCTGCCACACCTCTTTTTAAAAACAAATTTTCTTCTTTCAAGATGGCAGTTTGCCGAGGTATTAGTTCTGGCTCATTTCTCACATTGGAGTCTGTTGCGGCATTCCACTCATACATCAAAGACCCTCTGAGACACAATCTGTATTGCTGTTTAAAATTTTCCCCCACTACGACACTGGGAAACAAGGGTTCGCTTTCGTTCAGGAAAAGAAATTAGGAAGTTACAATAAATGGGAGTGGAAATGATGTAGGTACTAAATGACTGAAAGCATTAAAAGACAGGCAGACAAACTCCATAACTTTGTCACTAGACATACCAACATCTATATATTTACATGAATGCATACTGTAAAAGTGGTTATTTTTGCGTGAGTAATTTTTCGCGCTCAGCTGGGTAAGATGAATTTCGCTTGTTTTTTTATTCTGCGAAATCAAGACACTTTTTATTGAACTGTATGACGTGTAAAATATTCAGATGTTTTTATTGCGCGAAAATTACAACACCGTGAAAATTTCCACTTTTACAGTATATATTCACAAATTTTTTGCATGTAATGATATGTATCATAAATGTTCAATAATGCCTGCTTTTTTGAGATATATAAAGAAAGTGTGAGAAATATGCTCTATACCTATTTCACGAGGTATTCTGTGATATTTGTGTCCATTTTAGCTATGGAGATTGGATTATTTGTGGCTTTGCAGCTTGTTCTGTGTTTGGACTTTTCCAATAGATATATACACTGTATGTGATTTCCATTATCCTTCACCCTTGAGCCAACCCAGAATCCCTATTGTGGATGGGTACTGTAGAGACTCCAACTCTCCTGTTTTCGATGGGAGATCTCCGGCAGAAAGCCCATTTTTGCAAAATCTCCCGTTCTCCCGCTTGAGATTTGATTTCTCCCGCCCTGGCTCTGTGTCTCCTGCTTGAAATGATTTCTTACTTAATATCATTGTATGTTGAAAAATAAGCCTTAGATAGGACGAGAGAGCATCTAGAACCCTAGAGCTTCCAGGGTCCTTAAGCGGGCCCTGGACCCCGGCCGCAAGGAACTTCGCTCTTCGCGCACATCAAATTGGAGTCTCCCGTTTGCTAGGGGTTTCAGGCGGGAGAATCTCGCGATCAGAAGGTGCTTGGGGTTGGAGTCTCTGGTACTGTTTTGTTGTTGTTTTTGTCTGTTTTTTTTTTTGCATCTTGATTTGCTGGAGATTGGTTAAGAAAAGATTTTATTTGTAAAAATGCTCATTTGCATCTCAGGCAGTTTGTGTATAATTGTATGTTTAGTCAGATTATCTCCATCTCACTACATTTTTTGTGGTATGCAACAATTTGTTTTTCCTTCACCTGTGTAAGATTTGTATGAATATGATTTTATTTTCTTGCCATTTATATTTTATGGTTTATATGCTCTTTTGTGTATGAAAGTTCATTCAAGTCAGTCACTACATAGTGCTGGCTTGATATTCACTATTGCAGTAAATATGGTTGCATGTGCAGTGCATTCTTTATAGAAGTTAACATTTTATCAGAAGTGTGATATGAGGGTAGCATGCATTTACAAAAAAAAGAAAGAAATTTAAAGTTGTTAATGTGAATGATATAAATCATAAATGTATGAACTCATAAACACATTTTAAAGGAAAGCGTACTATGTGCTTCTGACATATTCTGATAGAAATAATTCCTTATGTGAAATTCAAACTTTTACTTTCAAGAGGAAAGGCATTTTGTTCCATTGTAACGTTTAAGACAAGCAAGAAGACGTAATCCAATACTGTTAAGCAAGATATTTTTGCGGCACGAAGTTTTCGCGAATTGCCACTGGCATTTCAATGCATGTAGTGTAGACAAGAACTTTCTCATGCATTTTAATTTCATTAATCTTGCCTCTCGCGAAATTTGCAAAATTAAAATGCACGCAAACATTTGTGGTTTTACAGTAGCTGAGAGAGAAACATATTAGTTTTTTTTTTACTGTATTTTCCAGGCATAAAAACATGTCATGAATGATGGTGACTTTAAGCTCATGTGATTGGAAGTGGGCCATTTCTTGATGGCTGTAGGACGCAATGTGAGCCGATTTATTGTCGATAAGATTGGCCTAACTTTCTGAGGTATGGCATGATTTTTTTGCCAAGATTTGTCTTGTCTCTACTAATTTGCTGTTTTTTTATGGCGTTCATGTTCTGGGATCACCAGCTCTTTGCTTTGACTCTGTGCCAAGAGACAGCTAAAATGTCTTTTACATGGATTATCACAGCTCCATTCATCACCTTCAGTTGAACAGTTGCTGTCTTTCCCCCGACACTTGGGTGTTCTGCCAGTGACACATGATGAATCGGAGGTCATTACCCCTGCGTAGGTGGGGGGGGGGGGGGGGGGGGGATAAGAGGGAGGAAGGAAAAGATTTCTTACTCTGAAGAGATAATGTACCAGTCGTTGGGATTCTTATGATCATGCTGGTTGCTTCATCTTCAAACTAGAGAGGCACTTGGAGAGCATAGACCTCTGCCAAGCAGCTCATTTCCACCCATACACGCATGCTGAAAATCGCCCAATTTCCCAATGATAAAAGACACCTTTTATAGTGTCTCTGAGTCTACCTTACCAGCTTCCTGCTGCGCCTCGAGCGCTCGCTCAGTGCATAAATGCACACCTGTAATACATGCAGTTTGAACTTCCTTGTTTGTTGGCCCTATTTGACAGTGATTATCCCTAGAAAATTCAAACAAATTCCTGTATCCAGATGATGGTCTGGATCACTACCAAAATTTAATCATGTGTTCCTTGTGTCATTATCATCTTTTCCTGTAAGTTTCATCCAAATCCTTTCTCAACTTTTTGAGGTTTTTTTTTTTTTTTTCTTCTTCTTTCAAACTGACAGACAGACAAACCAACACTGGCAAAACCATAACCTCCTTGACAGAGATAACGGTTATAATTGTGCAGTGCAGGTACTTCAGCACGTCAATAGCGCTTTCATGGGGCAAAAGCCGTCTCATCACTTTTCCCTGCTGTGCTTTAATGATACACCTCTGTATGTGTTCATAATGTGCACCTGTGTTTATACTCTGACTACACATGTGAATGTTAGTCCGAACCAATAAGCCTGGCCTTCTGCGAAGTGTGAATGAGGCGACTCCCGCAGATGGCTGCATCTCGGTTCACGCCATTTTTACATCTGTGTTGTTGCACTGAAACCACGCTGAGATCTCATGTGAAGTTGATAACAATTAACTCTCTCGCAAAGTGTAACGGTGCAATCTGTCAGATTATTATTTTACCTACAACATGCAGGTGCATCTAACCCATGTCACTGACCGTGCATCGTAGGTGAACCTGATAATTTCAGCTGGTTGTCATGGTAACAATAATCACTCCTGGGGAGTGTGGGCAAGCTGGAGTTAGTGGCATCTCCGATTGTATTGTGTGTGATGTTGCATCATGCTGATGCTAAATGTCTTTAAATCCCAACTTGATTCAGAGGACAAAAGTAATAATTGTACATATGCAACTGGGTACACTTCAGCTTCAGGTTATGCTATAAGAATTAAAAGCACTTGCTCATACACATACCAACAAACACACACATTACATGTAATGCATTTGCTAGGACATTGAGATGATACATCACTGTATGCCATTCAGGACTCGAGGGCATAAACCAACTCTGCGAAATCCCCCCCCCCCATATCATGATTTCAAAAGCCATTAAGATAACTGTAAGAATATCACAATACAAAAATCTGGAAAAGCTGTTCTCATTTCTTCCACGGGAGGCAATTCAATCTTCGATTTTGCTACCAGCAGTTCACAAAACGAAAAATGCCAGTAAACAAGTGATATAATCGCTGAAAGTGAAAGGGTTGCACAAAATGAGGACTGCCTGATTCAAGGCAGCATTCCTTGTTTGCGAGACGTTCAGCCGTAGGTGGATTTGGCCAGTTTGGGTTTCCGTGCGAGGTGTGCGGGCTAATGGAATGCTGATTGCGATCGATATTTCACAGTTTTGCGGCCATCTCATGACATTTGCGCGAGCAGCTAGCAGCCACCGGAAAAAAAGAGATCAGAAAGAAATGAAGGGGAAGATGCTTAGAGCAATTTATTTCCTCGCTTCCATTTTTTGAGATGTTGTGGAGTCATTGCAGTAAAATGTTCACCAATGATAAATGCTACTCCAAGTCATAATCATTGGCAAGTAGCATTTGAAGTGTATGCCAAATGAGGGCTTGCATGGGGATAAAGTTAAGTTATCGTTTTGGAGTTCACGAGGTGGACAAAGTATATTTATTCTTATGAATAGTGAAAAACACTTGACAGTTTTTAGAAGGCTACGAACACGTCACATAATGCAGAGTAGTTGATTGTGGTTTTTAGCGTAGTACAATGATTTCTCCCATGCATATTAAACCATTAGTAATAGAATATTGTTGGTTCTCTCGAGTAATCATGCCAGGGTAATATCCTATAAAAAAAACCCCGAACATTTACACACGCAAACACAAAATTGTTATTGCACATTTGTGTTCCCTAAATGGAAATAAGGAACAATGATTCCAAATATATGAGACAGGTTCATGTCCGGGGATTGTGTTTATTGAGGTTGATTCATTTTTCAGATGTAGTACTTCTTTTTTAAAAAATTTGATATCAGAGGAAGCCAATGGCAGAATTATTGCGTTCTGCACTTTTCAATTTTCATGCTTGCATAAAAAGGGAAAACCCCTAAATTCAACAAGAGTGGATTGCATTGTGATAGACATTTCAGGAAACGCTCTCTTTACTTGGGTTCTTCAATTTTTTTTTTTTTTTTTGGCAACCTGCTTCTGTTTTCCTACCCCCTCCCCCATGGTCACATATTAAAGCTGTTAAAACATAGTTCTCAGAGGGGCTCTCAAAATTCATGTTCCACCATTTGGAATTTGCTTGCAGTATATCGGAAGGCTCTACCAAGAAACTTGTCTGGGTGACGCAGCTTTCTAGGATAATGAGTTATTTTAGAGAATCTTGAGATCCAAAGTATGAAATGATAAAGGTCAGTGTACCCGACTTCTCAGTGCTGTATATAAAGAGGGTCTGGCCAACTTAGTTTTCGGCTTATGAGTTTTGAAGCCTGTGATTGGTCAAAACTGGTCCCGTGATCTTCGTGGAGCCATGTCGTTACCAAAGTGTGCTCATACGCAGTGTGCATTGTTCACTACCCCTTATTTGGCTTGCTTTCATTATTACGTCTGAGTATAGGCGCTAACCTTCTAACGCGTAATACGCTGAGTAACGGCATGGCGTCCAATTTTAGCGGTTGTCCAGACTCTCGTTTTATACGGCACTGCGAATTCTATTCCTGAAGCGCCCTCCCCATTCAGTAGTGGGTATGTAGAATGCTGCTAGTACGTGATGATTGACTCATGCACTGGCAATGGTATTGAATCGCATGCAGCTAACCAGCTGCTGCATGCATGGGAATGGATACTGCTGTGGCCCGATATATTGCAATCAATGTAATTGAATATGTAACATCACATAGCAACCATGATCACGTATGCTCTGAGATTGAATTACTTCTGACGTATCTGTTTGGGTAATATTTTGCATTTTCGTTGTTGCCCTACTGAAATTGTTTTATCAGAGCGTTATTTCGCACATTTCTTATGCATATTTGTACATTTTGGAGCAAAAACGACAGTTCTGCAAGCTTATGAGAACTACGTTTCGCCTTTAGAGGTCCAGTTTACCATTGGGAGAAGTGATTTTAAAAATGTTCAAGATATCACATTTGATGCATATGTGTAGGTCTGTTGTGTCACAAAACATCCTACCATACAAAATTTTTGCAAGAAGGCCTAAATTATAAGGAGATATCAGTATTTTTTTCAATAAACCATAACTGTAGACGGTTAGATCTGGAAGAATTCTTATTATAACTATTGTTCACATTTTGCATATTTAACAATACTTAACATCTATTAAAAGGACTCAAATTTTTACAGTGGTTGTTTCTATCCCTAACTCACAGTTCAGAACTATTTTAAAGCACTAATGCTGGGTTTCTGTTTCATCTGCAAATGGTAAATTATGCCTTAAATGTGAACAACATCTAGTATTTGTTTCTGAATCATGTAAATATGTCTACCTATGATACACTGTAAATAGTCAATAATATGGTACATTGTGTGCTGCTATTAAAAGAAAGTTTTAAAAAAGATAGATTAATCAAGAATATGATCAAAGACAATGAGTCCGTTTTGTAAAGATGTTTGCCTTTAATGTAATTTGTAATAATTGCAGGCAGTATGATAGCAGTAACTGGGCAGAAGACAATCAACTCTGAGCATCCAAGTCGTTGCCATGGTGACCGCAATTATTGCAATCTGCCAATGATCGCAAACGTCTTTACCGCAATCATTTACGGGAAGATTTGTGTCTCATGTGAGATGCATCTTCGGCCATGCGTTCGAACTTCTTTATTTCCATACTTTTCCCCCCGAGGGGAAATGTATGTTTCTGCCAAGGTGTAATTACCGGGAGAAGATGACTCTTTGCACTTTTAAAGGGTTTGATCTATCATTGGTTGGATGTGGATACATAGAGACAATTTTGTTTCTTTCATCTTTAAAAAAAAGGAAAGTCAATAGACAGGGACATAAATTTGCATTGTTATCTCGTATAGCGATCATTGATTATTACCTCTGCCAAGGAAGGAGGTTGAGTGATCATCGGCATTGGTTTGTCTGCTTGCAAAATAACTCTAAAAGTAGTGAACGGATTTGAATGGAACTTGCAGGAAAAGTCGATAGTAACTCAATGAACAGATGATGGCATTTTGGTAGCGATCCGCGGGATTTGTATGGATTTTTGAAGGATTTTTTAATCTTTTGGCAAAGAGATTTTTGGTGGAAATGAGTTGCTGGCTTGGCGGATGTCTGCGCTCTCCGAGTACTTTTCCAGTTGATATATAGATCATATGTAAGCCTTGTAAGGAGATTGGTAAGAATATGAAAATGTATTTTTATTTTGACAATCCATGACCAACTCACTTGTGTGTGGCATTCTGATGATAATGCACATGAAGGAAAAAACAACAACAACAATACCTTTGAAGCATTTTTTTTTTTGTGGTCCTGAAAAAAGGTGAAATGAAATGGTGCATGGCAAATCTCGTAGTTCTGCACTTTAAACTATTCTTGAGGGGGGAGAAATAATTCTTCATCCTCCATTCTGAATAATGTGCTGATAAAAGTATTCTCATAAAACGGACATCAGGGACTTGGCCACAAAGAATTGTTGCTGATGAGAAACTGATAAAAAAACCTTTACCCTCGTAATGTACTTGATCACAGAACACATTTTGTCTTTGCAGTGACAATAGTACAAATTAATTCAGAGGTAATGTTAATAATGTAATCTTACCCTGTATGCAAATAGACTGCCAAGGTGTGAATGTATGACATAATGGGACACACGGAATGAATTGGTACAGTGTGGGTGTGTTCCCTTGACAACAGTCGTGGATAAACTGAATAGATGATATTTGTTATTACAAATGATCATTAGGAATGTGAACATGACTAAAACGTTTACTAGTAAAAAAGACAAAAAAAAGTGATTGAAGCGCAAGATGCTGAGGATGTTCTGTATATATATAGAAGAAATGCTGTTATGTTTGTTAGGCAGTGAGAGGATTTTGTAGGGAAGATGGAATTTTGGCAGCATATGCTCAACGGTGTCACAAGATGTAATGCTAAGCGCTGTATGCCCAATCCATATCGATGGAATTTGCCCTGCGAGATGCGGATGACTTTTGCGATGGAACATTTCACACACAGTGAGCACGTGCGTGGCCCCCCGTGGGCAGTTTGCTTCAGTGGTGATGCCACCTTTTCGTTCGGCGATGATGCATCAGGGGGAATAAGAAGTATGGAGGAGGGGAATAGGGAGGAGCCGGGGGGGGGGGGGGGGATGAAGAAAGGGTGAGGGGAGGTGAGGGGGGTATGATAGAGGGCAAATTGCGTCCCTGGACATGCAGAATACACAGTGCGATTATCCTGCTCATACCTTGCCCATGCGAAGTGATTCTTTTTGCCGTTGCAAGGAACTCACTGCTAGAACTATTATGCACTGGTATGGGATGCCACATACAGGGTAGTCTATCCAGAGGGTTTGAAATACTCTTGTAAGGGAAGTTACAAACCTCATGGTGATGTTGAGGGATTTAGAACACCCCTGAAAGGGAATTTCAAGCCTAAAGATGTTCAGAACATTCTGCTTAGTCTAGGCAACGTAGGTCATCATTTGTTAGATGTCACAGTATTGAGCCTATGAGTTAGTCAAGGTTTTCTTAGTGTAAAACACACCTTCAATATGAATATTCTGCTACCTGCAATGCAGATGGCACCTTGCACTATTGTCTTTGCCACTTGTTTGTACTGTAACCTAGATTTTGAGTTGTCTGATGCACTACCGGTACTTCCCTGAATTCCAGGTTTAACGCATTGAGAAGAATACAACATTTACTGTATAAGTTGTTATTTTCATGTACAGGTATTTTCGCGAATGAGGAGGTTACAGACATTCCAGGAGACGTTGTTTTTGTGAATTTTTATTGAGGCTATCGTATTAGAGCACTACAGACATAGCGCATGGCAACATTATCGCATGTTATGAAATTCCCAGTCCAGCAGTGATTTGCAAATTTCTTGAAACATAAATTTTCACAAAAACAACAGCTTATACAGTTTTTTAAGCAAGAATCTCGTTGCTCTGTATTTGTGCTGTTTGCCATTTTTTGTTTTTTTTCACAAGGATGTACGGGGGGGGGGGGGGGGGGGGGTGGAGTGGTGGTGAGGGACATTCCGAGAATGTTCTTTCCTTTTTTGAAAACATGACAAATGTTCCACTATGACATAATTATGTTTATCCAAACAATGACTGGTATTTTATTTTTGACTGACAGCTGGATATAACATTCAACTTTGTCGAATTCCAGGTAGCAACAGTACAGTTTGTTCAAAATGATTTTGCTCTGATCATGACATGTACATGATTACATCTACGTGTAAAATATAGCTCTTGAATTTCAGTATTGTACAGTACTTGAAAACGTATGTCAAAGCTATGGACTGTAGGTTTAGTGCTTGTACATGGGTTCAAAGTTTGTTACGATAGTGAATTAACATTTGGTGGAAACGTTTGGTCACACTCTCAGATTTTCTCTAGGCAATGAGGGTAAAGTACCTTACCTCAGGGTGTGGTGGCTGCCAGCAGACTTGAACTTGGGATCCTACATTTCAGAGTCTGTTGCCTTCAATCCACTGATCTGCAACATGTGTGCTATACCAAGTTGAATGTTCCATTTTTTTGGGGGGGGGGGGGGGGAGGGGGGAGAGGAGGGGGAGTAGTGAGGAGCAAACTCTACTCTGACAGACCCCTTTGCGCTCCTCACTGTGCCAAGTCCTGCGCTTTACCGAAGAATCTTTGTGCCTCCAGTGGATGACAGTGATTGATTGTCCATGGCTTAGCGAGTTATCTACATTGAACTGATTAATACAGATACATTTCAAATGCTGTGGCATGCTGCCTGCAGAGATGGAGGTACGGTATATTTGTGCCTACTTCATAGCTCAGTTTACGAGCTTGGTCTGCATCAAGTCTTGCACAGCCAATCAGCAGCCGGCAGGTGCTCTGTAACTTTTTTTAACAACCAGAGATCGAACAGAAAGAAATCGGTGAGGTTTGTAGCTACTCACCAAAATTGGACAGAAGAAAAAAAAAATTCATGGACTCTTTAAATTTCACTTGTTATCGGAAAACAATGATAAAGTTCACAATCATATCTGCATATGAGATGGGAGGGGGAAGGAGTGGTATTTCAATATCAGTACTGTGCTTATTCCAACATCTGATGGATACAAAGTATATGAATGTCAAGGGCAAGTTACGCAGTCTGTGAGAAATAGTGGAAGTCGATGAGGCTGAATGTAGCGAGGTCTTGTGCCTTTATGAGTTTTACAGATGCATCTTGCCAGACTGGGGTAGGACCTTTAGGGCTAGGCATTGTCTGAATTCTAGCCTACACAAAGTGCTAATTTGGAGATAGTATTTTTGGGAAGCTATAGCGTGGCCTCTGGCCTCTGCATGTTCTACACTTATGGCTGTTTCTCAAAGTTTTAGGGTGTACATTTGTACCTTCTGTGGAAACAGCAAAGATTATCAAGCCGTCTGAAAGTAGAACCGTAGTGTCCAATCACAGACAGGCTGTGTGACTGCGGTGTTTTTGGTGGACATAGAACGCGGTCTTGTGTGTTTGGTACTCGGACAGCTTTGTAGTCTTTCTTCCTGTTGGTCAGCAGCTCTCATCTTTTGTCCACTATGTGCACAGGGCTATAAAAAAGACTCAGTTGTAGATTATTAAAGGGGCAGTGTCACTTTCAAAAATTTATGAACTTAAAGGGCCACTTACTTGTATGTGATGTCATCAGTTGAAATCAATAAAACATATATAAAAAAAAGGTTTGTGTTTTTGTTTGTAAAGTTTCCCTTGAAGGTCTCATTTTGAAATTGGGAGTGTTTTTTTTTTTTGTGTGTTTTTTTTTCCAGTTGGTCAGAGGAGTTGAAAGATCTGTGATGTTGGACAAGGATTAAATATGTGAAACAGTGGATACAATGTACTTCCATCTTCTCATTGTTCGATCATAACTTTCCTTACTGTGTATTTAAAACATTCTACTCCTGGAACTGCGTGCACACACATGCAAGCACAGAAAGGATTCTGTGTTGGTATATGCAGCGCTCCAGTGTTTGAGCAGCAAGGACGACAGCGTGGAGAACAAACTGAAATGGCAATGAAAGTTGGCCGGGCTTTAATGTGTTATGATGGGTGTTCAGCGAATGGCCTTGTTCCGTTTGTTTTGGGCACACATTTCCTCGTACCAGATATTGTATAACCGTTTCCTGCCGCTGGCTAGATTATTGGATTATGATGTGTGAGAGCAATGCTATTGAATTATCAGTGGCTTATAACTTGTGGCAGATGGTAAAGTGACTACAAGTACTTTGTATGGAAAAAAAAAATGTCAATTTTTTTTTTTTTTTAATGGTAGTGGCCAATTTGTTGTCCTTGTTACCAATTATGTAGTGCTCAATATCATGAATTCTGTATTTCAGTGCCATAAAATGGAGGTAAATGAGGTCATTTTGTGTGTGTGTGTGTGTGTGTATGTGTAGACTGACAAATCTGTAGCCGCATTTACACTTACTAACATCGCGATTTTTAAAATCGCGATATTTTGGTTCCACCGTTTACACTTGCGCAAAAGCACGCGAAGTTTGAGCTTCACGAAACATCGCGATTTTTTGGTCGGTAGTGCGCATGCGTAATTTACCTGTTTTCAACACGGTAGCTGAATGGAAGCACGCACTATATGTTCATTTTCACTGCAGTGCAGTATATTTTGATCACAGCTGGCTGGTTGGAACGTTGAGCCAGGGCTTTTTATCAGTACAATGCACACATAGATTTGTGCTTCTCGAGACTGTTTACTTACGGTAAAACTATATAGCTTGCTACATTAGATCACATACGTAGTAGGTGTGTAAAACTTCATCTACAGCAGCATTCAGGAGGATCATGAAATTTCGCCGATATGACGAAAGTGGGAAGTAAGACTCGGAAGTTAGGACTGGTATTTTATCAGGCGACAGCAAGAACTTATACTTGTGACGTACTCCTGAGTCCTGTATTCCACAAACAACGTATATAATTATCGAGAGCAGTACGGGCACTCCCACAATCTGACTGAATCAACGCATTTCTGGGAGAACATTATTTTGTTAAGTTGTCATGGGGTGATGATACGTGGTTGGAGAACTTCAGGTTTGCTACCAGTAGTAGTTCTCACGTACAGTGTACTAGTTTCATCAGGGAGGGGGAGGTGAGAGACCATGAGCCGACCGAGGATCGGCCGTTTAGACCTGTGGCTGTACACAGCTGTCTATACCGTTGCTCTCTACACGTTCCAAAGAGGGATCGGGAGCGCGCGTAAACTCCCGGTGCAATCCGATACCGAGAGTCACGTGATGAAAAATCGCGATATATCTGCAGCTTGGGTTTACACTCGCTAACTTCGCCTCAAACTTCGCGATGTTTCAAAAAATCGCACTCCGGCTGGCGATTTTTCTGGCGATGTTTCGAGGGCGTTTGGGTGTAGTTGCTTAGCAACTTACACCCAAATGTCGCGATTTTAGAAAAATCACGATTTTTCCAAGCAAGTGTAAATGGGCCTACTATTAACATTTTCTGACTTTACAAATATTCGATCCAGATGGAATGTTTTGACATTTTGATGTTAATGTGGAAGAGAACTTGTACACATATGATCAGTGATTTGCAGTGCACAATGCTTCACTTACTTCTCACATTTTCCAAGATGGAATGAGCAAATTTAATGGTGTTGATCACCACTCTCTTTGCATGTGTATTTGTATTGTACCTTGCTTTAATGCCAATTGTCAAACACACATCATTCTGCAAATTTTGTTGATTTTTTTTTTCTCTCCCCCCAGCCATGCATTGGATTTGTTTGTTTCTTGGCTCATATATAAATTGTGTGCTACAGACACTGTAAGCTTTCGCAGGAGGACAACAACATTTATTTGCGTGTATTTGGTATGATTTAATTTGGGATTAAAAATCGTTGGCTGAGGGTAATTAAGTTGTCATTATCAATCACTCAGATATGATGTAGCATCAATCAGCGGGATATATGTATGCATTTTTTGTGATCCTTGATAATCCTGTAGCTAGTCTAATCTGGCAGACACACTACAAATCCTGTATGCACCCACATACAACCTGTAAGCCTGTTCCAAAGTAATTTGTTATTTCCTTGCAAGTAGCATGGGTGGCTTAAAGAGTGGCTTACAAGTAGCATAAGTTTCATCTATTCTGCAATCTTTATTTAATTTATTTTTTTGTCTTGCTTGATTTATTTCTTAGGTTGCTTCTATTGATTGTTGTGATGTAACAATATGCTTTTTGTTTTTGTTTGGATTTTATGGGGGATTCTTTTTAGTGATTTTATTTGTTTTATTACCCAAATTAGAGAGAGAAATAGATTGATGGTTAGTGAAAGGAAATTTTTTTATTGAAAGGATGTAGGTACCATGTAGAGCTCCAGTTATACTATTAACAACCTGTTGCCCCACAGTGTTTTTCTTGTATTTGTTGTTGGTGTTGTTGTTGTTATTGTTGGTTTTTTTTGTTGCTTTTTTTACGGGTGATTGATTTTTCCAAGAATGTTTCCTCTCAACTGCACTTTCTTCACCTCAAAGTATATTTATCTGACAAAGATGCCTTGATTTCTTTCTCAACTTTCAATCACTGCGTGTAACTTCTGATGTGGGAAAATGAGCAATTACAATAGGATTATTTTTTTCTTTTTTTAAATCATGAAATCCCACTTAAAGAGAGTATAAGGTAAATAATATAAAGTAAATACCAAAAAGTATATGAAACTTGCTCTGTGTGAAAGATTGATGGCCGAGAAGTTTTTGCTTTTATGGTACTCTTCATTGTGGAATTCTTGTTAGTAAACCTTTTGAAGGGGTTTGAATTGTGCTTGCCTGTAAATCCGGCTGGAGTCTGTGGAAATGTCACCCTATGCTGTTCTCCAAGCGGTGCGGTGCATTGATTTAATATGAAATGAACAGTTTTAGTGGTTGATATTGATTTCCAGTGTGTGCCGTGATGGCCATGAGTGAATGAGCGATCATAATTGAAGCAAAGTAAAAATGTCACCCTCACTCAGACGTCTGCGGCATCCCATGCCTCCGATCATGGTGCATTTCCGCATTCTGCGACGATCAAAGATTAGGAACTGAGGCCTGCTTGAATTGAGAATGATAGCAGTGCTTATGTGAAACGCAGTGTACGGGTGATACACAAGGTGAATGACATAGTCACTTCATATATTTATGAATATTCCATGAGATAAAAAGGGGAGGAGGGCAGTAGATATGATGTAACGAGGCATTTTTGCTTGTATTCATTTTCTTTTTATAGTGAGCTAATTTTGTTAACTGTTCCACTCCAATCTGAAAAGTTTAATTGGCAGAATGCACGTGTATTTGGCAGTAAACTTTTGCAGACAAACTTTGTTACAGATGGTGTGTATTTATCTAATGCCTACATACTTTATTGTCCATATCTATTTCCCTGTTTTATATGGCTTGTCAGAGTACATGTGTGTTGAATCAATGAGAGTGCTCAGTTTTTATCATATTATGCATCTGTATCTAGCAATCTTTCTTTCTACATGTAGAATGCAAAACATAACATAATATAGTTCTGGGCACTTACAGTGATGAAATGAAATGAATTGCTTGAAGTTTTGGCAAGAGTGTGATTCAAGCATGTAGTGGAGTAGAATAAACCATGGAGCTAATACTATTCTAGCTCCATGAATAAACAGACAGGGCTTGAAAAAGAGGGGAGGGGAAGGGGTCCAAATGCTGCACGGAAGTCATCAATGACTTTACCCTATGGCTATTGTAGCTGGCATTACTAAGGTCCATGCTTGTACGCCTGCTGGGCGGTTTTCAAAGAAACGGCGGCAATATCCAGAAACAGGAGGAACAAATCCTTGGTGCGGTTCTTGGCAAAGGTATATAGTTTGATTTGTGTGTGTTTGTGTGTGTGCCTGTCTGTCTGTTCGTCCGTGGAAAAACAGATGGAATTAGGCAGAGTAGGGGCTGTTGTCATTCCCTCATTGCATCTAGAACTGTACCGTCCATTTAACTAAAAGCTTACCTTTGAAATTTCCAAGACAACCAGAGGTGAGTGGAATGATATTTAAGATGCAAATTCCCTGCCATGAATGCCGCGTCTAGGCCATGGATGTGCAAAGATGGAGAAAGTGCGTCTCAAGGCAATATATCATATGTCTAACTGGGCTCAGGAGAATTTCCAGAGCCTCCATCCACCATAAGGAAAGTCCCTGTTCTTCCATTTGTATTCAGACTTGGTTATGCATCACTGTGAGCATATAGAAACCGATTGTAGTGGGTACTTAGAAATGTTCAATTATGATAAAGAAGATATGTAGGAACCTATATGCAGCTTTATACCATGTTACAATGCACCACTTGAGCACTAAAAACTCATCATGGTGGCCACTGTCAGAGTGTTAAATGATAAACTATGTGAAACAAATTAATTAGCTTTCCTAATTGATATCAGAAAGCCTGTTTAAGACGACATGTGATTGCAGTTAGTATGACTTCTACGACCAATTCAAGAGGTTGTAGTTTTCACCTTGTCTCTGTCATGTCTGCAGTAGGTGTGCTCTTGAGAGAAGCCTTGATCTTAGTTGTATTCTATTGTTGCTTTTATTACAGGGCAGATATATTTATGGGAAGACATATCAGCTAGGCATATAAAGATAACACATTGCTATAGGTAATGGAAGATCACCAGCTGTTTTTTTTTTCTTAATCAAGCAAAACAGTGCCACTACAAATGTACTCATCATTAGCAGTAGTATGATGTTAGTTTGTTGCAATATCAAAGCCAAAAAATAGTTTTGCAAAGATACTATATGACGTATGATTGACCTATAATTCCCATTCTCCCCTTTGCACTGTATATATCTATATAATATAGGGCCTATATTATAGATATTGACTAAAGATGTTTTGTCTCATAAGCCCATTGGGATAGGATACGATTACCGGTATATTAGGGCCGAATGGTGTCTGGAATGTGCATAATGTCTGGAGAACAGATTGGCTGTCAGTTGGTTTCCTGAGGATACCGTAATGCTAATCAATTTACAATTCCTTGAGAATATATTAGCCTGTTTACACACGCACACACACACCCAAAATAATGGTGTTTTAAAATTGATTTTTGCAATGTGATGCAGAAACCATTCATTTTTGTGTGTTGACACAAGAAAATCACTATCACATTTCTCATTATAATTTGAAAATTGTTCCATCTTGATTTTTTTTCAAAACCCCTGCGATGATTTGCCCAGTGCTGTTTGAGTGAATGGCACACAAGTTACAAAATTGATTTATTAATCCCACGATCCCCCTTGCTGCTCTAAGTCAGGGATGAGGTTCCCAGGGTCCAGCGCTTCAGTTGTCGGTAAGGCATGTGCAGGTCAGTGATGTAAAGTGCTTAGCTTGCTGCTGAGCAAGTTGGTTTTTTTTTTCTATTTCAAATTCATGATGCAATAATTCTTGTTTGTTTGTGCGTGTGTTTTGTTTTGTCATGTGTGAATTGGTGTTGAATAAATTAAATTTTGCATCGCCCGATCCAAAAACCAATAATGCTTATCTGAATGGGCCTATTGTATTCTAGTTTAGGAGGGATGGGGTTGGGGATTGGGAAGGGACATACAACATGCATGTGTAGCTTGTGACTTTCAATATGTATGTTTTGTTTAACTGAGTACATTCATGTTGTAATCAGGGGGATAAAATGATAGTGAAAACAAAAAAGTTACCGCCATGTAATGTATAATCTCAAAATGCTGCTGCCTATTTTCCCTTTGTAGGTAACTGTTTGTAACTTTGTAACTTTCTGTGTTTGATCAAGTTCATGTGAGTGCAGGGGCGGATCTAGCTTTTTATAAAGGGGGGGGGTTGGGGGCGGTATGCGAGGGAGCGTAGCAACCGAGCCCGAGCAAGCGGAGCGAGCGAGGGGGGGAGTGTGTGGGAGGGGGGAGTCCCCCCTCCCACAGTAGGGAGAATTTTTGAAAATCTGTGTGTGAAAATGGCATTTTCTTGCATCTAAAACACCACTATTTTTGGTAAATGGTCCCCGGAATTTTATTTATTTATTTATTATTTTTTTTGGGGGGGGGGGGGGTTGCGACCCCCCACCCCACCCCCCCACCCCCCCCCCCCCCCCCCCCCCAGATCCGCTTCTGGAGTGTGTAAAGTCACAACATATGGGTGAAGAGTTGACAGTTCCTAAGTGAACACTTTACATTTAATTACGTGATGGGCCAGTCAGTTTTTACTTCCTTGTTCACTTCTTTCTCCTTCGACCAAATTTCAGTGAAGTCTGCACAGTTCCCGTATCCTTCCCACTTCCGATCGTCAAATTACAATTCAATCCTCTGTATTCCGTGTGTGGCAGATATACATGTACATCCGTTGCTATAAATATTGAATGGTGCGCAGGATGGCAGAATGATATTTGAGTGTTTACCCCTGTAGGTGATATGAACACCAGTATAGGAGACTCTGTTGAAGAGGATATGATGTATTGATGACTTTCCAAGTTTACAAAAGTTTGTTTCCTTTTGAAACTAGTCACATTTGCTGTATTACCAGATTCAGATCATGTGTGATGCCATTTTTAAATGGCAATATCTCTTGCCCTAATCCTGCAAAAAAACAAAATTAGAATTCCGACTCCAGCCCTTGTCCCAACCTGCAATAATCATAAACCCTAATCCTGGATGGTAATCTTAAACTTCAACCTCAAATCCTTTTTTCTATTTGTTTTAGGTTATTGTTGGTGGTGTTTGTTAGTTGCTGGGGTTTTTTATTTGGAAAGGGAAGTATTAGTCTAATGAGGACACATAGCTAATTGGATCAGATGAAATGGCAATTTGCCATTTTGAGATTGTGAATGATGTTTGCTTTAATTCCTGCTGTCCCAACAAAATGTCGCCTGAACAATGCATGTATTTGAAACATATTTGGCTCAGTTATGGACAAATGTTTCCTGCCACGTCAGCTTTTCGACCCACAGACAAAATATTCCTCACATTTAAGAGAAAAAAAAACATTGTCCCTTAATTCTAGTTTCTAGAACTTCAGAACCTCATGATGTTTTGTTGAGAGTGAGACCATACAACAGAGCTCCGTTGTTTTCTCAGATGTGAGAAAGAAAACATAATTCACTGGGGTCCCCCCTCCCGTGATTAAGAATAAAAATATTATTGAAGAATACATCATATGTATGAAAGGTTTGATGTAGAGCAAGCATAAAGACACAAAACATTTGGCAATCTTATGTTGACACAAATGTCACTAGTAATTGTCAGTCCAACGTAACCATGAGTTGTGTGTTGAGCACATGCATGGCAAATTTGTTACAACTTCGCATCAATGTATCATTGGCCAAGTATAACCCCTAAAAGTAATGCATGATTTTGCCAACAAATTATCATTCAGAAACATGGGCATTCATTTCTCTAAACAACAAACTTGGGCATTATATGAAAGAAGCATGTTATCCACTTTTTGGCAATTTCTTCACTTAGAAAATATAAAAAATCTGGACTATGACATTAATAAATGAAGCATTGTATCCACTTTTCCAGGCATTCATAGCTGTCAAGTAGGAAATAATTCTAACGATGCATTACAGATATTCTTCCCCTGAGTGTACATTGCAGTGTTTGCAAAGTCAGCGGGGGCTATTTGAAAGCCAGTCGAAAAGCAAATGTTGAACATTAAGTTCACACATGATAGAACCCAAATCTTGGAGGAGGTATCATGAAAAAGGAGATGATTTATCTCAGTGCCTCAAGTCCGTGACCCTTTCACTCTGTTTGATTAAAGGGAGTGTTTAATAATGTTTGAAATCCAGTCTGAAAAGTACATGTTTGCATGGCGTGGTCCCGCTCCCACCATATTGTTGTAAGAATTATAAGCTACAAATATTTTATACTTGAAATAAATTGTTAGATGCTGTAAACAAGGGAAAATCTCTAGCCCCATTCCCAAGTAAGAATGATTGCGGTTTTGGGGATGGTGAAGCAAATATCAGTCTTATCTGACTCTATTTACAGCTACACACATCGCATAAGCAAAAAAACAAAAACAACAAACAACAAGCAAAACAAAACAACAACAAACAAGCAAGCAAAAACACACAAAAAACACTGTTCAGTTCTGAAATTAACAAGTTGGGGGTGGGGAGTTCAGTTCAAACTCTGCTCAGAGGCCCTTCTTCTTCTTCTTCCAATCCTGTACAGAACCTCCGTGGCCCTTGAAGAAAGACTACAGTATCACCACTCAAAACTTGTATATCAATACTATAGTATGTTTTCTGGAAAGGAAGCTTGTCCATCCTCCAGTTAAAGTGTATTACATAGTGTTTTGCCGTAGTCAACCACACCTCTTAAGTTCTCAACATACTGGTATGGCTTGTAATGTAGACCTAGACATTGTTCCTGCTTTTACATCAGAGTGATGGGGTTTCAGCCGGTCCATTTTATCCAAAGGTGTATAAGGTCTGTATTGCATCAGGAAGTTGACCTTGTTACCAGGTGCTAGTTCCTTTGACAGATGATTCCAACTTCATGTTTCAAGCACACTTACCTTCTTGCCAGATACCAATAGTTTTGGCAGCTGCCATTTGTGGCAAAGGGGTATATTGAAGGGTAATTGAGAACGTGCATTATTCTTTTGCTGGCCCAGAAGATCTCTTGTGTCAAGCAATGAGAGAATGTCAAAATCTCCCCGATTGGGTCATTGCCATTGTCGAATCTGATCCAGGTATCACCCAAGTTTAGTATCTCCCTGATTGCACTTTGTAACCTCCATTATTATGATGCGCAAATGTTGGTAGCTCAACATGTACATTGTATGTACAAACATACTTTCTGTTTTTAAGAGTTAAATTGAACACGGAATAGGTTTTGACATCAAGTGAAATGTCATAGCCATTTTGTTGTTGTTGTTGTTGTTTAACTCACTGTCCTATTGGCAAGATGTTTATAAATTTATCAGTGGCAGACAGTTCCCCCACTCTGCATTGTTGAAAAATACTGCTCGCAACAGTGTTTGCGATGCATCAACGTGAAGATGAATGCGGCCAGGAAACTTTGTGAAGTGGACAGGGCAAACGAACACCCCATCGTGCCCCGGCAAGAACCACTCGAGTTTCTGAATCGATCCGTATGTCACCCTGCCATCACACATGCGATAAATCAAATTCTAGTAACGTCCTAGATCTTGGTCGTGCAAGTGGTGTGTTCGCAAATAGCTGCACACACCCAATGTGTCTTTGCTGAGGAATCAGCTATACTCTGTCTCTCAGCTGTGGAATTTCACCCTTCAGATATTATGCTGCAAACTGCACTCACCTATCACATGCCAGTATGATTAACAATGGAAAGTGCTGTATCTATCTTCATCGTCTATCATTATGTCATATTTGCACTTTCGATTATTAACCATTAACGATATTCACCCTGTCCATGTACCCAGTCAATGTCAGTTTCATTGTCAAGCAGATCAACCTCTTTGATTGAGTATCATACAGATGATATGGCCTTGATTTATTTTGAGAGGATATATTCATCTCTGCATTTCAGTACCAGTATTTTCTGTCTATACCAGCATGGTTGACCCTGCATGTTCAGTTTAGACACACGTCAATCATGTAATAGTTATTTTCATGTCCTTAAATCGTTGTTGTTGTTTTTTAAATGATGTGCTTACTGCAGTTCAAGTTTGCCGTCTCATGCTCCATCGAGTACTTCATTTTCATTTAGTGAATGAGATAATGTATTTTGAGAATTCGGCTCTTTGAAATGAGCTGTCGTCTGATGGTTTTTCATCTTTTTCTCTTTCTTCGCATCAGACACGGGACCAGGTGTGCGGGAGAGGTGGCTGCCCAAGCCAACAACAGCATCTGCAGTGTGGGTGTGGCCTACAGGGCTGGAATAGGAGGTAAGTGGACCACGCCTTGTAGAGCCTTTTTCCTATTAGTGTGGCTCCCAGACACTTGTATTTCACCTGTCCACATTGTATTCATTAACTTGTGGAGGACGAGTCCCAAGTATACTTGGGCAAGTGTCTGTAGGAAATGTGTGTTGTAGCAAAATGAGCCTGTCCTCAGTGGGTTAATGCAACCAGCTCTGGCGAAAAGCAGTGACTGCATCCTGTAGCCATCTAGATCTGGACCACAGAGGAATGGGCTAGGAGTCCATTGTAGGAGAAATGCTGTTACCTCCCAACGCATAGTGTAGCATGTAGCCGGGATTGACAAAAGTAATGAGTCTGATACTAAGACTAAGCCATTCATGTGACCAGATACCAGAGGGTTATCGTTTGGACTCGACATAAATCAAAGAGGTTTCACTGCAGCCATAAAGACGTGTAGAGAGGCTTCTTCTCGCCCGACAACCTCTGTGGAGGGAATTTAAAGCAAGCCTGGAACAACTCCTCTCTCACAATACAAATATCACTCACTTGCAGGACGTGACCCTCCTTCAGAGATGTTACAACTGTTCCCATAATCGAAACATGCAAACAAAAAATTTGATGAGACACATCACAGGTTAAACTCTGACAGAGCTATGAATTTATATGAGGACCTTTTTTTTATGGGGGGGGGGGGGATGAGGTCGCATTTAAAGTTACAAGTCAAAAGTTGAGGGCAGAGTCGTGACATTACTCACTTGATGATAAGATGCTGGCTATTGTCAAGTTAAACAAGTCTCTCGGCGCCAATAGAGCTTGAGAGAGAGAGATAGAGAGAGAGAGAGAGAGAGAGAGGTTCCAGGGCGTGGAATGTTGACTGGTCCCTGGGTTCCCTTTTGGGTAAAGTAAGGGAAACCCCCACTCTGTGTTAGGAAGGTGGCTTGTAAAATAAGAAGTAATGAGTAAAACAAGCAGGACTGGTAAAGTTTCGCTGAAATGGGACAGTAAAGAAATTGAGATATTGCAGAGACTCCAACTCTATTGGTCCCTGTGGGAGATCCCCCACTTTGAGGCCAGTTTTGCAAAATCTCCTGCAATATTGGCAAGGTTGGCCTACACCACACTCATGGTGTGCGCTCTGCACACATAATGGTGTGCATGTGATCAGAGTCTCCAGTTTGCTAGGGGGTCTAGGTGGGAGAATCCCCCTATTTAAGAGACACTAAGGGTTGGAGTCTCTGGTATCTGGTATTAGTCAGGATTGAATACAAGCTAGTGATGTCAATGCCTCACAGCTATTCCACTGGTTTGCTTGAAATCAAATTATGGCAGTATTCTTTTTGTCAACGATATAACCTTCTCCCTAGGACAAAGTCATTATGGCTAGTGATAGTGTAATAATTGTAATAATGTGTATGGTTAGTGCGTGACTGTGTGTGACTTCCACACACTGCAGCATGCTCTTTAGAAGACTGGCTTCATTTCTTAACTCCCTCGGACCCATTACTGTACAATGCCATTGGCATTATGTACAGTACCAAATGAAATGACAGAGTTAAATCAGGTTGAAATTTGGCTTCCTGACCCAGCCTTTAGCAGAGTACGGGTGTAGTGCTGACATACTGAAATCAGTGCATATGTGTAGGACTACAATGTAACACAATGAGATAAACACAAACAGGAAATTCCAAGGATTTTCATGTACAGTTTTAAATACAAGTTCAACAATGGTTGTTTGTTTCAGTGATCCTACAAAAAGATTTTCAAAAGAGAAAAGAAACAGAACTTTTCCAAACTGAGCAGTGAACTCAATGACCCCATTGTTCAACAGACAGGAAATAAAACTAAATGTTACAAGCTCTGGTATGTCTGTCCTTTGTGTAGACAGAAAATGCCAGTAAGGTTAGATGTAAACAGAGACAGACAGAAAAATAACATTTGTTGACAGGTAAATAATTTAGTGTTGTCAGACACTGTTTTTTCCTTTTGGGTTCTGATAATGTCGTATGCTTTGTGGCAGATCATGTTAGACTTCAAATATTGGGTGTTTGTGTTACGATGTGAATTGTGGACAGTAGACATTCATTGGGGCTGTATTGATATTAGATTCGTGCTTGCTTGACAGTGATGTGTTGAATGCACCCATGCCACATCTGATTTTGAAGATTGTAATGGAAATGTCAAACTGTATCAAATCTATTCTTGTGTATCCATGCCTGAAATTTGCTCTGTTCGATATCCGCTTCCAGTGAATGCTCTGCCGTAATGAAGCAGCAAACTGTTCAATCGGGATTGCATACACTAGAGTTACACTCCACTCCTACTAAATTGTAACAATGGCTCCTCACTTTACGAACCCATTTGTTCCTTTTGAGGATGATCAGTGCGACACAGCATGGTCGAACAGATTCAAATTGCATTGGGAATAACAAACTAATGCAAACACAGATTTGTATCGGCACAGTACGCGACGGCGTTGAAGTGCAAAGTTTCTATTTAATTGTCGAGTGGAAGGAAAACAGGACCAGCCGAAAAAAAAAAAAAAAATCATATCGGGCAATGCCGAATACTGTAAGAAAGCAAAGTAACACTCAATCGACAGGACTCAATGCCAACTGTATTCAGTTACAGCCTCTCACACCTGGCTACATGGGACTACAAACTCACACAGACAATAAATGCCATTGGACTGTGTCTTGTGGCGAATACAACAAAGCGAAGTGAAATTCCAGAACTGAATGCAAACAAATTGACACAAATTTGTAAATCCGAACGAAAACAACTTTTCCATATTTCAGTAATAACAAAACTGTGCGCATATAATGAAACTTGCATTCTGTCTATGGACCAACACTCTTTTTGTTCCCTTCTCTACTCCTTTATTGCCAATTGATCTGAAATAGAATCTCCCAGGGCGCCTTGAATTTCAGCAGATATTCATAGTATGTGAACTATATTTTATTATTTACAAATTCAGTGAATATGCTAGAGGCCAGCAATGGTTATATTGAAAATTGTTTTCTTTTGTGTGTGTGTGTGTGTGTGTGTGTGTGTGTGAAATGTGTGATATCTGTATGAAATAATGGAAACTATATGATGTGTAGAATAACAAAATATTCAATGAAGTTTGAAATTCTGTTAAGATGATGGCAACCAGTCCTGAAACAGGAGCATGAAACTAAAATTCTTGCAAAAGATGCACCCATTGTTTTAGCCTCATTTTGCAAACCACTGCGGGGTAGTTATGAAATCCCTCTAGAGTCTTTCTTTCTCTTCATGGCTCTTTCCCCCCTCTTCCATTCTTCTCCATGAGTGTGGATTTGAATAGGCAGAGATTACAAATGCAGTGAAGTAAATTTCTGGTTCAAAACTTGTTTAAAAAAAAAAGAAAGAAAAAGAGCTGCAGATGTCTCTTGGCATAACATGCTAAAAAAAAAAATAACAAAAACAATCCAAAGCGAACTCCCAACACAAATAGAAAAATGATGCTGATGACTTTTTCCCGGAAACTGTTGAAAAAATATAGTTTAGAAACTTTTTTTGTCTTTCTGTCCATTGTTCAAAATCATTTTAAAGAAAGAGCCCTTGACTTTTTTTTTAATTGACACACACACACACACACACACACACACACAGACACACACATACACACAGACACACAGACACACAATGCAAACTGTCTCTCTTTCTCTCAGAAGGCAAAGAGAATAATATTACCCAGACCATCTAGGTCAATAACAAGTCACAGGAATGTTTGCTTTAAACAAAATAATAATAATTCTGTGGAATTCTATTTGTATTTTTCTTTGTATCATTTTACCATTGTGACAACATGTGTTGTTCCAGTCTTCCCATCCAACCATGACAAAACATGCATTTTAGAACCGAACCTTTGAAGATTCATGACTTCTAAGCGAATTCCCCGTCAACAAATTTTAAGAAAACAGGAGATAAGTGGGAGGCTCTGTGCATCATGTTCTCTAAAGTTCAAGGAAAGTATCTTTGACTCATAAAAGCTAGATGTGTGACAAATGAAAGACCAACGAACAAATGTGAACAGGGAAAGGATATAAACCAGGATGTGCATGGTGTCAAATACAGTAAATTTTACATCTGAGTTCCGGTGCCTGTGAGTGATAAAGATTGAGGTGCTAGTCTGTTTTCCAGGCAGAGGGATATTTTTTTTTTTTGGTTCCCTCCACTCTTTGCCCGATTGTCCATTGGAGAAAACTCAAGTAAGAACAACAAATGGAAAGGTCATTACAATTCTGTTGTATTTCTTTGAAAGCTACTTGTTAAGCATAGAGTGGCATATAATTTTTTAAATGTTTGTCATTACTGATGATACTGTGAGAGGTTTGTAGACTTTAGCGGGAATACTTAGTCTCAGTACAGGGCTGATGTAGGCATATGTGGATGGGATTGCCTCTACCGTTAGTCTTCACACAAGACATACTTTTCTACGAGATTGCTATCAATACAGACTGTAACCTAGCTACCTCTATCTGGCCTTCCTTTTTCATTCAGACAAAGGAAGAAAGAAAGAAACTGCTGCGGGATATTTTTTGTACATCAGCACTCTTGATTATTCACATAATTCTGCTTACCCAAAGACTTTCAACCTGGAGTGGGATCTTCCCATTACATCCAAATCTTGATGGAAGGATTCAGGGTCCATAGTCTGAGTAAAAATTCCTCGTAATTGCGAGAGGATTAGCTAATATCCTGATCCTTTAGCAAGACTAGCTTCATGTGTGTGTATATATTGTGTGTGTTATAGTGTAGGGAAATGCCAATCTCTGTTGTACATGTACAGTACACTGTAAGTACTCTGTTTAAACGTGTACCAAAATTCCTAATAATTCATAAATGGATGCAAAGACTAAAATTCAAACAGACCAACAACCATCAAAAACTGATCATGTCAAAGGCACTCATAATACCAAAGCCCCACATGTGGTGTTCATTATGTAAGATAAATCATTCAGTTTTACGTTTCAACACCAAACCCATTCAAAAGATGTTTAAAAACCCAGAAAATTGTGTATAAAATATTCTCCTGACTCTGTGTTGCTTTTCCAGTGTTGTGTGCTCCTCGTTATTAGTAGTGATGAATTTTAAATGGGAATCTGTCTGAGGCTTTTAACCCAGCTCCAGAGGGCTTCTGCAGAGGCCCTGCTGGGAGGCCCCAAATTTTATGGGGTAATGAACAAATCAATATTGGGGCACACCTTACAAAGAGGCACCAATCAAACATATTACATCAAACAACAGCTACAGCTGTATGCTGTCAGTGGTGCAATGCAAAACTTTAACAAATGGTATGCCAGGAACTGATATAACTGTATTTATAGTTGTGCAAAATTACACAAAAGTTTAACATATTTTTAATTTAAAAAAAAATCACAAAAATATAGAAATTATATTTGTATTTGTAATTTTTTGGCCATAGTTTTTATCATCATCCAATGTATAGAACATGCCCGTATAAGTCTGAGGAGTCTTTAAATTTTTGAATGATGGGTAGATTCTTCATTTTCTTGCATGAATGTGATCGGTAGTATATTTCCTGAATGCACTGTGTGAGGTGCTTGTTGTTCAAGAGTTTGCTGTGTGGCCTTGGCTTCAGTGGACCAAGTTCCCACATTTCAGAACTGTTCCCCTTTCCAGTTTTATGATGTCATATCCTTTCTATCTCATGAAGTTGTAGAAACCACATCGCTTTTTAGCTCACCTGAGCCAAAGGCTCAAGTGAGCTATTGCGATCGCCCTTCGTCCGGCGTCCGTCGTGCGTCGTGCGTCGTGCGTCGTCCGTCGTCCGTCGTCCGTCGTCCGTCGTCCGTCGTGCGTCGTCCGTCGTGCGTCGTGCGTAAACTTTTTACATTTTCATCTTCTTCTTGAAAACCCCAAGACCGATTTTCATCAAACTTGGCAGGTAGCATCCCTAGGGGGTTAGGAACTCAATTTGTTAAAATGGGCACCATGCCCCGCCCAGGGGGCCCCCAGGGGGGCCCAAACCCCCCAAAATTAAGGAATCTGTAAAAATCTTCTTCTCTAGAACCAGAAGTGATAGAGCTAAGTTAATACTATGAGTTAGTACATTGATGACTGTAGTTTCAAGTTTGTTCATGGCAGAATCAGGGGTGCCCCCCTTGGGACCCAGGGGAGGGGGGTGGGGAAGGGTTCTAATGGGGCCTAAATTGTACATTTTCATCTTCTTCTTGAGAACCCCATGACCCATTTTCACCAAACTTGGCAGGTAGCATCCCTAGGGGGTTAGGAACTCAATTTGTTAAAATGGGCACCATGCCCCACCCAGGGGGCCCTCAGGGGGCCCAAGCCCCCCAAAATTAAGGATTCTGCAAAAATCTTCTTCTCTAGAACCAGAAGTGATAGTGCTTAGTTAATACTATGAGTTAGTACATTGATGACTGTAGTTTCAAGTTTGTTCATGGCAGAATCAGGGGTGCCCCCCTTGGGACCCAGGGGAGGGGGTGAGGAGGGGTCCTAATGGGGCCTAAATTGTACATTTTTATCGTCGTCTTGAGAACCCCATGACCCATTTTCACCAAACTTGGCAGGTAGCATCCCTAGGGGGTTAGGATCTCAATTTGTTAAAATGGGCACCATGCCCCACCCAGGGGGCCCCCAGGGGTCCCAAACCCCCCAAATGAAGGAATCTTTATAAATCTTCTCTAGAATCAGAAGTTATAGAGCTGAGATAATACTATGAGTGAGTACATTAATGACTGTAGTTTCAAGTTTGTTCATAGGAGATCCAGGGGTGCCCCTCTTGGGTGGGGGGGGGGGGGGGTGGTTGGAAGGGTCCAAATGGGGGCCTGAATTGTACATTTTCATCTTCTTCCTGAAAACCTCATGATGGATTTTTGTCAAACTTGGCACGTAGCATCCCTAGGGGGTCAGGATCTCAATTTATCAAAATGGGCACCATGCCCCACCCAGAGGGCCCCAGGGGGCCCCAATCCCCCCAAATTAAGGAATCTTAAAAAAATTGGGCCTTTATTGTACATTTTCATCTTCTACTTGAGAATGCCTGGTCAAATTTTGGTGGAGCTGTAAATAATTTAGATTAGTGACTGCGTGAAAGGTGAACTTGCGATACTCAGGTGAGCGCTAGACCCGCGGGTCTCTTGTTTTTTTATGCTGCATCTTTTTATAATCGCTTTTTATCACTCAATACTGGTATTTCTCAAAGTAGAATGAAATTTTTCCTTTCAGTTACACCCTGTGCTTGGCCGTGAGACATTGTGTATTTATAGAGCAGGAAGAACGAAAGTCTTTAAATCTGCTGAATTGAAAAGTAATCCTTAAATTGGCGATACATTTTAGAAGATTTATAAATGCCAATGTTTCTTTTAAAATTTTAAGAATGGTTAATGTTTGCAATTTTGTTTTCCAAACTTGTGCAGTGAATTAGTGAATTTAACCAATTCCATAATCTTTTTTTTTTTCCAGTGTAGGGTATGCAGTAAAATATTGATTTGCAAGGGACAAGGTGATAGCTTTTGTTGCAAACTTGTTCCATGAGCCAGAGGAGGGATGAATGTATGTAATGCACATCATCATTTAGGCTGTGTTTGTTGCTAAATACAGGGATGTACAGCTGTATGTATGTCATCTCTCCATGCTGGATGTCTCATATCATATGGTGTGTGTGTGTGTGGGGGGGGGGGGGGGGGGTGGGGGAAGACACATTAAAAGTCTTTTTTTTGTGTTATTTTTCTTATTTAGTAAAAAAGAAAATGCCCATAAAATGATGTGAATTGCCACATTGCTCTCCCTATATAAGCGATTCACTTCGGCGCTAATATCAAGCACTATAGAGAGATCACATTAGTCACTTTAATCTTCTTTTTTTTATATCCTCTGAAAAATGATATGTCAAATTGTCAAAATTGCTATGAAGCCAGTTGTTCAGCTTTTTCAAACGACCTTAATGGTACCCGTGAAGACATTTCTTGAGAAAGTTCTTCACCCATCAGCTACAGCGGCCAGAGAGGATTTGCAATAACTTTCTAGCTGTATTGCCCATTTGTGGAAAAGATGTGTCTTTCCAGATACATGCACTACTTCTTCTTCTTCTTGTGGTTGGCCCCCGATTGTATGTTCAGTTTTATGTTCAGTTTAATGTACATGTATACCTCAGTGTGGCAGGTTCTCCTGAACATTTGTTTGGGTAATAGATGATACTCAGAACTGTAAAGTCGCATTCTCTACATTCAACCGATGAAAGTGCATCTTTATGGCATTGCAACAGAGCTCATCATGTGTTACAAATCTCTACGTTACTGCACATGATTTTAATACAGAAAAAGAAGAGAGAAAAAAAGAAAACCTTCCATAGCTGAAAATTCTCCATCTATTGCATTGAAGTGTGATTGTGGATAGGCAAGCATCTCACATTACGCTGATTTTTTCCTTTTTTTTTTTCCCATTTTTGAGTACTGAGCAAACAAGGCATGGGGATTATGAACTTTTTCTCATTTCTTCCAGACACAAAGTTAAATACCTATAAAACATTGTGAAGGGGAGGTGTGCAGTGTACACTTTGACAAACAAATTGTAACAGCTGTTTGAGTGAAGGCATGCAAATATTTGGAAGCAAATGTTAAGAGACTTGTTGGGGAGAAAAATCAATACGCTGGTGCATTTTTGTTTCATATTAGCTTTTAATATGGTTATTCTAATTGAAAAATTATTCGTTTCCTGCGCAAGCCACCTCTAATTCTTCAAATTTGATGAGTACAATTCTAGATGGAAAAGGAAACAATATAGCATTGAATCATTATTTTAGATCAGTCTGACAGTTTACAAAATGATAAGATTCTAAATTTGTTTGTGTATGATCATGATTTCTGTGAGCCTGTCAAGTTTTTAAGTTATTTAAAAAAAGAAGAAGACCCAAAATTCCTTTGAAGCCAGTGGTTCAGATTTGACTGACTTGATGTCTGTTGTAATCTCCCTTTGTGACAACACCTGTGGAACCACTGAAAATCGGGGCTGGTGCCTTAACCTACCTGTACCTGTACTTGTACACATGTGCAGCCCTTATTGCAGTGATTGTTTAGGGGTCTGAAAGAGGGGTGGGCCAATGCCAATGCAAGTGGAGTCCAATGTTCATGTTTGATGAGTGGATGTCGCTCATCTGCAACTCAAGTTTTACCCCCCTATTAAGTTTGCTAGGAAGGACAGCCGAGGGGGGTGTGTCTGCACCCATTGGTGGTGGGAACAGCCCAGGGTTTGTGGTGTGCTGTGTTGTCATCGTTTCTTTGTTGGTCTTCGACACCACACTTGAAGGATGGTAGCCTTGAGATTGTGTATTTTTCTTACTGCGCTCCCTTCTGTGTTATCAATATGCACATGAGCTGAGCATTGCTCAAAATGTTGAAGGCTTCACATCTTTGCTCCCCTCCACAGAAACAAACATACTCATAACCAATCATGATGTCCCTGGTTCAGGTCCCCTGGTTTGCTGGGGTTGTTCCTCCAGAAAAGACACTTTATCCTCAATTGCGTAATCCTTTTGAGGGGACTTGAAAATCCCTCGGTAAATTATAACACATTTCAATTCAAAGTACAAAGAAAAAAAAATCAAAAGGTCACATACAGGAAATGACCCAGTGAATGGCCTCCTTGGTATTAGAATGTAAGTGAGGTTCTTTTAAACAAACAAAGAAAACAATTTGAAAAAATACTGATTCCTTACAATGTCATGCAAATCAACCCCAGACATCCTTCATGTTTTTTATGACAGTGGGAATTCAAATATTTGATAACTTATCACTATATCATACATTGATAACAGGCAGATTCTGACTGTGAAATTCACAACCTCAGGGAAGAATTCCCCCCCCCCCCAAAAAAAGGCTTGCCGTTGGTTTGCTTGCTAATGATATGTTTGGTTCTAACTTTTAACCAACGATGTAATGTCATACCTAATTGCTTTTATTAAGCTCCACAAAGTGGTGAGGAAGAATGCAGAGTTTTTTCTTAACAGTGAAATTGCTTGAATGTGTTTCTCTGTCTCATTAATAACCATCATGACTGCTTTTCATATTCTGTGCCCACTTGCTTACGATAGGCGTCCGCATGCTGGATGGTGAAGTGACGGATGCCGTGGAGGCCAGGTCGTTGAGCCACAACCCCCAGGTCATCGACATCTACAGTGCGTCATGGGGACCGGACGATGACGGTCAGACGGTGGACGGACCGGGAAAGCTCGCGAAAAAGGCTTTCCTGAATGGCACCCTTCAGGTACACACATTGACTCTCACAGTCACACTTACAAGCATTTCCACACACCCCCCTCCCCCAGGTGTGCTTGTTTTTGTTCATATGCTTTGTTCTTTTTTGTTGATATTGATGTGTTGCTCTAGGAGCCCTTTAGCTCCATACATTGAGATAGGCCTATATATATGTATACTGGAAACCCGAAATTTTTGCGTGCATGAAACTTTTGAGAATTTTTGCGAGGAGCTAGATGTGATTGATTACATCTTGACAATTAATTTAAAAAAATCACAAAAGTAAAATGAACGCAAAAGTGTTTGTCAACACAATGCATCAAATGCCAAGTGTGATTTGTGAAAGTTTCATGACATTAATGTTTATGGTCTTTCATTATATATATATAGGCCTATATAAAGTGTGAGGTGTTTCAACATGTACATCTTTTTACTTGTAGGTTGAATGTCATCAGTGTAAGTGAATGAATGAATGAGGGCCAAAACGTCCAATGATGTGGCTTTCCTGCACCTTATTTCGCCAAGCTTTTGGCCTTCTCCGCCTTGGTCGTGGCTGTGCGTGGCTCTAATTGGTGTTAATATGACTTCTGTGGTTATTGATTGTAAACATATATATTAATATTGACAAACTCAAATGGCTGTTTGATAATCATGTATGTTCACAGAAAATGTCTCAAATGGTTTGAATGTGGCTTATCACACCACCTGCTACTGCTGCAGGTCATTGAGATTAAGCGTGTCCCATTCACATCGATCATATCCTCTCCTTAGGGCACATGATACCTTTCTGTCACCAAAAAAAAAAAAAAAAAAAAAAAAAAATGACTTGTGTGAGGTGTCTACCTCAGGAAAAACATGATGTCCTCTTCTCTTGGCAGAGCACAAGGTTACATCTGATGGCAGGGTCAGATTTCAAGTTTTGTCTGCTCTTTGTGTTTTATCAGCTGTGCATGTCAAATAAGATGCAGGAGAAAAAAATTGACAAGTTTTGCACGCACAAGGAGAGGTAATGATTTTTCAGGAGGTCTGTAACGACTGATACCTTGTAACCCATTCCAGATATTGATTGCGTTTTTTCATGGGCATCTCCCAGATATAGTTAATTGACAACTCTATACAATATTTTGGGTGCAGTTCAATGCTGAAAAGTCATTGAAAATTTATCTGATTGTTAGAGATATACAATGCGGGCAATGAGGGTAGAATACTGTGACATTGAGGATTGAAATGTAGGGTCTTAATGCAATCAATCATGTCCATTATTGGCTTCTATTCATCATGATCATTAATTGAATATTTTTATTAGCTTAAGTCTATTGTTTTTTAGTTTGCATTGACATGTGAGTGTGTAGGCAGAACAAGATTGATCCCCCTCAAAAAAAAAAAAAAAAATCAAGCTGTTTTCATAAAAGACACATTCTTTTAGGATCCGTGTGTTTGTTTTGTGTAAAATGGTACAATTTTGCAAAGCCGTCATCCGCATCAATCTGTATGTAACAATTTGAAACCTCCATTCTCTCTTTTTCCTCTAGGGGCGTGGTGGGCTGGGGTCTATTTTCATCTGGGCTTCGGGCAATGGTGGGCGGGTGGACGACAGCTGCGGCTGCGACGGCTACACCAACTCCATCTTCACCATATCAGTGAGCAGCGTCAGCGAGAAGGGCAACGTGCCGTGGTACTCGGAGAACTGTGCCTCCACCATGGCGACTACATACAGCAGCGGGGGCCCCGGTGAAAAACAAGTGGTACGTCCCAGATGATGATGTTGAGAGAGCCATCTCTTGTACCATATATGGTGTATATTTGGAGAATTTCGCGATTCACTCGAATGTCATTTGTCAATTCAACAACGTGCAAAATGATTAACTCTAATCTAATGTGACGTGCCCATGCACATGTCTCTGTTTATCACTGTACTCAATGATCACGAATTTAACCACTACTGAAATTGTCGGGAAGTCCCGATTCTTGAAAAATTAGACTGGCTAAATATATGGCATATACAGTAGATAGAAGCACTCCTCGTCAGCAAAACGTGGGGTGGGGGGATGGGGTGGTAAGATTGGATGTCTCTAACAAGCATGGGTTGAGATAGATTTAAGCCTTAGAATTTCGAGGTGCTAGCAATTTCAACTTCCCTTCTTTCATGGGGACAGTATACTTTACACTATTTTGCTTGGATACAGACAGATTTACTGTGGATGTATGTATAGATACTGTCTTGCAAAAGATAGGATGATGCAGGAACAATATGAAGTGGACAAAGAAACACGTGTGATCACACACCAGCACCCCCCACACGCACACATGTGTATATACTCGTATACAAGTCACAAGTGAGGGTGACCATCGGTACTTCGAAGGTTATTCATATCATTTTCTCTTCATGAACATCTCATCATGCATCCTACCTGTTCTTTAATCCATTTTGAGATGCTGAAGCAACCATTCATCCTCTCTCTTTCTCCCCTTTTTTAATGACTAAAACAACCATGCCAGTTTCAGAGGATGTTAATCTTTTAATGCCAAATTTTTGTGATCTCTTGTCTATAGAGGGGGCACTAGCATCAGAATAGCACATCGCAGTTCATCGGCAAGCATGTCCTATAATGATGGCAGTGAGGAAGAGAAATAGTCCTATAAGTCCCTTATGATAACTTGGAGTGCTTCGTGCGTATCAGGCTTCTTGTAGCTGAGAGTAATTTTTTTTTCTTTAGTAATTCTCAGTCTGTCCCTATTCTTAAATTTCACTGTTGATATTTGCTTTAAGATCAAATGTTACATGATGGAATAATGTCATCATCATGGCATGTACTTCCAGGTAGTACCCACAATTTGGCAGTATTGAAGGGTTTGATCACAGATGTATATGCATGCATGCATATATTTAGGTGTTTTTTATTATGTGTTTGGTTTGTTTCATAGATCACCACAGATCTGAGGAAAAAGTGCACTGATAGCCACAGTGGAACATCAGCCTCAGCACCCCTAGCAGCTGGGATCTGTGCCTTGGCCCTGGAGGCAAAGTAAATGTCTAAATCCTCATTTTCTCTCCATTTTTTTTAAAATGTTCTCATCTGTTGTTATCATTTTGGGAATTTTTATTTTTTTTTTTTTGGGGGGGGGGATGGATGGGGAAAGTGTTAAAGAACTATTGCATTTTGAGCTGATTGAAGCAATAATTGCAATGAAGGAATAAAAAAAGGCCTGACAATGTGCCAAGTATGGGATATGAACATTCTACTTTTTGTCATGTTGCATCATCTCCTGCTCAAAACCAATCCCCAGACATGATATTGAAATGGGATTTAGATCTACATTGTTTTTGTTTTGTTTTGTTTTGTTTTGTATTTTATTCTTTTTTAGTAATTGATGGATCTTGTTGTGAGCCTGAGTCTGCCGTACTTGGTCTCAAAAGTGTAGTATATGTGATGGAATGCAGATGTCCAACGTCAAGGGCTGTATGAACACATTGTGTAGTTGAAACATTTTCCAGTAAAGTGAGACTTTAAAATCAGGCAGTACCGGGATGTTTAGCTCTACTACCTACTCTTCTCTGGAGTAGAACCGTAGGCAAGAGAAGATGCCAGAGATGACATTGAGAGGAGGAATTATTTTGGAAGTAATGTTTTGTAAGTCTGTTAAATGATTTGGTATTTGGTGCCATGCGGTTCCAATAAAAAAATTGTCATTCTGACGAATTATATTTGTTGTTTTGTTTTGTTTAGTGCTGTAACTTGGATTTACTAAAATGTGTGTGAAATCAATTTTTAATGCTTTATGCAATAAGATGTTGTGTTAGTGATCTGAATTAATGATTGCTAATACATCAAATAAATCCCACAATTTATTTTTTTTTTTTCTCTCTCTTTTTTGCAAAGTGGCATTATAGGCAGTGTATCCATGTGCAGCTTAGCGGTAGCACTAAGCAGCAGCAATAATACCACTGCAGTATGCAGTCTCAGTCCACGGATGAAAATGAATGATCATCTCCCTTTATTTTTATTTTCTCCCTCTCCTTCTTTGTTCAGCCCCAAAATGACCTGGAGAGACATGCAACACATCATTGTGTTGACCGCACGGCCGGAGAACCTCAAAACCGATGACTGGGTGACAAACGGGGCTAACCTACGAGGTAAGACCAACTTGTATGAGAGAGCCACACCGCGAGATGTTTTTAGTCAGGGGGAGGGGGAAGGGGGGGGGGATAAGTTCCTATTCTTGCATTTGGCAATTCGTGTGCCCTTATTCCATTCATATGCAACAGTCAATTTAGCGCCTTGCTTTCTGGGAGATAGATCAACAACACCAGCTTGCGGTTGGTAAGGCTAGATAGGATGGACAAATTCAGAAAAGCGGTTCTTGAGTTATCACGTGCAGGTTTGGCTGACTTTCACTCCGCAAAACTGACTTGCTACATCTGCCATTTTGTAAACAGTTGTCGATGTACGGTAAGAAAACTCCATTAGTCGAGGCATGCCTTACTACCTTCAATGCACGTACAGGGTAACCTCTCCATTGTTTACCCAGAAGTGGAAAGTACATTGTAGGCCTTTCATGGAATGGACATTGGTGGCAAATGGACTGGGAAACAGGAGAATTTCTGGTTCTTCTTCTCTGTCAAATTTATACAGCACTTCTGACATCATGGTGCATTGATGTTTCACACACCACCAACAATGATATGTTGCGTGGATACATTCTAAAAGCAAAATTGAGGAAAAGATGTGTAGGGCTTCATTGTAGATGGGAAATCTCTAAGCTTGGTTTGGAATGCAATCAGTGTGCATGATGGATGCGTGATTGATGCCACGGGACATTGTTTCTTATGTTGTGTTATCGGAGTCTCTGATTTCTTACTTCCTTATATGTTATCCGCAGTGAGCCATGACTATGGTTTTGGTCTGATGGATGCGGGCGCCATGGTAACGATGGCCAAAAACTGGACCACAGCTCCGGACCAGCGCCTCTGCTCAGTGGACGCCCTACATGGGAGCGGAATGTCAGTACCGAATCTTGTTGGCACTTTCTCAGTTCAATGCTGTTAACCTGCTCCCTACCAGAGCCTTTGGCTGATGTACAAAGTATATAGGGCTTTTTAGAATCTAGTAGGAAATGACTTAAACAGTCTTTAGTAATTTAATGATTGTTTTGCAGTAGACACATCACATTGTATGCCCTTTATGGCTTCCCAGGAATGTAGAAATGTGGGGCTGATGTTTTGTGTGCTCAAGTAAGGATTTCACAGATGAGGGTGGGGTGTTCCAAAGCAGTCTATAGAAGCAGCATTTCTTTGCCATGAAGCAAAAAATTATAAATTTAGAAAGCATTCTCCAGTGCTTTGAGTATATATGAGCATGATATTTGTATTAAGAGTGATGCTATTTTAGGAAATAGATGCCTACCATTTAGATGGTATGTTTCTTTTATGGGGGGGGGGGGGGGGGGAGGAGTGCATGGAGGGAACATTTGAATAATTATGTAACTTATATGTGTGTCCTTCATGCTGTAGGATATAGCAGGACCTTCATCAAACCAATGATACCAGTATGCTGAGTTGTTCTAGTATACTATATAAGCTGTAATTTTTGCATACAGATATTTTTGTGACTGAAGAGGTAGCAAACATTTTTGTGAGATGTTGTTTTAGCGATTTTGACACTAAGGCTATCATAAGTTTACTAACGGCTGCCAGTTCTAGATATTTTGGTGTGTTGTTAAGTTTGCGGTCCACCGTCCAACAGTGATTTGTGAAATTCGCGAAAAGTAAACCCTTGCGAAAATAACAGCATATACAGTTGTACATGGAAAGAACCCATTTACCCACAAATTATGTGCTGGCTAATGTCTGGTTTAAGTGATAAAGGGAGGTAGAAAGGTAAATTGTCCAGTGAAGATCACACAAGCAAGTTTTCCATGCAACTCATAATCAAAAGAAAAAAAAGAAGAAAACCCTGTACTGATATTTTTGGACCACTCTCACTCTTGCTAGCTTGTAACGAAACTGTGTTCTTCTCTCGATACTGATTATGCAGGAGCATTAACGGTAGGGACGGTCTGACCATCCGCATCCAGACGACCGGTTGCCAGGAGATGCCCAGCAACCACGTGCGCTTCCTGGAGCACGTCGTCTCCCGGATCACCCTGGACTTCCCGCGGCGTGGTGACCTCACCATCGAGCTCATCTCCCCGTCCGGCACACACTCGAGGCTGTTGCCGCGGCGGCCGCACGACCACTCCAGCAAGGGCTTCAAGTCGTGGGAGTTCATGACGACGCACACGTGGGGGGAGAACCCACAGGGGGAGTGGCAGCTGAAGATTAAAAACAATGGTGTGGCGGCGCATTCAGGTGAGCGGTGACTTTCAAAGCATCTCATTTTTTTTTTGCAGGTTGTGTCTAATTGATTCTGTCCTCCGTTATAGACCAGTCACAGAGTGTAACCCAAAAAGGGTTATTGTCATTTACCTCCATGCAATGGAAGATGACAGGACCGCATCAGTATGTACATTATTGGCTCAGGTGGGCTCTCTTGCCCCAGTACTAATGACATCTTGATTTGGTGCATATCTTTCACATTTTGGATATTATTATAGGTTTACTAGAAATATTTTTTGCTATTTTTCTTTCCCAGTATAAAAATAAATCACGTTTTTATGACCGTGTTGTGCATAGTAGTAAAGCGAGCTGATACCTCGGGCATGAAGCCATTGCACAGGCAGCATGTATATTGATTACATTGCCTGAGATATTGGGCATGAAGTAGGTGACGTGCAAACACTTATTCTGGACAGAGATATTTTGCAAGGCATTGTTGACATGATTTTTGATCTATGTTGCCACAGTTTGCATAATTATGCTTTCTGGCATAACTTTTGACGCTTCAGCATCTAGCATTATACTAGGCATAATTTGTCTGTTTTTGGCATGATTCTAGCAAAATTGCTTACCGAAAGGACATCAGTATGCATTTTGTGTACTGCAGTACCTTTTTTTGTTTGTTTGTTTGTCAGCAATTTTTTTGTTGATGATATTGACCAGCCGATTGGGCACCAGAATCAGCTGATTGGGAACCACAAATCTAAAAACCGATTGGGCACCATGAATTGGGCACCAAAATTTGTAGGAAAAAATCTGATAATTTTTTTTTTTTTTTTTGTGCCCAGCTGATTGGGCAGCACAATTGGTTGATATGATGTGGCATAATTTCATGGCAATTTAGCATGATTTCTGGCCGCCTCAAGCACAATCCCATTTTTCACACTGGTCACACCGTCTCAGATGCATTTATAAGTCAATTTTTAGTAGTAATAGTAGCCATTGCGTAGGTTGTATTATTCAGCTTTGAGAGTGTCGAGCTGGATTTTCCATCTTGCTCTCACAGGCATTCTGCATGCTTGGACTCTGCAACTCTACGGTACCCAGCCACACCCGGTGAAGACCCACATTGGCCCCACCCACTGCCCCTCCGGCGAGTACCTGCTCTCCAACATCACCAACGAGACGGTGATGCACGAGTGCCTGGCGTGCCACAACTCCTGCGCGACCTGCTTCGGGCCGGACAACGGCCAGTGCGTGGAGTGCCCGGCCCACCTGCACAAGTCGGACGGCTTCTGCCTGGTGGGCCCCGCCAGCAGCTCAGGCTCCACCCACGCCTCCTGGATGGCGCTGGGCAGCTGGATCGCCGTCCTCTGCTTCTCCTGCCTCCTCCTCTTCCTCATCATCTTCGGGGCGCTGCAGGCGGCCGACAGCGGCTACTGCTCCTGCTCTTGCCAGAACCAGGACTGGAGCAGCGACAGCTCCGACTACGAGTACCGCAAGCTGGCGAAGAACCACGACGAGGACGAGGAAGACACATTGATAGAGGTGCAAAAAAATGGGAATCTGCCTCCTTTATGAAGACTGGATCCCTCCCTCCACTTTTTTTAATCTCTCTTTTTGTCTTTAATACGAACTCTGAACCACTACTGGAAAATTATGCCTACAATGTGGGCATTTTGAAGTCAGATCCATTCCATACTTAAAAAAGAAGTGTGAATAAATGCTTGTAATCGATTATAAATTTTTGATAAATTGGCAGTTACCACAATGATCTTGTGTTGCACTGCTGTAGAGGGGGCATTTTTTTTTTTTTTTTGGTAATATTTATCTTATTCTCTTTTGTTTTAAGGCTATTGTATGTTATTAAGTGATGAAATGTGACATACCTATTAGCTAATTATCTGAGTTGAAAGAGTAAAATGAAAGTTTATGAAATGAAGTACATTGTGTATGTCTGTATGTGTGTGTGTGTGTGTGTGTGTGTGTGTATGGATGAGTGTGTGACATTTTGTTTGCAAGGAGTGGGAACCTTGCAATAAGGAGCTCATGCAGAAGGAACTGATGTGTTTGTAAATTTTTTTTTCTCTCTCTTTTTGTATGTTAATGAAGCAGTTCTTCCATATGCAGTAGCACATAATCATGCTTGCTGTTAGATATTTATTATTATTTTTTTCCCACTGAGCCATTATTCATGAGATTGCTTGAGGTGAACATTGCAGGCTTTGATTCCAGCTGCAGGGCATGTGGGATGAGAGTTTTCAAACTTTGGCAGAAACTGTTATGTCACATACTTATCATGGAGAGTTACTGTTGTTAATATAGTGTGAATGAGGGGAAAGAGGTCCAAATAGATATAGTCAAGTGAGAGAGGGAAAATATTATTAATCTTCTCCACCAGTAAATGAATCCACCTCATATATATATCTGTATTCCTGGAGAATACTACCCATTACAATTGTATCTAAAAGCGCACCGTGTTTATTTACGTTGAGAATATGTTGTCCCTTTTGTTTTGTTTTGACATCACTATAGTTGAGAAGAAAAAGAACCTGCAATTTTTTTTTTCATGCATCTGTTGTTGTTTTTATTTATTTATTTTTTTGGTATTTCTGCTGTTATATACAGTACAATACCATAAAATGTTAAATGAGTTTCTTGTTGTTAGTGTTTTGGAGCACAGAAACACCTGGATTGTATAATGCATTGGTCTGAGTGTGCAGTAGGCTGCTCTGTGTATGATTCATGCACACACTGACTGGACTGAAAAAATGGTGGGTGTGTTTTAGATGGCCAGTTACGGTAAAAGTGATGGCAGTGTGTGGAATTTTCCATCATAGACAAAGGGGACACGCAAGGTTATAATGACATACCAGAACGCTAAAACCAAATCATGCAAGTTCTTCATCTGTGGAGCGTTTGTTTCTCCATGAACGATGGGTATGATTATAATGTGTAGCTGATGAATATGCAGTGTAGATCTGTGCTTCTTTATTGAAGAGAATGCAATGTGTACATAATATTAACAATATGGATTTAAGAGCAAGAAAGCCACTAGTGTCTTAACATGAATTGCACATCATTACTTTGAACAGTTCTTTGTAAATTGTAGCCTTAATAGTGAATATTATGAGTATTGGAAGTGACCATGCAGGGCATGTCGTAGGGAAGATGAGAATAACACTGGAGCTAAGAGTGTGACGATTGTCACTTTTTGGGTCTCAAATCACTCCTGTTCTTAGCCGATGACCAGAAAAAAATCTCAGATACTGACCTTTCTTCATTCAGATCGTGATAATGCAAATAGCGATTTGTGTGGAAACTCTGGCCAGAGAAATTAATTAGCATTGCTTCCGCAAATCTGATTGAAGCTACATCCTAGCTGTTGAATTTGTGTTGCGTATAGATGGTAGCTCTTGCACTTGCTCACTTGGGTAAAGAATGAACAGAATTTGTTCTGTGCATTATATTAAAAAGTGTTTGCAGAACACATTTGCATTGAAGTGAAATAAATATCTCACTATAGATTGTTAAACTCTTCAGAAAAGGGGAGTATGTAGAATCTTTTTGGCTGCCTATCTGACCATGTTGCAAGACAATTTCTTTTCTTAGTGTACGCTTTATAGCTGTGCAACCTCATTATGCATATGAAAATATTTGACAAAAAAATGCATCATTATCAGTGAAGATGATACCTCAAAGATGTCAAACATCAATGACCAGGATAAAGATGAATTAGTGACTGAGGAGTTTAATTGCAAAACGGGTTAATCTCGTTCTTGTTAATTTGAGATATCTGCGAAAGCTAAAAAAAAAAAAGACGAAAAGATAGTATAAAGATACGTTCAATTTTTTTTTAAAATTATAACAGCAATTATTATTCCTTGTTACATTACAAGTAAGGTATCCCTGTAAAGGTTCAATTTTGATCTATCAGATGGTGGAACTTACAGATGTTTTATTGCGATCACAATTAACTCTTCAAATGCTCTCATGCTGTATACATACATATATACAGGAGGTTGCGATACCAGATTCTGTCAAAGCAACAACTACACACACACACACACACACACACACACACACACACAATGTCCGTCTTACAATGGTTTAAGGCTGTACCTCTCTTGATGCGAGAACAATATTATCTCCTTTGATGCAGTGCAAAACTAGTGGGCGTTTGTTTTTTTCCTCAATGCTGCAGCTACCATTCATATGAACGATTGCTAATGTCTGCATTGTCCTCCGGCCTTCATGCGTTTTGTTTTTTCCCAGTATTCTAGCAAAGTTGCGCTGGCTCCTTACAGTGCCATACCAAAGGAAAGGTGTATTGGTTTTATGAGTGTTGCTTCTAACCATTGTTCTATGCACAGAGACAGTTTGATTGTATTTCCATCTACCCAGTGTGATATGAGTCCAACATTATTCCAGTGCTCTTTTTCAAGTCAGTTGCATTGCTTGTTACGCAGATCCTACGTACACATGGACAGTCAGCGGCATACCATATGTTAATCATTTGTTTTTCTGTTTCTTGTTGTCTTTTGTTGTTCTTTTTTCTTTCTTTTCTTCTTTCTTCTTTGTTGTCATAATATTCTTTGCTTCCTTATCATCATTTTCTATTACTTCTTCTCACTGATGAATGTCTGTCTTTTTATGCCGTTGTTAGTATTGTTGTATTATAAAAGATAGAGAGGTATATTTTTTTGCAAGCTTGAAATCTCAGAGTATGTATGCTTTATGGCTGTCAGTGGCGAGAACTTATGCCAGAATATATGTTGCTTGTTTTGATATGACAGTAAAGCGGCTCGAGGCTCGTGCTGACGTTAGTCCCATTTGTCCGTAGTACATTCTCGTCATTGCACATACGGACTTAGTGGGGACGTTTCCATGGTAACCTCCACACTTTAGACTCCCTCTTGGGGTGGGTCTTAGAGGCAAGACCTCTTGACCGCATCTGCCAATTCTCCCTACATTTTGTCTAATCCATTAATGTCAGCCAACAGTTCAACTGTGTAGTGTAGATCAGAGCTGCCAACTTGTATGTGTTTTTTTTTTTTCTTCACACAGAATAGGAAGATTTGGTTTGGAAATGAAAAAAAGGAAAGCTTGAGGCATTTTTCCCAAAATGTAGATTTAGCGTGCTTTAATGAGTGCAATTTCCCAAATTCAAACAAAAACTTAATTATTGCATTTTCAATTTTTTAAAAATCATACTCTACATTAGATCTTTAGAGGCTCAAGCCCTGCTATATTGTAGCACTGAAAGGATTTGATTTGATTTATTTTCTGTTAAAGTCTGTATAAGGGACTTACTGAGGCATGTGTTTGTGAGGTGAGTGTATAAACTGTGGCAGCATCTTGTAAGCCAGAGATTTGCCATTTTATTACCGCGTCGTGAATGTCACTGGGAAAAGCCGTAATGCAATAAATCCACTCCAAGTGTGTCGAATGGTCAAACAAGTTATTATCAACATGTTTGAAATAAGTATCGTGCCTTAAAGAGACACAGACACAGACACATACCAAGTGGCATACTCTTTTGTTTTGGCATAATTTGGTGAATGCAGTTCTCTTGATGTATGTTTAGTGTGCTTCGGAAAGTAGGTTTTTCTTTCTTGAGTAGAGATGGTTTGCATGATGGCTGCCATGACCTCAGTATTAAAGAGGAAATCCACCCTAAAAATGAATAAATTTTGAAAGAAAGAGAAAAAATATTCCCTACAGAGCAATACAAAAATGACAAAAATTAGGTAAGAAATAAGGAAGATATGACATTTTGAAATTTCACATTTTTTGGGAAGACACTTCTTGACCAGTCGTTATGTATATTCAAATCAGCAAGTTGATGATGTCATGCTCTCACAATTATTCATTTCAATAATAGAAATGACAAAAATTTCATATTTCAGCAGGATGAATATAAATCCTGCCTTGAAACCACGCAAAATAAAAAAGAACAGATGTTAACTCTGATATATATTGGAGTGGGAACATGGTTTTACTGTTTTACTCGATTGAATTTTCATAGGGGGGTTGGTCAAGAAATGTTTTCCAAAAAAATGTGAAATTTTAAAATGTCATATCTTCCGTATTTCTTATCCAATTTTTGTCATTTTTGTATCTTTCTGAAGGGAAGAGTTTTCTCTTTCTTTTGAAGTTTATTTTTGGGTTGGATTTCTTCTTTAAAGGAGAATGCTAGGTGCTGTGTCAGTTCGATCAAATATCTAAGAAGGGAAATTTGTTATGCCTATCATAAGATTTTAAGATACTTTGTTGTGGAAAGGAGACAGGATGGCTTTACATGATATCGTTCATCATAGGATGAATTGGGCAATGTTTGACTGCATCAACAATTATGTGGTGTGTAGTCCCACCTATGCATATCTGTGTATCAACTGTCATGTGCAGTATAATGGAATGAATGCAAGCATTGAAAGAGTTATACATGTTCTACAAGGATAAACCAGTGTTGTTTGATTAAGCGAATCACATGTCATCATTTACTTCCTCAGAGCTCTCAAATTAGGTTTGTGTTACTTCTACGTCCTAAAGCTTATATCAGTCGATACAAGCTACTGATATTTTAGGTCAAACAGCTAGGATTCTTTTAGACATCTGATCTGGAAATAGTCTTCTTAGATGGCCTGTATTGGCTCTCTGCTAGCAGTGTGCTGAGTTTAGAATTTATTGTATATAATTATTTCCAGTAGTGCCAATATTATTCCCCCCCCCCCCATCCTCCTCTGACATGATTGGTCATATGGCTCAATATCCTGTGTGAATCTGCCAATCAGCTTGGAGATTCTTGAGTGTCGGAATAAGATTTAAACAAAGAGCGTTCGTGTAGTTGTATGTTTCCATACCTGTGCTTGCCAGAGCAGAATCACCCAAAATGTCTCTTGCAAGCCCCACCCGTGTAGTTTAAATGTTCACATTATCATCAAGAAGTATGAGTGTAATGTTGCTGAGTGATGTGCAAACCTGCTATGTAATGTCTTAATGCATTTGAAAATGACAATGAGCAGTAATATTTGGAATTCTTGACATGTCGCCGACAATGTTTTTTCCCTCGTACTTTATCTGCTTGACTGTCATAAGCTGTTGTTTTGATGGTTTTTTTTGTAGTGTAAATAGCAATGAAAATAGTTATTAGATAATATTGTAAGCTATATATTTTGATTGATATATTGTTTTTCTTTTTTTCTATTTAAATGAAATTATGAAGAAGAGATGACTCCTTAATACAATGAACTATGAATGAAATGATCATTTGGGATCTTTCCTGTGAGAAACAGACTGAAGATTCTGTTATAAACATTTATGTTAGTGAGGGAGCACATATAAAGGTTTGTTTTCAAAGAGAGTGCCAGGGCAAAATTGCACATTATTGAGCACAAGTGAGGCGGGCCCAAGGGCGGGGCCCAAATGTGGGGCCCAAATAACCCTAATCCCCCAATTTAGGAGGATGTTTCTCAAGACGCCAGCAGGAATCCCCCAAATCTTGAGATTTTTTTTTAGATGGTTTGCCTTGGGAGGTTGGATTATCTCTACCCATAGCCAATTAGTTTCAAGACATCTGTGTCAGTCAATGGACTAAGCAAAGTAAGGGTTAAAGGCTCCGCACTTTTCGTTCTACCTTTGTGGTTTCAGGAAATTATTATTGAATCAAGCTCAATGAGTTATGATATCTTAACTGTGTCCTGCTCCTGCCCCTAACATATTTGTATATGTGTGTGTGTGTTTAAATAAGAAGATGTTTAATACTGTAAAAGTGGAATTTTTGCGAGGTGGAAATTTTTACGCACATTCACACAACACGAAACTAGTACAAAAATCAAAGTAGTCAAAGGTTTTTTTTTTTAAAATATGTAATGGTAGTTTATATCTTCATGGTAGATTATATTGCAGGGGTATAACTGTAAAATTATTTGTACTTTTCCTCATGTTTGCTGCCTAGTCCTGTAGCATAAATGAATGTGCTGTCGTAATGCAGATCTACCTGCTGCCCGTTGCTTAAAAGTTACAATTATGGTAACTTTGCCATCCAATGGTAACTACCATGGCAACAATACTCAACAGCCAATCAAAATCAAGAATTCCATGGAAGTTACCATTGGATGGCAAAGTTACCATAATTGTAACTTTTATGCAATGGGCAACTGGTAGTTAGCATTTTCGGGAGTGTCTGCTGGCAAATCCTGTAATCAACATGGCAGCAGCGAGCTGTTAGAAATGCTTGCTCAGTTGTTTCGACTATCCACGACATTAAAATCACATGAAATTCATCTAACCCAGCAGGGGATGAGACATTAATTGTGCGAAAATTTCCACTTTTACAGTGTTATAATATATACACAAATATGATTAAAACATTGCTATTTTGAATTTGTACGTGTCCATATGCTTGTGTCTTACACTCGCACATACACAGTCCTTGTACACAGATGGTTATTCCTCTACATTTATGTATGCTTTATCTTTTCTTGAATAAAAAAACAAAAATCATAAGAAAGAAAGTAATGATTAGCTGTGAGAATACTTTTTCCGTTTATTCATATTTTCGTAGGTGATTGAGAATGTATGGCTGGCTGTCTGGTATGTGTGTGTGTGTGTGTGTGTGTGTGTGTGTGTGTGTGTGTGGTGTACGTGTTTGTGTGAGTGGGCACCAAATGCCTACAACAGAGCTGCTGAGATATTCATTCAAAGTAAAAGCAAGAGAAATAATTTATCCACAAAATTTGATTTCTTGTGAATTATTGTGATTAATATTTGCAATCTTGACAATTTTTAACAACTTTTTATTTCAACAAAAGTCTTGTGCCTAATTTTTTGTTTCCTTTATTTTGTTTTTTTAAATTGTGCAGCAGTATGTGTATGATTTGCAGATGTTGGCTGCCCTGCTACAAGCATGGATAATTGGCAAAGAACACAACATCTATTTGTAACATAATGACTTTTCTCTTGGGGTGATTTTTCAGTGGCCGCATACGGCAGGTGGCTGTTATAGACAGGTGGCCGCTAAGGCAGGTTTGACTGTACACACATTCCTAGTGGAAGTACCCAGTCGTTGGAGTGAAACGGAGACTGGCAGAAAAACATGACAAGGACCTTGACATCTGTTCACATTTGTCTGGATGTATGTGAATGAATTACAGAGACTACAACTCTCGTGATCTCCCCCTTTGAGGCCAATTTCTGCAATCTCCTGCTCTGCCACTTGAGTTTGAACTTCTCCTGCTGGAGCTGTGTGTCTCCTGTGTAAGATGTGGTTTTTTTTTTTTTCCAGCTTAAGATCTACACTTGTAGCTCTCTCATGCCAGTATTTATTTTGTCATATACAGTATGTTAAAAAAATAAGGGCTGAGATAGCACCAGAGAGCATCTAAGAAAATCCCCCGAGTTGGATGTACTTCACTTGTACAGGTATTGATGATAATGTATAACAACATGTAGTGTAGTGTATGTATATGTATAAAATGGTCCATGGGAGAATATACGTCTGAAAACGAGGTATCTTAAGGGGAATTTCTCCAAAGGGAAAATTTTTGATTCCCCGTAAGGTTTTGACAATGTTTTTCAATGCCTTATCATTGATTTGGGGCCTCAGGAGTACTCCATAGTAGGGCACAGATTGTGCAGTGTGTGTAGACTGAGGACTGTACCATCAATACAACTTCCAGTGCAAAAAAAAAAAAAAAGGATATATATATATATTGGATGTGCATAGAAAATGGGTCATTGGGGGAATGTAAGTTTATCTGCTTTTTCTCCAAAGAAAAAGTTGTATTTTCTCATTAACATACAGAATTTAGTGGTAAAAGATGCATTTCGTGCTCTTGTCAATTCAATGTTTCATTGAGCCCATATTAATGCGTAATTTTTCAAAAAAGGGCAATATTTGCATTTTTTTCTGAACATTGTTATGCTTTTTATCAAAATTCCCCCATACTATTATTTATTCCGCATTTTCCCTTATGGCTGGAAATAGCATTATATATGTATATATATATATATATATATTATCCATATCTTTTATACCGATTATAGACAGTTCATCTGTGATGGTCCCTAAAAATACTCAAAATTCCACAATTTTGTGTGCGTATTTGAATATTTGATGGTTCATATAACCACTTGTGGTGTGTGTTCCTGTGAGTAATTATGGACACAAGACATTACAGAGTTGCGCAAGATTAGTATGTGATAGAGAAAGACAAAGCTTTTTTCTGTTTTTTATTTTCATATATCTGCAGTGCAGCTTCAATCAATAAAATATGTCAATAAAATTTACTATTATAAATAAATGCTAGCCTTAATTGTTTGTTGTTGATATACACACTAAAAACAAGAATCTATCACTTGAGCATCAAGAAGTCAATAGATCATAAAAACAATATATACAGAGATAGAGTTCTTGTTCATTACGTTGTAATAGTTTAAATTCGTAAAAAGAATCAATCACGTCATTAGTAGGTACAGATGAACCGAATACATGTGTGTTTGGAATGGAACATTGAAAAGGAATGTTGACAAGTCATTTTTCTGTTGTAAAACAAATGTTAATTCATATACATTGTCTCCTAAGATTACACTTACACACGATATTTACACAAAATTGTTGACACAGATAAAACTACAAAATGTTAAGACCCATAAACACACAATGGGCAAGTTCAAATCAATATACTCAGCAGATTCTGGATGCTTCAAAAACAAATCTCTATGTCTTTACACAACATTAATTTATTTTTCCAACAATCAATTGAGCATGAGAATTTTTCCTTTTAAAAATGCTACAAATCTGCAAAAACACATCTAGTACCAAAGTGACTATTGCTGATAGCTAAATGCAAACTTCGCACATGCTATCACATTGAAAATCACTGTGAATGGAATTGAAAATTGCCTTAATATTTTTCAATCCTCATCAAATATTTCTGACCGCAAAACAATAATTATCAACTATGATGAGGAGACAAACTGATTACTATGTGTTAGTGGATAAGAACGTGCTCTGTCAAATCCTGATTTGCGTCTCCATCCACGGATATGAGTAAAGCCAAAAGTTGTTTATTAATCTGGGCCATGTTGCACAAGAGTTGAGATCAAATGTAAGTCAGAAAATCAAACATAAAGTCTTTGAATACTCAATTCTGATTGGCTGATACCTGACTTGTATTTGATTTTCTGACTTTGCACCTTTTTATTCAACAGGGCCCTTTACTTACATCCAGAATATTCTCTTAACAATTCCTGGACTGATTTGTTTGGCTCCATTAGCCAGTCATTTTACATGTTTAGTACATTGCAAAAGAATACCTGTATTGAATTTTTAAATTCATCATGTCATTCAAAACTTAACATTGACACTCTCAATTTCACAGGGCTGCCTTAAAAAGTTCAGGAATAATTTAGAACATCTTCCGGCATGCAAAGACAGGTTTTGTTGCTTGGGAAAACTGATCCATACCACTGTTGCTGCATGGGTAGTAATAATCCTGTCATCTCATTAAGCTAGAGTAAATATTGTTCACTGGTAGGAGGTCTTCTCAATATAGTACACTTTTGAAGGTCGCATGTCATTTCTGAAGGGCACATTCCGCATATAAATTTAATTGCTCTCAAAATGAAAGTCTGGTCTTTGTTCTGTTTATATGAAATTTCAAGTATAAGAGCAATGAGGAAACTTCAGGACAAAAACAATTTAAAATGGAATGCATTTGCTGATCTGAGGTCAATTAAAGTGAGGCAGTCCTCACGAATTTCAAAAAAATATGTTGTTGTTGGTACCTCCAATGAACTACTTTCACCAAAAACAAACTTTCAAATCATCAAATAAGCTCGTAAGTTTTGATTGAAAAAGTGTGAATCTGCATGGTGAATATGCTAATGAGCAAGTCTTGGTGGAGAGTCAGACGTCACCGAGGCACAACTCTTCCCAGCCGTGTTCTGCTCGTCATGCGTATGCTCCCTAGTTATTTATAAATTCATGTTTACTATTTATTTTCACATCAATTATATATATAAATAAGCTTGAAATATTTTGTTTGAAATAATAAAACCACATATTGTCACATTTTATGACAAAATCAGATACGATCATTTTGAACACTTAAATTGGTTTTCTGAGGCACGACTGTCAACTTAGTGAGTTGGGAATCAATGACGTTGCACCTTTTTGCAGGCTCTTACACGATCGCTTGCAGGAATTATTTTTTTAAAATTGCGTACAGAGACAGTGTTTGCTTTCCACGTGTATAAATTGGTGAAAGGTTATATTTTTACTCTTCTTAATTATCATACAGTGAAAATTCTCAGGACTGCCTCCCTTTAAAGAACAGCAAAAGCTCTATGATTCCGCAATGCCATGTTCACTGCAGGAGAAACATTGCATGGCAAAGTCACAGAAAATTACCAGAGATTATGTTTACATACTTTTTGCACTAAAGAGATAAAGCTTCTTAACTTTCTGTATAAGAGAGGGCATGTCTTGCCCTGTGTTATTTTGGAAGATTTTGTACTAGAGCTCATGGTTGCATTATGCCACTGGAGGTTACTCTTTGGCCTCGAGGAAAGCATAATTCCACAGTAACTATTGCATTCATAATGCTTGTAATACAGAAGTTGTCCATCTGCACTCTTGACAAACTTTCCAACATCATGTGATTTTAAGGGATTACTTGTGGAGATTATCATAAGATGCCGTGTTGTAGTAAAACATTATTTAAAGGTCCTGTTTACCTTTGGGAGCAGTGATTTAAAAAAAATTCAAGATATCACATTTGACGCATATGTGTAGGTCTGTTGTATCACAAAACATCCTACCATATAAAATTTTCACAATAAAGCCTCACATATTTAATGAAGGAGATATCAGTATTTTTCTCAATAAACCATAACTGAAGATGGTTTAGTCTGGAAACATTTTTATTATAACTATTGTTCACATTTTGTGTATTTAACAATACTTAACCTCGACAATACGGATTCAAATTTTTACAGTGGTTGTTTCTATCCCTAACTCACATTTTAGAACTATTGTAAAGCACTAATGCTGGGTTTTTGTTTCATCTGCAAATGGTAAATTATGCCTTTAAATTCATGCTAATGACTGCAATGAATGGTCCTCCAAAACAAAAGCACATGTCTACATGGGACCTAGAAGTGAGAGAACATTTACCAACATTTCGTTGGGATGATCAAACCATGGTTAAGTATAGCAAAGTAAAGGTTTTCCTCAAAGCTTAATATTGATGACATACGTCCTTCATGCGTAATCTTACAACTTAGTGAGACCTCCTATTGACTGTTAAAGTACGGTGCAGTCAGTTTTGTGGATTTGATGTAGACTTTCAGGTCAAGCATATTGCAGAAACTAACATCGTAGATGACACCCTCAGTAGTTTGGCACAGAAGATGTTAATAAGAATGTATGCATATGTCATGTAGACAATTTCAATCTCCACGCCACACATGCACACACACACACACACACACACACACACACATACACATGCACATGAAAATAACATAAAAGTTACAGATAAACATCGCATTTACATATTACTAGATCGACTTCGCAAAATGTCCAATTCCCCCTTACTGTACATCACCTCCTCCAAGCACTTCTTTTATGCAAGTCTAAAAACATCAGATTATGTTACTACGACAACTGTCTACCATTTTAAAACACACCTCTTGAGGTTTATCACAAAGACACAAGAATAAATTGTGTTAACGTCAGTGCAGCACACCGTGTAGTACTCGTTCTTGCATGGTTCCGAGAGCTTTGATAAAAACAATTTTTTCTTTTTCATAAATATATATATTTCATTGTAATAGATCCTTATCCCCTCTGTTTCACTTTTTTTTCCCCCTTCAGGCACAAAATTTTTCAATTTCAAATAAACCCTGCGTACAACCCACTCAGCATCAATACACAGCAAAGCATCCTATAACAAGACAGACACGAGTTAGTATCTAAATATCATGAAAGTTGAAAAAAACTATTTCAGAGCATGCATATATATATATATATATATACTTGTGGTTTGTGTGAAGAAGATGCACGTTATCGCAAAAATATCAATGTTCTCCAGAAGAAATGAATTCGTCATGTAATGTTCAGACAATATTGCTTCACGACAGACATACCCTACAAAACTCCTACCTGCATGAAATGAAAACATAAAGTTATTCAACAGCTCAAATCTGTCTTGTTCTATTTTGCCCTTTTAATACAGCTAGCATAAAACAGCATCAACATGGTTTAGGTACCATGGTTTACTGCCACTACACCCTACAAAGAAACGACATTGTCAGTGTTTTCCAAATGAGACCCATTTTTTAAAAACTTATTAATATGAATATCATTATTATTATCATTATTAGCCCCTTAACAAGACAGAGATATGTAAATAAGTTTACCCTGTGATCACTCAGTCGTGACTTTTTCATTTTTAAGTAGATAGAAGTCATCACCAAATATAGAATTCACATTTCAGTTGGTCCCAAATCCTTGTCCAAATGAGGCAGAGCAACAATTGATAACACTTCTTGCTTTCTTTATGTCAAGCTGCCTGTGGACAGAATAAAGGCACTGGAGATAATTTTTTGATTGAAAATCTCTTATTTTTTTTCTCTTTTCTTTTCATTTTTTTTTCTTTAGATCATATTTTACCATTAGAAAGAAGGCGTCCACTTTATGGACAAATTGCAATCACTTCACTGCTGGAAAGGGGGAGGGGGAGGGGGCAGGGGAGGGCTGGGGCAGGGGAGGGCCGGGGCAGGAAGGGGGAGAACAAAAGGTGAAAAATGCCACAATGAATGATTAGGGTACAGGTGAAGCACGCGTATATATATAGTAAAATCTCGACTCAAATTTTTGCAGGAGAGCAAAAATCCAAGAGGCAAACGTGGTATGATTAATCTATGAGGGTAAACATATGCTTTGGAATTTGCATTAATTCATGAGCTTCTAAAATACCCAGGATGCAACCATGAGGGTAGGGGGTCGGGAGAGGGGTTGGGGGGAAGGGGGCAAACTCCAAACAGGTTGCACGCTATACAGGAGACCACAATCAACAAAGAGGTCCGACAGGCAAAATGTTCATGGAAAATTCATCTCTGGTCCATCGCCCCTTACCTCTTTCAGAGCTAAGGGTAAGATATGCTCCCATATTTAAAGAATGGTATTTCAGAGAGGGTTTTCAGATTGATGGACATGCAGATTAAAAAAAAATGCCAATGGGTTTATCATTTATCATTTTTAGGAGTGAAGAATATCAACCCCCACCCCCCAAAAAAAGTGCTTCAGACATTCCACAGAAACAATATTTCCTAGCTTATTTTTTTTTCCACATAATTAGAAAATTTAAAAAATTGTAATTTCCTCCCTGTAAAGAAACCATCCTTAAATTCCACCAATTTTGTTTTTCCTCAGAACAATGGTTTCCTTGTGTTTTGGTATGTAAGATAGGCATACTACAGAGATTAATGGACTTTGAAAAAAAAAAAAGACCCACCCTCTTTCCAAAGTGAGGAAATTTGAAGAAATTTTTGAAATGTATCAAGTATCCATGCAGTCTTGCCTTTCATGCACACCTGTGTACTATCCTACAGAGTCCATATTAATAGCATGTTAGTTTTATTTTGTCTTTTGTTTGGAATAAAAACCAATTCTAGTACACATTCAGATATCGTCGGCTGAGAAACAGAAGGCTGCTAATGCAATTTTGGGGGTTTTGAATTATTGGTATGACATTGTAGAGCTCAATCCCCTCTGATTTATGGTGTAAATCTTATATCCTTTTCATCTTTTAGTAAAATGTTGAAAATCACAAACCACAAGAGCATTTTTTAACCCGATATTTGAAACAATGCTTATATTACCCACTATTGATTAAATAAACTTTTTATTCAATCAAAATGGATTTATTTTGTTTTCATTTTAACTCAAATCTCAAATGTGATAGCACTCTTCTGGTTTAGTTTTTACTCAGGCAAGAAACTTAGTTCGGAAAGTGGTTTTCTTCATATCATTCAGGTGGACATTCACAGCACATTGTAGTTGTGCTTGTTTTCATAATACTACCGCGGATCAATCTGAATTTCAATACTTGATCAGGGTAACTGTTCACTGTTGAACCCGTTTTATTCTGTTTGCAGTCAGATGACTGCTTTCATAGTTTTTAACAATACTCATTTAGAAACAGCAGTAGAATTACTTCAAATGCTGGAGCATTGTAGAAAAACATTCCATTTTATGACTAGAAAACTGTGATCTCCATGGTGTTTCACACTTTGGTTGAATTAAAGTCGAGAAAAATATATCAGATCATTATACAACAGGTAACGCAAATTAACTCACAGTGTGTAAATGGGGCATTGTTCAGAGCAAACGTTTCAAATACTGTTCCTGAATACTTTAATATGTGTCTGCTGTTTGGATGGCCTCAGAAAGAATAACATCAACATCTAAACAATTACCACCAACAAGATGAACAAAATGATATAAAAAGAATTGATATTGACAAATGATGTCTGCTCCACAGGTAAATGATCACAAACAGGATACAGATCATAAAAGGTTACACTGCCAGCAGGAATAAATAACATTTTCCACCACCACAAAAAAAAAAAAAAATCTTTACCTCTGCCACAGCAATCAACGGAGTTTGCATTCAAATAACATCAGTTAAAAAAGACAAAAAAGACAAGAAAAGGAAAGGAAGAGATCAAGTTTCACAGATACAAGACATGAAGGAAATGTTTTGACCTTTTTGCCAAAGATAAATCTGACTAGAAATGAAATGGGGAAGAAGAATCACACAAGTCGGGAGGTAAACAAAAACAACAACAATAAAGAGGAAGTCATACACTGTTTGGTGGGCAAATCAGTTTTTTTGTTTTCACACCATACCAGGAAGCAAGCACAAGAGGGTTGCGCATTCACACACCCATAGACAGTGAATATCAATTTAACAAATTCATTTGACAGAGAGTTAAACAAAAAATTGCACAGGAAAAGGAAAAATACTGATTTGTACAGAATACTGGAAATGGAAAACAATATGAAATCTTCCCTTCATTATTATATAGATACTGCTTGGAGTCGAGATGGTAATCATGACACATTATTATTTGCTCTGCGTACTACTACATACAAACACAGAGAGGGCACGGCTGGCTTGAAGTCACAGCACATAAAGTGTTTATAAGTGACATACACTGAGCACGATTACTTATGAGTAGATATATTGTAGATGAGTAAGTCCCATTTTGCAATTGTGATTGCAGACGACATAGTCATGAATGCCCGAGAGTTGTATAAACTGTTTTGAGTCTGGTGATTGCACAAAATTGTATTGTTTGCCGTCACTGTGTCATTAGATGGTATTCACTCTCCTCTCCATGTTGTGTTGGTAGAAGTGAACGAATCTGTACACTCTGAATTCGTATCAGAAATTTCTAGGTATGAAACATGCAACGACAGATCAACTTGGCTTTGGAAACTTGGCAAGAAATGGTTGGATGATGCAATTTAGTCAAAACTTTCAGAGTCCAAAGAAGAATCTGTAGCGTACTAGTGACTACGTCTTTGATGTGCCGAAGCTTGGAAACCAAATTTCATACACAAGCAGCAAACGTCTTGGAAATGAAACTATTCAACAAAGCACAGTTCTTGACAAAAGGAAATGAAAGCAATTATCTTCCTTTCTAAATTCTTGCAATCCTTGCACTCAGACATGCAGTCCCTCATTTATATCATTGTGGACAATAAAACCTCTCTGGTGGGGATCTTAGGACCTTTTACTACTAAACAAGAACACAATCCCGTCATTCTGGTTGAAATTTTCTTACAAAAGTCATCACTTGCACATCTGGATTTTGGGTGGCAGAAAGTTTAACGGTGCACCATGTATTCTTTCTTGGGCATGTATTTGGCTCTGAAAAGGGCTTACCCACTCCAAATGTTTCGGCATGCATATTCTTGCCATTTTCAAGAGAATTTCAGGGCCTTATACATACCCGAGAAAGAATACAAGGTGTACAATTAAGCCTTCTACTACCCAACGTTCTACCCCCAAGGAAGCCTTCAAAGATTTAACATCAGAATTTTCTTTCTTTGTTTTCTCAGTGGGGGATTCTATCTTGAAAAAAAAAAAATATATATATATATATCATACTTATCAGTTGCCAGATATGTATTATTGATACACATTGAGTTACTTTGTTTCAAGTCCACCAGACAAATGACATAAGAATGAAAAAGCAATTGAAATATGACTGCACAAATATATAATTATATTTAATTTCAATTCTTCTTTTTTTTTTTGAGCTAGCAGAATTTTGACTTAGACATTCAGTTTTGGATGAGTTTGCAGAATGAGAATTTAGAATGTGCAATAATAACAGAACTTGAAATGAGCCTCACATAGTTTTGATACAAGCCCTCAAAAGTCGTCTTTTTTTCTCTCCTCTGAATGATATGAGCTAAACAAGTATCTGTGCAAAAACATGCATTATGATGGACCAGCCATAATCAAAGGTATTTTCCTGACAAATATTTATCAAATGTTACTTCCTGACATGAATATGGGCAGGGAATAATGACTTGAAATTGTGCTTCTTTTTTCATGTAAAAAAATATTTCAGTCATTTGAATACTAAATGGTTGACGTTATAAGGCTAAAGGCTCCATCATCTCATACTGACCCTCATTGTATGAATTCTGGGCCATCTTGAAGACGAGCTTAAATCCTAGGAAAATTCCGCATTGTTCTTGAGGGTGGGGGAGGGGGGAGGAGGGGTAGGCATAAAATCTGCTGTGTACACATTAAAGGAGAGTAGTGACTGGAAGTTTGGTTGGAAAGAAAGGGAAAGGAAAGGAAAAGAGGTACATGTCCACGCTATAAACACAAAATATGGGATGGAGAGCGGAGTGAAAATCAGATGGAAGCAAAAAATGAAGCAAAAAAAAAAATAATGATTTTATCTATGTCTAGGATTCACTAAAAGATAGGCTACATGTATTAGGGAAGTACAAAAACGTAGCAAAAAATAGAAGAACAAAAATAATACATGATTTATAGACAATAGAAAAAAACAATTTCCAAAAATAAATAGTTGATATAATTCCATGAAGAGTACATTGCATGCAAAGGCTGTTTTCAAATTTTTACATCAGAAGTACATGTATATAGTCATATGGAAAAAGAAGTAAAATCACATCGATGTACAGTTACGACCCAGAAAACCCACACATTTGGAATGCTTCTGCTTCTTCTCCTTCATCATACAGGAGGACCAAAAAAAAGTCACAAAAAAAAGAATATATTTCCTTCAACAAATTCATTAAGACAATCTCTACTTCTAACTCCAATTTCATCATCTACATGACATTGATTAATCCATACAATGTTCACGAATAGTTTTAAATACCATACACTGCTGATGGTATGAAAGAGGCATAACTGTAACTGCTGCAACCAAAGTAGGCTGTCCCAGCGTCTTGAAAAAATGGGCTTGCTTCTGTACAGTTTATTTACATGTATATGTTTATCAGGTGCATCAAATGGTATAAGTGCAGTCTTACAAAGTCTTATATATAACAACTGAATATGTTGCATTATCACAATCATGTCCAACAGTCAATACATCTCAGACATTGGCAACTATACTGCAAACTTTGTCACACAAATCATCTATTGTAAATCTATCATACAATTTTGTGTACTAACTTCTTAGCTACATCTACCCTGCATGCACCTACAGTTTATTTCTATTGTACAAATACTTTGTAAACTGTATAATACATTAACTGTATAATACATTTTAAGTCTTTGTTTTGATGTACATATAAACACATGAATTAGTTTCAGCTGTCTTTATGTGTATAGAAATGCGATGTGAAACCATTTTTGCATATTTCTTCAAGAATGCAGAGACAAAGGGATAGAAAATAATAATTCTCCAAATTCATCATGTGATGATATTTTCATCTGTCTCATTCAAGAAAACTTCTCACTGTCTCAAATTTGGAATAATTGAAATTTCCTTTTGAAAGGGAGTTGTGTGAATTAAGAATTTGCATGAAATTCTTATTAAGCAACAATACCTTGCCAGCTAAGGAAATCTTTCAATTGAGGGAAATGAAAGGGGTCTTCAATCAAAACAGAATGATCAAAATCAAGATCATAATAATGCAGAGTGACTTGACAAGCACTCATCAAGACTTATGGTGTGCGACAAATACTGCTTCGGGCTATGGTTGTCAATTTTATCAAGTGGTGGCTTGGCCAAATATATTTGCCTCATGCAAAATGATCAGGCCAGCTGCCGTTTTGAAAGTACACTCTGATGACTTGTCTCTTCACATATGAATTCATTCATGCACTTAATTTGTACTTGCAAGTCTCATTCTTCACTTCTCAATGGCACTTTTGACTAAGTGGCAAAGTCACTAGGTGCTTATGAAGTGTCAGCTCGATTGACTATGCATACACAGTTCATGACACTTCTCTGGAAAGTAGAAAAGATTTGAGCCAGACTTTGCTGGAAATCCTTATCCACAAACTACCTAAGCTTTGCTACTATTTTGCAGGCTTGGGATACAGCTTTGCATCTAAACAGTGATGTCACTCGCAGAGCCAGATTGGCTGTCACTCACAGAGCCAGATTGGCTTACATGAAAAACTATCTCTGGTTTTTTTTTTCTCCACTACGGGTTACTCTACCAGTTGCACAAATGATTATCATTATACTTGGTAATTTGTTGCTTTCATTCTCATTTCTTTTCACCAATCTTCCTCAGGAATGCTACCACTGGGCATGATTTGGCCACCTTGACGCGGCAAAATTGACCAAAGGCAACGCATTTGCTTTGATGAGGACTGCCTCCTTTAACTTGGGCACAAACACACTACTAAAGACTCCTAACTAACAAGCGATCCACAGCAAGGCTGGTGCCACTCATCCTCATTCTACATCGAACGATTCTAGCATTACCACATCATCCGTTCATGGCTGGTGGGGATGAGATTACAGAAGAGCAGCCATTTTCCTCCATGAGTTAGCGCAGAGCCAGCAATTTTATTTTTCCTCCCAAGCTCTTCTCCTTTGCTGCCCGAAACTTGATGGACCACGAGGGACTGCATCTTGTGGTATTTCTTACATCTGAGGAACTATCCTCCAGCATCGGCTCCAGGTCTCAGAAGCTCTTTGTCATTCTGGTCGACTGACGTGGTTCCAGCTCCAAGGACAGGGCATACATCTCATCGTCATCCATGATGAGGGAGGTATCCAGGAGGTAACCGATCACCTATGGCAACAAGAGATGACATCTCTTTATAGTTACCATCCCATTCAGCAACTGAGCTTTCACATCGCATGTCTGTAAGTTTGTCAGCAGCAAATGCATGCACACTCCACTCCACTTCAATCACACACTACTTCCTCTCTTTGGAAGCGTAGGCCTGTATCAAAGCCAGGTTACTGTCAGATTTAGATGAAGCTAGCATCGTGCATGCACATTGTGCACTCATGACTGCTGCAGGGCACAACACACAGTACCTCTCGCATCTTTTATAGATGAAGAGCACAAGACTGCTGAAGTACTTTCATTTCAAATCCTTATGATTTTTCATAAAAGAATAATGAATATTTCTGATGAATTCACTCACTCGTATGGAGCACCTATTCTGAATTGATTCTGTGAGTGATTTTCAATATTGACATAAAGATATGTCCCTTCCCAAATGGAAGACTATACCCCTTTGTTCCTAATATCTCGATCACTCTTTCTGGTGAGAGAATAAATAGTAAATCTGTTGTCCAATGAAAGAATGATTCATCTCAAAGATCATTTCAAAAGCGAGGACTATTGGCATAGCTGGCATAGAAAACAAAGAACATAATACATTAAACAATAAGTTATCACGTGTTAGACCTATCTAATGAAGATGTTAACATTGGAAACAAAAGTAGCAAGCATAAGGCTCAGTAAAACAGATGGGTTTGAGCCTCTTTTTTTTCAGCATAAAAACAGGGCAAGTGCCAAAATGTGTCTCGCCCATTTGTGTAGAAGAAATTAATGTTTTTCAAACTCCCGGAAGTTCATTGACCCCACCTATGACCTTTGACCTTGTAGTGACCTTCCACTCCCAAAGGGATATTTACCAGCCAAGTTTGGTCACAAACGGACATAGGGATCAAAAGTTATGAGCCATAATCAAAACGTGCCGTAAAAAAACTTAACATTGGGCCCTAAAAGTTTGTTGACCCCTGCCGCCTGTGACCTTTGACCTTATAGTGACCTTCAAATCCCCAAGGGACATCTACCATCCAAGTTTGGTCACAAACGGGCATATACATCAAAAGTTATGAGCTATAATCGAAACGCGCCGTAAAAACTTAACATTGGGCCCTACAGTTCATTGACCCCTGCCTGTGACCTTTGACCTTGAGATGACCTTCAAGTTTAATATAATATGTAACTTTGTATAACCACTCTTCCCTCCAAATTTGATTGAAATTGATGTCCTCAGTAGAGAGTTATTCAAGTTTTTGTAGCGCTACGGACGGACGACGGACGGATGACGGACAGAGAGACGCCGCAAGTGATCCCTTAGTCTCCCCTCACCTCCGGTGGGCTCAACAAAAATGCTAGAGCTCAGGAATTTATTCTCACCCTCTTGTCGATCTCGATGTTGTAGGTGGTCTGCTGGAAATGACGGATCTCTCTCACAACATGAGCAATCTGGGTGGGGGGGGGGGGGAATGGTGATGACGGTTATCTTTATGCATCCAATAAAACAAGCTAACAGTTTTATTCAACATATAAATGCATGCTACCAGACAAACATCTGAAACTTGCATGGACTTGCCAAATCCCTGTGGCCAATGCAACAGGGCAATACAGGCAAATAAAAATTTACCTTTTCTACACAATACACACTATAATGCTGGTCAAGTAAAATATACAATGATTATCCCAACTCTTTGATCTTATCACCAAGACAACTAACGGCAAAACTATACCGGTACTGAAAATCATCACAGTTTTTTCTAGAATGCTAACAAAGCTACACACAACAGGTTAATAAAGAAAATATAATGATAAAGGCAAACTTGGTATTCATTTTAAAAAATGGAGGTTTGACATTTAATTTGAACTGTATACTTTTTCTACAAGGTATTTTTGTCATATTTGATATGTGATATTTTAAGTATCCACTTTGTTTTGCTGCACTTTTTTATTATGTGATTCTGTAATTCGATTGATTCTTTTTTATTCTTTGCTGTAAATGGCATTTGCTTTTTTACCAATAAATACTGAATGAAAAAAAATATATATATATATAATGATGAAAAATAAAAAGAATGAATTGTAACCAATATCTCACACAAAATAGATAACCAACATAATAAAGGACCTTCATCAAACATGAAATTGCTCCTTAATATCATCTTGTGAATGCCGTAGTTCATCATTTACAACAGCTGATCCCAGCTGGCGATTCTACATATCTTCACATCTTAGGTAGATGTCTGATTAAAACAAAGTATGGATCAAACACTCGATTCTGTCTTCCCTTCATTTTTCCTTTGGTGTGAACACAACAAAACTCACACACATACACAAGGAAATGAGAATTTTGCTTTTTTCTGACTCACCATCCTCATCTTGGAGAAGTTGATGAGTCCATCATTGGTGATGTTGGGAGTTCCGTCCTCAATGAAGGCAAGGTCAGTCAGGTAGAAGCCGAGGTAGGGGACACAGGGTGGGTCGATCCTGGGGTGGAGGGGAGAAAAAATTATCAAAATCAAAGGAGACATAATGTGATGAAGGGCCAGGCAGGCACGTCAGATTATACATTGGGAATTGGAATTCAGTTGCACTCCAAGGAATGCTGCATACATGGTTTTCCAGCATCTACTGTACATGGCAATGAATGGTAAGTGATTACTGGTAGTTATTCCGCTGCACGTTCTAGGAAAAGGTTACAGCAATGGGAAGAGGTAAAACACATCAAAGAGCACAATAACACAAACAATACATAAATGACACAATCAAACCATACAAAGAAATGTACAGTCTGTCACAATGATCTATATACACTACAGACAAACATATACATTGTAAATGCATAAACACAAATACTCTCATACTCAAACACACATATCAATGCATATTAGCACAAACATCCACATACACAAAACATGAACAAACATATATAACACAAACACCCAAATACACAAAATGCATACATAAACAAAAATACACACACTAACACAAAACACCCACATACACAAAACACACAAAAAACACATGTAAACACACACACATACGAACACTCACATACTCAAAACACACACACAAATGTAAACATCCACAAACAGAAAACACAATACACAAACACACCCAAACACAAATCGGACTTTACCTATGAAGAGCCTCTCTCATGTTCTTAAACCTGCCGTCAGATGAGACCAACACCTGTAATTTGTCCAGGAGGGTTTTGGTCTGCAGAATACAAACAAAATAATATTTTAAAAAGATACTTTTATAGTGACTGTTTGGAAAAGAAGATGAAACACAGCATCTGCCACACTTTATCCAGAACCTTTAACATAAACCGACCCAGATTTAATGTGCCAGACCAGCCTATAAAGGTCAGAATTTATTATCTTTCTTTCTCATTTCTTTCTTTTTCTTCTTCTTCTTCTTCTTCTTCTTCTTCTTCATCATCTTCTTCTTCTTCTTCATCTTCTTCTTCTCCTTCTTCTTCTCACTATTATTATCATTATTATCATTATTATCATTATTATTATTATTATTATTATTATTATTATTATTATTATTATTATTGTTGTTATTGTTATTATCATTTCTCAAAGAAAACATCAATAGACCCTTGACCCAGCACTGACCTGCTTGGGCACTTTTTCCCAGACCTTCTTGAGGCGGTAGACTGAGCTGTTCATGAGTGCTGAGGTGATCTCCAGCACACTGTTGAAGTTGTGCATGCAGCGGCAGATGTCGGCCACCCCGGCCCAGCGCTCAATGGCCAGGGCCCTCAGGGCCACGGTCTTCTGACGGAGGATCTCCGACGATACCAACTTGCTGACCTGAGAATAAGCATCAATGTGTTGAGAAAAGAGATGAAAAGGAGATAGATTCATTCATTCAAGTGTATGGCACAATGTGCCTGGTTGATACCGTTTTGCCGACTATTGCTAGTCACCTGGGGCGAACCATGAGGGGTCGGTATCATTTGCCCGTTTTCTTGTGTGGGTGGGTAGGGGGACCACTTCACCGGGTTGACACCCTGCTCTTTGCAATGAATGAATGAAGTGGGATGTTTAACATACGTTAGATAAATGAAGTGGGATCTTTAACATACGTTAAAGATCCCACTTCATTCATTCATCGCAAAATCAGGTTGTCAACCTGGGGAAGTGGTCCCCCTACCCACCCACACAGGAATACACAGTGGGATAGATCAATACGTAGATTGAGAGAGAGTGAGATATAAATATATATATTTTAAGCACGTGACCCTGCATCACAAAACCACCAAAAAGTCGCCAGACAAGGAATTCTAGTTGAGGACAGATTGTGAAAGAGCAGACTCTGAGCTTTAAAATGACATCTACTTCAATACAAATGGACTTTCGAACCCATCTAAATGCTGGAAAGATAGTACACACTCTGGAAAAGGAGGAGGAGAGGAAAAGGAGGAGAAAACCATAGCAACCAATATCATCATTTTACCGTTAAAAAAGAAGAATAACTGACCTCATTGAACCTCCTGGTTACAGCCAGGATATTCGGAGCTCTTGTTGCCTTTCCCTCCTTCATCCAGCTTTGGTTGAGGAACTCCCTGTACCAGTGAAAAGTCCAATGAAACAGGAAATTAATTTGTTCTCCCACATGTAATCTTACTTCAAGCAACTCAATGACAATGACAACTATAGTATAAATTTAGATCTTTTTCATGCCTTTTCCAGGCATGTGCTTACACCATGTAGTTTGAATGGTAGTTATACTGGAGTATACATCATATGTAGAAAAAAACAACAAAAAACCCCTACATTTTATGACCTCTCAAATACATTACTTCCACTCGCAATTACGTATCTCATTTCATACCTAATAATGTTGACTCTACGTACACTGTAGCATTGAAGAAGAAACATGCAAGCAGTATGAAATCAGCTATTCTAAAAAAAACCCAAAAGATTAACAAATCTTTTTTATTATTTTCACATTGTATATCAATCTTTAAAGATTGATGTTGTATAATATGGAATGCATATTTTCCCCCATATTACAATCTAGTGCATTTAACACCAAATGCATTGAATACATTCAAAGTCATTCAATACATTGCTGTAAAACGAGGAATGTTCGCGTGTATTTTAATTTCGCGAATTTTCGCAAGCGCCAAGATTCGCAAAATTAAAATGCACGCAAAAGTTCTTGTCTACACTATCTGCATTGGATGCCAGTGGCAATTTGCAAAAATGTCATGCCACTAAAAAGGCCGTCGGCTCCAATTCGCAAAAATTTCATGCTGCGAATATATCATGTTTTACAGTATGTAAACAAAACACTTTCTCATGCATTCAACTGTTGTAAACAAAACACTTTCTCATGCATTTAACTGTTGCCAATCCTGGCTCCTCATTAATTTCTGGTTTCACAGTACCAACTCTGAGATCACAGATATATACTAGTAATATTGCATATCACAAGCAAAAAATTAACATACTCTTATAATCACAGTAGTTTCATGCTGTGTGAAATGTGCAAAAATTTGACCAGATTGAAGACTGACCAGTAAGGGATTGCTCGGAGGAGTTTGTGCTCTAGGTAGGTAAGCTGCTCGGCCAGCTCAAGAGCTGACATCTTGTCGAAGGTGTCCTCCGGAAGCGGTTGCTCGGGAATGAGGGCAGCCAGCTCTGCCTCTCCCTCCAGTGGTAGCTCCATGTGATCTTGGCGTATTTGTCTGCGATAGAGTGAGGGGTCGCGATGTGAATTTCTTTTTATCATGGACAGAATATCTATTCATCTATTTTCAATAACAAGTTTGTTTATGTACTCATCTACTCACTTCAAAAAAAGAAAGAAAATGATTTATTCATTTCACGACATTCATTAACTTCACTCTGAATTCAATGAACTATTCATACATATCTGTCAGTTTTCTAAATCAATAACTGTCTATCTATCCCTCCCTTTCTATCCATTTGAATGTAAGTTGTCATGAGTTTTGGCAGTTTTTCTTTGCTCAATTATCATAAATGATGAGTAAAATTTTTAGAAAACTGTAAATCATACATTAGTACATTGTTGTGTGTAGAGTAATCGTCTGTGCATAAATACTGATATTGAAATGTTGAAATATTGAAATGAAACAATCATGTACAAGTGTATGATAACCAGCATGGCAACAACAGGTGACTCATGAAAACTTGGAAAAATCTAATGAATTACTGTTTAGTAGTCTTGTGAATGCACTTGCCACAAGTTTATGAGAACAAAAAATACAGGTGCACTTTACAATTGCCAAACCTCCAAAGTAGTATGAAAGACATACCATATATGATTAAACAGAAGACAAGAAAAAAGACACAAATTATAGCAAATTTTGTGAGATACCTGTGAATGGTGTTGGCCGCCCTGTGCTCCGAAGGCAGTAAGTTTGGGTTGGTTCCTACTTCTTCCAAGAACTCTATCACCTGGTCTCTAAGAGCCTCATTAGATTCAAAGTCCTGTCACCATTTAGATATTCAGAGTCACGGTGACAGTTATGATGAAACAGATTGATATAACAGCAGTAGTTATGACAATGGTGATAGTGATATAGGATACCTTTGATATGAAGGACAAAACTAAACAGTACCTCTCAGCAAAACATGTGAAAGGGTTGGCCAAAAAAATAGCTCACATGACCAAAAACAAAAACGAATGAAAGAATGGTTTTACCATCAGTTAAGCATGGATATCACTTATATGTCATTTTCAGTGATGATAACTATCACAAATGTCATAATGTGGCAGCCATTTTACAATAAGTGCAACTGGTTTTGCAAGCATGTGTGTGTGACTAGTATACATGTAAATCTTCAGAAATTGATCCACATCAAGAGCAGCATTTGCATATATGTACAGTATGTTCTGTGCACACATATTACACTCATCTCCTCATAATCCTTTTTATTTAATGAGGATTATTATTGAAATATAATATCAAATGATGGGCACTCATAGAATTCTGGAACCTCCTTTGAGTAAGCGTCACACTATTTCTTTTGGCACTGTGCCTCCTGGAAAATAGTGTTCCACAGTTCACTTGAAGAAACCATCTTTCCCACTGTTTCCATGGAGACGGTCAATTAAATGGTAGCCTTAATTGATGCGAGGGCAGTGCAGGTGGCATCAACCCTGCTTACCTTGGAGAATTTGGAGACCCAGTGTCTGATGACATTGATGACACGCACCGTGGCTGCTGAGCTTATCACCTCCTTACTCAGACAGCTCTGCAGCTTACCTCCTACCAAACAATATTGACAGGGAGATATTATATATTTATATATCACAAGTGCTTGTACATATTGTATTCATATATTTACCTGGAGAGAGACAGGGAGATATATGGACAGATAGACAGAAAGACAGACAAGTAGATACATAGATAGATGGATAGACAGATGATTAGATAGACAGATAGATGGATAGATAGATAGAAAGATAGATAGATAGATAGAGAGAGAGATAGATAGATAAGCAAGTATATTCATATGTATATATGTATTGATGAAAGGTAGATAGATAGTGTTGCAGAGAAGGAAAAAAAGGGAGAAAAGAGAAATCATCACATAAACAAGTATATGACTGTATTCCAAGTCATGTCTCATTGTTATGGATAAGGTAAGACAATTTGATGGTTCTTGCAAAATATGTTGATTTCAATCCAGTTTTTGCATACTGGTACTTGTTTTTCAGCAAGGTAAAGCATGTGGGGTTACAGTGTCATGTTCTCATATGTAAATTGAAGTTTCAACATTCTGACATTGAATTATGGATAGCACAATACACCTCAGTGACTGCATATTATACATTTACACACAAAGAAATTTTTAATCACTAGTGACCAACCCATACCTGAATCTATGGAATTACACTTGCACTTTATGCTGCGGCTATAAGAACAAAAGGAGACTTTTGGATGAAGCTGGGGTAGGGCAGGGAGAGCTGGGGGATGATGTTACTGGGCAAATGTTTTGACATAGAACAGACATTATGTCATTGATTGTTTGCATTGATAAGAGATCCATTAAGATATGATACTGTTTATACCTCATATTTTACAGTGGTCTATCTTTGTGGGGATGCCAGTTGAATCATATTCATGTTATTGAACAATAATTCCAATATTGCCTCCAGAAGCATGTATATCTTTTCCAAAGTTTGAAATCATGACCTTTCTTTGCAAATAGGGATGATTTTTTTTAGGTGCCATCACTGTGGTCTAGATCACTTAGGAAATTGTTCTGCAAGTCCCAATGCAAAATATAATGCACCTAAACCATAATACAACAAATACAGTATGTTGTAGAAGGTAATGAAAATCAGTTATTGACATGATGGTGCTGGTGATGAGTTCTTGAAACAGAAATATCACTTTGAAGAAACATATTCTAGTGCATGAAAAGACTCAAAGTTGTTGATAGCTAAAGTTGATGCAGGATGCAGTAATATATTTGTGTTGATAAGTCATATAAAATGAGTTTGCAGTGAATTGATGTGATGTTGCTGTTGATGAATTTAGCTTGAACTGGTTGTGAGTTGTCAAGGAAAAGACCCAAAGGTGGGAAATAATATGCAAGCTTAAATTCATGAAGAGATTTCATGAAATTTAGTGTGATTAAAAGAGGAAATACCAAACGCATGATTGCCAAACAATGACTACCAAAAAAATGGAAGTTTTTTTTTAAAAAATAAAAGCATATATAGATCTTACTAACATACAGAATTTTGAGTCATTCCCGCAGAAGCTGGTTGAACGAAAATCTCCTTTCTAGAATTTCCACATTTTGATAGGAACAAGTTCTTCATCTTGGATAGGAACATGGTTGCAAAAAGACAGCAGAAAATGTCATCAATATGAAATCATTTTGTATTGACAAATCTTTGCATATAAAGTTTGTTATTAGTGGCCCTGAGTTCTTGAGTTGGAAATTTAAGGAAAAAGTTTGAGCTTAAAGCGGCAGGCAGGTCCTTACGTCCATAGCTCTTCTTCGGCCTCTTTCGGCTGAGCATGTTGTTGGGGCCGAAGTCTTTGGCATTGGTCGCCCCGGCCGTGGCCGCGGCAAACGCCGCTGCAGCGGAGGAGCAGCTTGACCGGCGGGTGGACATGCGAGACGAGGTGACCACTACGCCGGCCGAGACCGTGGTGTTTGGGGGAGAGCTGCTGAACTGAAAGAAGTTATTGCTAGTGGTAGAATGGCGGTGGGGTGATGTTGGGATGGGGATGGGATCTGAGGAGGAACAGGTGCGGAAAGTAGTGGTAGTGGTGGTGGTGGTGGTGGGAAGAGGGGATGGGGGCGGGGTGGGCCGGGGCAGGGGTGATAGATTGTGGAGAATGAGAGGGGGGCAATTAAAACAGCTGTTAGGTGGCAGATGACAGCACAGTTGTGCGGAGATGGGTCAAAGGAACTATATAGCACACCCACTCATGATCAGCAAGACACTGGGAATCTACACACCGCTTTACACTAGCAAACATTGGTAAACACATCACCAACACCTCACACAATATAGTGGCTTTGTCAGGATGATATTTAGAAATATAGAAGTTAGACTTGTCCTTTCATCTTGCATCTCCTTTTCACCCCTTGGCCTACTCTGTTTGAGTGCTTAAAAGTTCCAAATGTCACTCTTAACTCCGTGATGCACAAGAGATCAACATACTTTTTCAGGGGAAAATTCATTCCTTCTTTCACAAAAAACTATTTTTTGCACACATTTTGAGATCAGTTGTGTCAAATGGATATATACAAGTAGAATATATAGACACACTTTTAATCGAATACTTGGTATGCATGCAAATGAATAGGAATAAATCCTATAAGATATAGACATTAGCTTCTGTCACCTATTCCCATCATTTTCTTTGTACATCAGTCTATCATGTTGATATTTTAGAGCTTTTTTTGCCCGCATATTTGAGTTTTGCCACAACATAACTTAAAGTGTACCAGTAATGCACCACACAACAGTGTTGCATACTGTATGTGCAACATTTTTATGCATATCCTTTTTTTCACGATTAAGTCAAAAGATATTTTTAGGAAAAATTAACACCTGTAACAGAAACACAGCATATCACCATCTCTGATATGGTAAATTGCCTAGTGCTCTTTTAAAAAGGATTGTACTTGTTTCTCGTAAGCGAACTCATTGCAATCACTCTTAAAATTGTCCCAAAATGTGAAAATTAACACGTTCCCACAATGCCTGGCATGTATGGTTTTGGGTGAGCTGACAAGATTATGAGACACTATGTTAAGATTGTGACTGCCCTCTATGCTAATTGAACAAAGCAGATCAAGGATAACAATTGCATGCTTGGGGCTAAGTTTGGACAATATCATTTGGCTAAAGAGGAGCATCTGCGATGAGCAAATTTTCTGGGACAAGGAAAATACATTGGGGAAGAAAGATTGAGGGGTGGGGAAAAAACTTATGGAGTCTACATGAGTGGTGAGAAAGAAGGATGTGGCTTTAGAAATGATGCAATCAGAGGACAGGATTGCAACTGCTTTCACCTCAATCTGTTTCTCATTTCCTTGTTTCTTTTTTTTTTACCTGGCTTGGTTGCCTTGACGAGGGCAGCGATGTTCGGTGCCGAGTGACTCATGGACAGCATGCGCTTGGGGTGCAGCCGCAACGTCTCCAACTGGTTGGGACTGGCTGGCGGGGTCAGGGTGTGGAAGTAGGGTGGAGACTCGGGAGGCGAGATGTGCGGGTCGGCCAGGCTCATCACCACGGAGCTGTCTGTCTTGGATGAGGAGTCATCGCCTGGTCAGGGCAGACGAGGGAGACAAACACATTGTGTAATGACCAGTTTGCCTCTATCACTGATTACATACAATAATTTGATTATCATCTATAGTGTTTTCGTGTCGTCCTTTTTTTTAAAGCGAAATGTTAGTGGCAAAATTTTCACGACCTACATTCTCTTTCAATTCTCAAAATAACAATCCAAGTATTGGAACAAATCTTGAAAAATGACTACTAACAATTATGCACAAAATTAGTCCTAATGTTATATAATCTTACCTCAAAATGCCAAAGTGAAACATCAGCTAAAAAGCAGATTACGCCCCAGACAAAGGAATCAGACATTAAAGTATGATTCAAACAAGCATCAGAAGACACTCTACACTCTGCTGTAGCAACTCTCATGCACTTCAACTCAACACACCTTTCTTGAAACTCCTGCGGAATGGGTGTGTCCTGAGAGTGGGGTTAGACTCGAAGACACGCCCGGCCCCACCGCCCCCATTGCTGCACTCCATCTCCTCGTGATAGGGGCGCGTCATGGTCACCCTGATGTTGGCGGCAGGGGCGTAGCTGCAGGCGCTGGGCCGCCTGTCAATGAAAGTCCTGGAGGGGCTCGCCGGTGGAGGGCTGTGCTCGTACTGGCTCAGGGCTTGGTGAGGGTCGGTATGGTGGCTTGGCGAAGGGGGTGGCTGTACACTGACCAAGCAAGCAATATCAGACACTTACTTCAAACATGTAATCACTCAGATCTCATCAGCTAATTTTGATGAATGAAGCAAATAGCACCAGTGTAAAAAGTTGCAGTTCTCACTGAAATTATGTACAGGGCTTTGCAAAATGATATTTTCAGAATAGGAAGGCTAGTTACTTTTTAAATTTGTTTTTACATTGCTTAAATATTATTTGGATATGCCTCATAGCAACCTTCCATTTCTTTTTTTTTCTTTTTTCTTGGCCTTCAGCATGCATGACAGGAATGTTTTAATTGTATTTGTGTGTTCTCAATCGTAAATCATTACACTATTCGCTGAACTACACTGAACTTAAATCAACATTATGTTAACTGAAACCATAACCAAACCACATGTGTGAAAGTTTGCACAATGCAAGGTGTTTTTCCTGGAGAGTTGAGAAGAAAAATTACATTAAACTCATGAGTACAGTTTTCTCTCTTCTATTGACTGATTCGGGTTCGTTGAGGGCAGCAGACATTTCATGGCACTGGGCGCAGCAATAGCAGGTGTCTCAGCCAACCCCCCCTGCTCTCCCCCACCCCGGGCAACATGTTTATCACGCACTTGTAACAAAGGTTCGCGCACTAAGCAAGCATTCGCGCACTCAGTACGAGACGCCCATTGGCTAAAGCAGTTTTTCATTCTGCGCACGTGCTAATGTAGGGAGAGGGGTGGGGAGTGGGAAGGGGGGGGGGGGTCGGCTGAGACACCGAGTAATGGCGCTGCCCATGCCAAAAATACACATAGCGCGTCACAGAATCGGTCAATAGTTGAGCTAAGACTTGCAATCGCTTTTTTTGTTCTAGCAAATATTACCTTCAATTCAATTCAATTCATTTATTTTCATACTTCTCATTTATGAACATTACAACAGAAACCAGACAAGTTCTTTTACCTTGTGAACAATGTGCAGAAAACAAACAATATACATGGTGATAACACAGTAATTACATGTAATGATAACTGGTCAAAATCGAAATCGAAATGGGGTTGATCAAAGAGAAGTATGACGGGACCTACATGAAAGCTAGCTTGTTTGGCTGTAAGCCCCGAGTAATCAGTGTTTGTGAAAAAGAAACGGAGAACGGATAGAAGATAAGACCAGAATGATGATGTAAGGTTGCCAAATTTTATGTAATAAAAAAGAAGAAGAAAAAAAACCTTGATGCCTACGAATGTATACTTGCAGTTGAAACTTATATACTTTAGGGCCGGCTTTTACCATTATCATATATCAAAACCAGGAAGATAAACACCTCATTCTTGTTTTTGTTTACTCATATCTTGTGAGACAATGATATAAAGTTCTCATTTTGTATGGATGGAAAATTGTTATCCATGAATATTAATGGACCAATTTTGGAGTCTATTTCTTTGGTTTGATCATACGCCTCCCCTACTCTTGTTCTCCCCTGATACTGTAAAAGTGGATATTTTTGTGTGAGTAATTCTTTTTTTTTTCTTTTTTTTTTGCTTGGCGGGAAAGATGAACTTCATGCGTTTTTAATTCCACAGATTCAAGACATTAATCACTGGGAAATACAAGAAGCAAAAATGTTTGCATATTTTTATTTTATGCGTTAGTTTGTGGTCACTCGAAATGTGAAAAAAAAATCCACAATGCAAAAATGTCCACTTGAAGAGATTTATGCAAAATGAGCTAAGCACCATTTTCAAACATTTCAAAGTAAGTCCATCATCAGATAGAGTAAAATTAAACCTCCAGTAACACCTCACTTGTAGGGCAAATTATTTGTTGTATAGGGCCCCATTTTTTCTCTCTCTCCTCTTTCTTTAAAACACATCAATCACTTGTGACATAACAATGAATATTCTAGAAGTTATGATTAAAAATATCCCGTAATTTATTATTATTTTTGTTGTTTTTAGCAGCTTTAATCACAAATACCTCAACTTAACAAGAATTGATTTAGCTTGTTTTGTGATAAAACTCTTCACTTTTACTACAGCGCCCTCCTTCCCATCACTTACTTGAGTTGGCTCTCAACAGTGTCAGGGTTGCGGTACACCCTCTCCAGGGTAAGGAGGATGGTCTCCCAGTCGGTGAAGACGCGGTAAGTGAGCAGGAAGGTGTTGAGGAAGTCGATGCTGAGGAAGCGGAGGTCGGTCAGCCGTTCCAGCAGCCGCTCCAGGCTGGCGTAGCGGATCTGCGGCACCTTGCACGAGTTCAGAATCTTGCTGAAGCGGATGTCGTGGTCGTCCTTGAAGAGGCGAGTGTCGGACCTGCCAGAGAGAAGGTTGTGGAGGTTGGGGAGGGGGGTGGGGGTGGGGTCAGGGGAGTTTGAAGGGGGAAGGTGGGGAGGAATAGGACAGAAAGAATGTTCAATGTATTATTCTCATATCTTAACACTTTACAGCATTCATGCAAGATTCAGGGAACCACACGGGCACAAGAAGAAAAAATTGTACAGAGTTGCTTTCAAACCCTTTTCCCCCTGTGATATCATATTTCATGCAGCATGCATGTGTAGAAGCGTAAGGTTAAGACAATGAATATCCATCCCAGTATTATGTGACTTGCAGATACAGTGTATGAATATCATTGCCAATTAACAACTTTTACAGCTTTTACACGACTTTGATATAGTCTAACATACGAAACCTTTGTTATGGCATAAGGCCAATATAATAATCATTGCCATCACATCATAACAAATATTGAAAGCTCTTTCATATCATTAACTTATCTAGTGAAGGCCTGTTCATGAAAATAACAATAACAGAAACAAAAGCAAAAAAGAGATAAAAAAGCAACCATATCCATCTCACTTGAGAGCAACGAGGCCGGAGGTCAAATGCTACTAATTGCCCATTGCAGAGAACAAAGTGTTATGCCAGTTTCACGTTATACTGCAATGTTTTAATATTCCCACCTGAGTATACCCCAGAGCCATTTCACACCACAACGTTGTGATCCATAGATACAAAACACAATAAAAAATTGCTTACTGGTTAATATCCACATCTTTGTGTGTGGAGAAAAAGACTGAGCTGGTAAACCTCATTTTAGTGCCATGTATTGATAACCCCATTGGGACCAGTGTCTCTATATCTACAGCTATTGTACATGACAATCTTAGACTCGACTGTGAAAGGGTTAATGAGATTTTGGTAAAGGAGACCATACTGTGTTCACAGGTGGAACTGTTATTTCTCACTCAGCAAATCATTCAGCTGGGATAAAGGTGTTTCAATTCAAGCAGTGTCAAATAGTTTCATAACGGTGACAACTCTTTCAGCCGGGATTAACATAAGCCCCCTGAATCTGGAGCATATTTATTCCAGTTGGCCATGGAGGTCTAAAATTTCAAGCTGATATGAGATCGAAACATTTGAACATAAGCCCCCGAGAACAAGCTGAACTACGCTGGATCACGAGTGAAAATGTGCACATACAGATAGAATATATTTATCCCAACAATTTGACTCTGCTGGTACTGTTATGTACCATCCTTGAGAGTATGCATACATATATGCATGTGGGGCTTTTTCAGAAATTTTGACCTACCCAAATGTTATCGTAGCGTCTCCCTTTCACACTACCAAGGACATGTAATACCAATTAAAACAGACAATAGAGGAAAGCTTCATAATATCAAAGCACAGAATTGTCACATGTTACAAAGGGGGAAAAATCACCTGACATACATATATACATACTAAAATTTGCCCATTTTTCTGCACACACTCTCAGAGCTTAATATTGTGGTACATAATGGGAAGAGCTCATTTTCTTGATCTACATTAATTGCAGTGTCATCCATTTTGAAATTACAGAAACCAATTTTCTGAAGTTGTAAATATGTGGGAAAAAAGTAACAAACTAATATATAGAACAGACACACAGAACCAGTTCCATTAAAAAAAAAAGACCCCCATTAAAAAATCCCCCATATTGAAAAAACAAACAAACAAACAAACACAACCTTGAGAATACAAAAGCAATATTCTGAACTGAGTTTAGGCTTTTGCAACAGTCACTTTCTCGCTACCATGGTCTTCAAACATAAATTAACCATGCATGGTCTGGTGGCCTTTGGTTCATAGATTCTTTTGCCAGTCACTGGTTAGGATAATGTCAGAGATACAATGTACATTAACTATGAAATTCTGGAAGCCTGATTTGATTCATGACTTCAAAAGGGTCTCTCATATGATTTCATGCAAATCTGAACAAAATCGTTACTTTCACAGACATGAATTTAAGAAGAAGTTATCACTTTCAAGTATTCACTTTCACTTCAAACCATGTGAGAGATATAATGATTTAGCAAAGTCATATTTTTTATACAGGGGAGTGGGTTACATTGACAAATTAATGACAAACAGAAAGATATATATTCAATAAGTATATAGATACTTTTTGTCAAAATAAACAAAAATATTCATAAGGCAGACATTATCACTTCATCTGATGTGCAAATGTTGATTGTGACTAATATCAATGTTCACAGAAACATGTTATGATTTAGATCCTGCTATTTTTTTCAAATTATTTTGTCCCATCTTGATATGTGCCCATTACTTCATTTGTTGGTCTTTAGTCTCCTTATCAATATCAACTTGAATCTAGAGTAGACCTTGAATCTGGAGTAAACAAATCTATCTTTTTCATCAAAGGAAAGAATGTGTTCAGCATTGTATTTGAGAAACTTCACCAATTCAATTTACATTCTGCCTGAGAAGTTTGGAGTCACTGTTTATTTCAACGTAAATAAAGAGCCCTGTAGAAATAACATGACTATTTTAGTTTCAAAGAAAACAAACTACTTATGAAGCAAGCATGACACCGTATATCAATCATCCATCAACATTCAAAGGTCATTTATTAACCTCAAAGAAACAATGATTTAATTATTTGCACAACATTTTGCCAATTTACTGCTATTTCTAAAAACAAATTTCGAAATGCCAATGTTAATCTGTTAACTAAAACAAACACATATTAAACAAGCACGGTCTAGTAGCTGTTGGTTCAGAAATTCTTCTGCCAGTCACTGATTAGTATAATGTCAGAGATATGTTAATTCTGGAATTCTGGAATTTTGTTTTAATTCATGATCTCCAAAGTCTCCTACATGCTTTCTTGTAAATCTGGAAAAACAAAATCATTCTTTTCGTAGACATGAATTCAAGAAACGGTTATCTCTTCCACATCAAACTGAATGCCCCTGACAAAGACTCTGCTAGGATTGAAAGCTCAGGCCCCTTTTGACTCCATTTTGTTCACCATGTGAAAAAAAAAAAAAAAAACCTATCTAGCAGTGGCCTCACTAAAACTCGTTAACTTTTTTTTTTTTGATAATGCTGTTTTGTGACCATTTAGTATGCATATCTGCCCTGCAATTTGAGAAGTACAACAACACTTCAAAACCAGCACAGTAGCTGAATATCATAATGAAAATGAATATGTCTGAAAGAGAGGGGGGAGGGGTATTCTATATATCATGGCAAAGCAAGCATTGGGGATGATGGCAAAGTGATAATGATACATGCAAAGAAGTACTTGTATTGCATGCAAGCTAGATATTAAGGGAAAAGGGAATTACAGCTTTACTTCTTAAGTATTTGTGTGTGTGTGGTTGTTTTTTTTCAGCATTAAACACTCCAAACAACATATTATGAAGGATGTTAGCATTTATGGGGAGAAATAATGGATGACCACATAGGCCCCACAGGGACTTTAACATGCATGGGACTACAGCAGAAAGTGTTGTAAAGTAAATCAATGAATCTGAAAAGTTCTCTCTCTCTTTTTTTTTTTTTTGAAGACAGATCCCTCTCTCATAAACCACTCTAGCTTCCATCATGCATATAACTTGTCTTTCATATATAAGTGCACAACCAGTTTCTAAATTAATGCATTTAAGAATGGGGGGGGGGGAGGCATGTATTTCCAAAGGAAATGAAAGAAACTCGGCAGCTAAATGGACTGCTGAGATTTAAGCAAAAAAGCATCAAAATGTGAGCTGTTCCCTTGTGGGCTAGCCACACCCATGACACTTAGGAATGGATGATTCCGCATACATACATCACGATTGAGCTGTATCTATAACTCAAATGCATTTCCTGTTCAACTGTAGATCTGTATTTAACAAGCTCCGCCCGAGCATCTTGATGTGAATGTATATTTATCGGTACTACAGGGCTGAATTAAGTCTCCCTTGTGGGTATCACACTAGTGGCTAACATTTTGTGAATTTCATCCTGTTTCGCTCAAAGCATCATCTTACAGCTCTGTGATTTAACAAAAGTACAAAATTCCATTTTTGAATATTTTCCTCATGCAGAAACCATTGCAGAACTTGAAACATATGCAAACATATCATAGTGTATAACAAACATACTATTCTTCTAACAAATCTGAAAATTCATCTTCATACACATCCATTTATATATAGAAACATATATGTACGCGCATTCATACATAATATATATATTAACTCATGAATAAATGAATGAATGAATAGATAATGAATAAATGAATAAACTAGAAAAGCACTCTGAGAGCGCAGACATCCGCCAAGTGGCTACTAGTACTTTCCACCGATGATCTTGCTCTTCCATAGAGATAAGAGATTTCCACCCATACATATGCATGCTGAAAAATCGCCAGATTTCCCAATATAGAAGCCTTTGTTACGTCACACACCCTCAGCTGCGCGGCGCGCCTTACCCTAGCAGAAACGATAGAGCATGCACTTTATTGCGTGTATGAAAACCTGAAAATGCGCAGCTTAAACCCCCAAGTTCATTAAACCTACCTGCCAAAATATCATAAAATCAATGAAAATTTCCTGATTACTACCAAAATTTAATCATCTGTTTCTTGTGTCATTTTCAACCTTTGCTGCAAGTTTCATCCAAATCTGTGCCCAACTTTTTGAGTTATTTTGCACACAGACAAACAAACAAACCAACGGTAATGAAAACATAACCTCCTCCCTTGGCGGATGTAATAAATGAAAAGATCTGACTTAGTATATAACACCAAACAATTTTGAAGTCTGCATACACTTGTGTCTATATGTTAACATATTATCTAAAGCCCTGTTCTTTGCTGATGTAGTTAATATCACAACCTAAATGGTAATCATTAAAAAAATTTACATGTATCAGTGAATAATCAGTGGATGATCGAAAACATCAGATCACTCAGGAAAGGATTGAAAGAAATTGAAGAATAAAATGAATAAGTGGGTAAACATGAATAAATGGACATACGATTTCCCCCTGTAACCCAGCCACTACAAACAAAGTGCCATGCAATAGAAAAACTACTATATAGATAAAAGGAACAGAACTAGAGATACAATTTTGGGGTGCAGATAGAACTACAATATACCGTAAAGTTCCGTGTATAAGACGCACCCGTGTATAAGACGCACCCCTAATTTCGGACCTAGAATTAAAAAAAAAAAAAAACCACGAAAATGTCCACGCAAATATTGCGTGTGTCATACATATTATTTCAGCTCAAAATTTCCCTAGAATGCAGCCTGTATTTGCTCTATTTTTCGTTTCCTTTTATATCTTCTTTTAACGGTATTCATCGGACATCAACAAAATATGGAAGACGCAAAATGCGAGACTTGTGTCGGTACTCACTTGCTATTGTTTCGCCTTTCAATCGTGGTACATGTGTCATGCATATCGTACTCATGAGTGTACGGTACGATCTTTGCTGTCATACATACATGTAGCAGAGGGTGTCTCGCATATTGACACATGTCAGACTGGAAGGTTCATTACGAAAAATAAGAAAAACATCAACAAGTGTAGCAGAGGGATCATACGGCAAGACGTACGGTGCGTACGGTAATTACACTCATGCACTGTTACCAGTAACATGTGTGTCTCTTGTACCATGCTTGTATGCACAGTGCTAGCCTTTTGCAAAAGGCAGCTCGCTATAATTTCAGCACACGCACACAGAGAGCAATGGACTTGCACACACAGCGCGCAACGGGCAAGCGCGCTTCGATCCGATCGCTGTGTGCACGCGAGTCCATTGCAAAAGCCTCTCTGCAGCTGCTGCCTTTGCCAAAGGCTTGCTAGCTAGCTACTAGCTACAGTGTAGCTATGCTATCCTAGCTGGCCTCGCACTCGTGAAATGAAGAGCAAACGAACGACATGGATATGCATGCATGCTTCACACATCGTTCATATATTTACGGTGACATAGTGTCGATCCTACTCCGTATTTTACAGCTTTTGTCTATGGCCATATTGATACTAGTACATTGATAAGTTTTACGGTATCGGTAATTTAGTAATGATACCTGTACATCGCGTAATCCAGCTACTAGGTTGGCTGTTGGTGGCTTGGTAGACTTGACATCGGTAGCATACAGCAGTGCTGTTACAGCTGTTGTCTATGGCCAGATTGATACATCGTTACTGCACAAGGACGATGTAAGTTTATCTCGTATTTGCAGCTTTTGTGTGCGTCCAGATTGAAAGATCGCTCTTTTATCCATAAGTTTTAGTGACTGCTTACCTTCCAAACGTCGATGGGCATACATGGCCCCAAGTTGGCCTTATAAAATTGGGTGTACATGATGGATTTTTTTCCGTGATTCGACTGTACCCGTGTATACGACGCACCCCCGATTTTCAACGTTTTCCGACGAAAAAATAGTGCGTCTTATACACGGAACTTTACGGTAAGATGAATCAGACCCTTTAATGCCCCTCTGAAAAAAACAATACACTTGACATTGTATAAGATGCTGGGGCATATAGTGTCACAAATGTACACACTAGTAGTTATGTACACGTACATGTATGATGTACTGTATGCCGGGCTGTTTTAATGTGTATGTACACAGGTGGACCAGATTAATGGAGAACATTCTATGTGGTATAGATATAGTACATACAGGCTGACCAGATCAGTGGAGAATTTTCTAGGTGGTATACAATGTAACTACACAGTACATGCATGTAAGAGGAAATACATTATAACTCACTCAATTTAGAATGAGTTCACCCTTTCCAGAATTTTCTGGGAAGTGCTTACATATTTGGCTGAGTGAGGCACTGTCCCTGTAGCCCAATGTGATTGGTAGTTATTCTTGGTAATGATGTTTTGTACATAGTTAGGCAGTGAGTCATCCAGGTTTCCTGGAACTTGGACTGGCTAGTAGGTTGGAGAGAGTTATAGAATGTGCTAGAAGGGGGTGAATGGATAGTATATAAGCCAGAGAAATTCTGCAGTAGGCAGAGTACCCAACACCTCTGCTCTGAGAGTTACGTCACTTCTGGCTCTGAAGCGACTTGTTATAGTCAGTCCTGTGTTACCTGCTGACCTGTTATGTTTGTGGAGATAAGGCCTGGGAGACATTTTGCCTGCAGAGAATTAATGTGCCTTCATTGGGTATAGACACCATTTTTATGTCAAAGGACATTGCTACGGAAAAGCTGTGACGGGCTGGATTCCTAGCTGGACAATATTAAGTGAATCATCATTCAACGCATCAACTGGACGTGGTCGTCACAACATTTGGACTCTGCACGTTTCGCCGTGGACGTATATCGTGGATTTTACCCCAGATCTATACCGTGGACTATCGTAACCTGTGCCTCTGGAGTTACGTCAGAGGAATCATTCATCGGTGCATCGCGGATCATTCGTTTGTGCATCGAGCATCGTATTTGGACATTTCCAGGGATATTGCGTGTAATGCGTACGTAAGTGATTCCATTACTGACTTATATTTGTTTCTATTGATCATTATTGTACTGATGTGAAACCGATTACCAGTCTGTACCTACAATATCACTGTTAATAAACCGCCTGAACATCAGTTGATTGTTTCTTTTGTGCGATCATTCTCGGAGTGATTTTGGTCGTAACAAAATTGGGGGCTTGTGTCCGAGAATTGAATTTAAAGCCAAAACTTAGAATTTGGAACGTTCCGGAATCCAGAATATTAGTACAGACAAAATACCGGTTGAGTTGATTGTTCAATTGTATATTGTGTGTAATACATTGTGACAATGTCAATCAGTACAATGGATGTTCAGGCATTTGTTCAGAGGACAGATTTGTCCCTCAGAGATTTGCAAAGGTTACGCAAATGTGATTTGACCGCTGTTGCACAGCATTTAAATGTTGATGTTCCACAAGGTGTAAGAAAGGCAGAGATTCTTGACTTAGTAGCTGGTCACATGGAGCTCAAAGAAGAAATCAACATTCCAGATCAAGCTCAAATTTCAGATCAAACACGGCTTGAGCTTGCTAGATTGGAACTGGAGAAAGAGAAGATGAGACTAGAAATGGAAATGAAGGAAAAGGAAAAACAAAGAGAAATGGAAAGAGAGAGGGAAAGAGAACAAAGAGAAATGGAAATGAGGAAATTCGAAATGGAGCAGCAAATGAAGTTGCGTGAGATGGAATTGACTCATGCACAGACTGTTGGAAATCGTGAAAGGGCTCCCCCTGAATTTGATTTGGCCAAGAACATTCGATTGGTGCCAAAGTTTGAAGAAAACAGAGTTGATGCATATTTTGTGTCATTTGAGAAGGTGGCTGACAGTTTGAACTGGCCACAGGAATTTTGGCCCATGCTCCTTCAAAGTGTGTTTGTCGGCAAAGCAGCCGATGTGTACTCATCTCTCTCAAAAGAGCAATCACGTGACTATGCTACAGTCAAGAAAGCAGTGTTGAATGCTTATGAGTTGGTGCCAGAGGCGTACAGACACAAATTCAGAAATTCGTACCGCAAACCAGGCCAGACACATGTTGAGTTTGCTCGAGAAAAAGAAATGATGTTTGATAGGTGGTACAGATCCCTTAAAGTGGATCAGGACTTTGATAACCTACGTGAGGTTGTTCTCTTGGAAGAATTCAAAAAGAGTGTTGCTTTCAGTGTGAGGTCGCATTTGGATGATCACAAAGTGACAAGTTTGCATAAAGCAGCCTTGATGGCTGATGAGTATGAGCTGACCCACAGAAATGACAACAGACCACCTTTCAGGAATTTCTCTGGAAATAAGAGAGATAAAAATCAGTCGAGCAATCCAAAGAATGCTGGTTCTGAAAAAGGCACGAGTTCTGAAACTTCATCGGCACCAAAGCCTCAATCTGACAAAGGGTCCAGTACAAGTGCAAATGTTATCAAATGTTTTCACTGTAATAAGACAGGGCATGTAAAGTCACAGTGTTGGAAGTTGCAAAACAAAACAAAGAAGGACTTGGGATTTGTCATGTCAAAAAGTGTCCTACCAGAAAACAGTGTCCCGTTCAGTGAAACACAGGCCATTGAAAGTCAGTCTCCCAAATTCAAAGATAGGCTGAAGCAGGTGGATGAGAGCTATCGTAGCTTTTTGTTTGATGGTGAGGTGACCCCATGTACTTCTGGTAAGGCAGGTAAGCCAGTGGTCATCCTGCGGGATACGGGGGCCTCTCAGTCGTTGATGGTGGGTGGTGGTATGACTTTTCCACCAGATAGTGCAGTGAATGCAAAAGTCTTGATTCAGACTGTTGATGGCAGTTATATGTCAGTGCCACTGTATAGAGTGGATTTGAAGTGTGACCTAGTTTCTGGTCCTGTTACTGTTGGAGTTGTTCCTGAGTTGCCCATGGCAGGCATTGATTTCCTGTTGGGGAATGACTTGGCTGGGGACAAGGTGGTTGCGTCTCCAGTTGTTTCGGAGAAACCAGTGGTGGTTGCTGAAACTGAGCAGTTGCAGGAGGAATTTCCTGGGATTTTCCCAGATTGTGTTGTGACTAGGTCTCAGGCTCGTAGAGCTGTTCAAGATGATGCGGATTCTGTTGATGTGGAGGAGAATTCCGGTGTTTGGTTGGCAGAAACCTTTTTCAAGGATTTGAATGATGGGGTTGCTGTATTAGGCTCCGAGGCTAACAGTGATGGGCTGTTTAGCAAGTCTTCCTTGGTTGAAGCACAGCAGGCAGACTCTGAGTTGAAAGGCTTGTCTCAGACGGCGTGTTCTGAGGCTGAGGCTGAAAAGGTCCCTGAGTGCTATTATGTCAAAGATGGCATTTTGATGAGGAAGTGGAGACCTCCCCATAGGCCAGCTGATGAGGATTGGACGGTGGTCCGTCAAGTTGTTGTCCCTCCTAGTTACCGCGGTGAGATCTTGAGGATTGCTCACGAGTTACCAGTTGGCGGCCATTTAGGCGTCAGAAAGACAAAGGATCGGATCATGAGGCATTTCTATTGGCCAGGGTTGAATGTGGATGTGGCTGAGTTTTGCAAGACTTGTCACACATGTCAGGTGGCTGGTAAACCACAGCATTCAGTGAAGCCGGCGCCATTGATTCCGATACCTGCGTTTGAAGAACCATTCAGTCGGGTTCTAGTTGACTGTGTTGGACCTTTGCCTAGGACTAGGTCGGGTCATAAGTACCTCTTGACAATCATGGATATGTCTACACGGTTTCCAGAGGCTATCCCATTGAGAAATATCACTGCTAAGACTGTGGTAGATGCTCTAGTGCAGTTTTTCACTAGGTATGGGTTGCCCAAGGAAGTGCAGTCTGACCAAGGGTCAAATTTCATGTCAGGCATATTTCAAGAGGTGATGTATCGTTTGGGTGTGAAGCAGCTGAAGTCGTCAGCTTATCATCCCCAATCCCAAGGTGCGTTGGAGCGCTACCACCAGACCCTAAAGACAATGATTAGGGCATTTTGTGAGGAGTATCCCGAGGATTGGGATAAGGGCATCCCTTTCCTGCTGTTTGCAACGAGGGACTCCCCAAATGAGTCGACGGGTTTCAGCCCATTTGAGTTGGTGTACGGTCATGAAGTCAGGGGCCCACTGAAGCTCATCAAAGAGAAATTCATGACTGAGGATGATGAGGTCCACCTACTTGACTACGTGTCAAAGTTTCGTGAAAGGCTTTCAAAGGCTTGTGAGGTAGCTAGGGAACACTTGAAAGTGTCACAAGACTCTATGAAGAGAAAGGCAGACAAAAATGCCAAAGCCCGAACTTTCAACCCAGGTGACAAAGTTCTTGTACTGCTGCCCATACAAGGTGAACCACTGAAAGCCAAGTTCAGTGGCCCATACTATGTCAAAAAGAAACTCAATGATGTGAACTATGTGATCAGTACGCCAGACAGACGCAAAGATCAGAGGGTGTGTCATGTAAACATGCTGAAAGAGTACTATGAGAGAAAGGCTAGTCAGCCGGTAGGCGTAGCTCAGGTGGTAGAAGAGGAAGTAGAGGAAGAGGGGGAAGCTCAAGGTGAGCATGGAAGTGAGCCCTCTAGTGCCAGGTTGTCTAACTCAGAGATGTTAGGGAAAGTAGATGAGGCACTGAACTACCTACCTGAAAATCAGAGGAAAGATGTGACTAGTCTGTTACATGAGTACAAGGAATTGTGTAAAGACAAACCAGGCTGCACCCCTCTGGCTGTACATGATGTTGATGTAGGAGATGCTGACCCTATCAAGCAAAACCCTTACAGACTAAACCCAAGCAAACTGCAAAAAGTAAGGGAAGAGGTTCAATACATGCTAGACAATGACATAATAGAACCGAGTAAAAGCAGTTGGAGCTCTCCAATCGTCATGGTGCCCAAACCGGATGGGTCTCAAAGATTCTGTATAGATTACAGAAAGGTGAATGCCGTGACGAAAACAGACTCTTTCCCCATTCCAAGACTAGAAGATTGCATTGACAGGGTCGGAAATTCTGCATATGTCAGTAAAATAGACCTTCTAAAGGGATACTGGCAAGTGCCCTTGACCGACAAAGCCAGAGAGATTTCTGCCTTTGCTACACCAGATGGCTTGTTCCAATGCAAAGTAATGCCATTCGGCATGAAAAATGCTCCAGCCACCTTCCAACGGCTGACAAACCAAATCATTGCTGGACTTGACAACTGTGTAGTATACATTGATGACATCCTAGTGTACAGTGACACGTGGGAGGAGCACATTACACACTTGCGGCAACTTTTTGATCGACTCAAGGAGGCCGGATTGGTGATTAATCTGGCAAAGAGTGAATTTGCAAAGGCCAAAGTGGTGTATCTCGGGCATGTAGTCGGTCAGGGACAAGTATTGCCAAGAGAAGCCAAGGTAGAGGCTATACTAGGCTTTCCCATTCCCCAATCCAAGAAGGAGTTGCTCAGATTTCTGGGCATGGCTGGTTTCTACAGGAAATTTGTACCAAATTTCAGCACTGTAGTCACCCCCCTAACAAACCTGCTGAAGGGCAAGGCAAAGTACACCTGGACTGATGAGTGTCAAAGAGCCTTCGAGAAACTAAAGGCAGTCCTTGCTAACGAGCCTGTTTTGGCAGCTCCTGACTTCGCAAAGCCATTCAAGGTGGCAATAGATGCTAGCGATGTAGGAGTGGGAGCGGTTTTGCTCCAAGAAGATGAAGAAGGCACTGAACGGCCAGTTAGCTACTTCTCAAAAAAACTTAATGCATACCAGAAGAAGTACTCCACAATTGAGAAGGAGGCTCTGAGTCTCATCCTTGCCCTCCAGCAATACGAAGTGTACTTGACAAATAGCAAAGGGGAGATCACGGTCTATACTGACCACAACCCCTTGGTCTTTTTAGACCGGTTCAAAATGAAGAACAACAGGTTGTTCAGATGGAGCATGATGACGCAGCCATATGCACTCAAAATCAAACATGTGGCAGGCAAAAACAATGTAATTGCCGACGCTCTGTCAAGAGTGTAACTTGAAGAGAGTATCAAAGGTGAAAAGTTTTCACCGCGTATCATTTCCAGTGTATGTGTTTAGCATATTCATTAATGTGTGCAAAACAGTTTGATATGATTGTATAAGCTCCCAGAATCTAAGCAATATCATTGTAAATAGTATCCATGAAAAGAGAACATGGAATTAATACAGCTATCCAAAAGGCATGTGATAGTATGTGATTATTGTTGCTTGACTTGGACTTTACCTCACATTCGTTGCAAATAACAATGAGAAATTGTGAAGGTAAAAGAAACCCTTGCTACAGCAAGGCTTTCTTTTTCCCATGGGGGATGGTGTCACAAATGTACACACTAGTAGTTATGTACACGTACATGTATGATGTACTGTATGCCGGGCTGTTTTAATGTGTATGTACACAGGTGGACCAGATTAATGGAGAACATTCTATGTGGTATAGATATAGTACATACAGGCTGACCAGATCAGTGGAGAATTTTCTAGGTGGTATACAATGTAACTACACAGTACATGCATGTAAGAGGAAATACATTATAACTCACTCAATTTAGAATGAGTTCACCCTTTCCAGAATTTTCTGGGAAGTGCTTACATATTTGGCTGAGTGAGGCACTGTCCCTGTAGCCCAATGTGATTGGTAGTTATTCTTGGTAATGATGTTTTGTACATAGTTAGGCAGTGAGTCATCCAGGTTTCCTGGAACTTGGACTGGCTAGTAGGTTGGAGAGAGTTATAGAATGTGCTAGAAGGGGGTGAATGGATAGTATATAAGCCAGAGAAATTCTGCAGTAGGCAGAGTACCCAACACCTCTGCTCTGAGAGTTACGTCACTTCTGGCTCTGAAGCGACTTGTTATAGTCAGTCCTGTGTTACCTGCTGACCTGTTATGTTTGTGGAGATAAGGCCTGGGAGACATTTTGCCTGCAGAGAATTAATGTGCCTTCATTGGGTATAGACACCATTTTTATGTCAAAGGACATTGCTACGGAAAAGCTGTGACGGGCTGGATTCCTAGCTGGACAATATTAAGTGAATCATCATTCAACGCATCAACTGGACGTGGTCGTCACAACATTTGGACTCTGCACGTTTCGCCGTGGACGTATATCGTGGATTTTACCCCAGATCTATACCGTGGACTATCGTAACCTGTGCCTCTGGAGTTACGTCAGAGGAATCATTCATCGGTGCATCGCGGATCATTCGTTTGTGCATCGAGCATCGTATTTGGACATTTCCAGGGATATTGCGTGTAATGCGTACGTAAGTGATTCCATTACTGACTTATATTTGTTTCTATTGATCATTATTGTACTGATGTGAAACCGATTACCAGTCTGTACCTACAATATCACTGTTAATAAACCGCCTGAACATCAGTTGATTGTTTCTTTTGTGCGATCATTCTCGGAGTGATTTTGGTCGTAACAAAATGTTGAAGAACAACACACACACACACAAAGAATATTGCATTCTCATCTTTGCAATTCCATTACGAAGTGGATTAAAGGCCAACAGGACATGAGATATAGTTTGCAAGCAGAAATGGAATGGGGGGGGGGATAAAGTGGCACTTTAGGATCTTCATAAATAGATATGCTGGTTTGTGATGGCATAAATGTCAGGCAGTCATGACTGATCCAATGCAATCATTCTTAATTTTTTCATTCACAAACACGACTGCACAGAGCACAATAAACATACCAACCAACCAACCCAGAAAATGTTGTTGTTTTTTTCTTTTATCTACCAGCTCCTTACAAAAGTTTTGAGAAATAATGTCCTTATATTAGCCAAGAAGTTTTTTTTGGGCAGTTTCTTTTACTGACACTTGCATTGTGGTTCTGGAAAAGCTTAACCCACGTTTTCATCCTTTTCCCCCAATTCTGCTTTGTTTTCTTTTCAAACAGAAAAAAAGAAGAAGAAATGAGTAAAAAAGAAAATCAGCGATCACATTTACGTTTACATTCATGCAAATATAAAAGTTCTGCTCTTAAACACCATGGCACTAGGATGCTGCTTTTAGGAGGAAACCACGCCCCTCAATAAAATAAAATACCCAAGGGATCTGGAGGAGGAACTAGTTTGATATAAGAGATTGTATAATACTGAGGAATATATAATAAAATCAAAATGAAGCGTGGCCGTTTCATTGTCCGCATAATACCTAACTGGTGAGGCACAGTGACAGTTAACCCCACTGGAGCTATGCTTCCACATACTGCCGGGGGATAGTGCAGTTGGGTTAAAGACAAGAAATCATGAGAGAGCTTTGAGATTAAGAGATAAATATCCAAGTGGATATTGGGATTTTTCTTCTGATTATCACGTACATGACTGATAAAAACTAAAGCCTGCAATGATGACAAAAGATTACATGAGAATATGAACATGTGTCATTGAGGTTTAAACAAAACGTTACTTCCCATCATACCAATCTAACAACAGTTAAACCTCTACAGGTTAAGTATAAAAATATCAAAACATTTTCCCCCCACCCCTTAAATTCTAGGTAAGATCTTATAACAAATAACAGAGCAAAAAGAAGATTATATGGTATTGTAGGAAGACATTTTTTCTTAGTGTTGCATGACTGTTGTCAAACAAAGGACATTCATATTTCATCTCCATGGAAGAAAATAATGCCTTGAGATTGAAAAAAAAAGAATGCCACATAAACACATTGTGTTGACAGGTGCAGAGGTGCAAAGAATGGTCACTGTGTGTGAACTCAGGGTGCAAACAAAAAAATATACGAAGTGATCACTGCACTTTTAGACTAAATGAGACTTATGTGCCTGACTGCCGTTCAAACATCTACAGGAGTATTATTGTTGGTGATTCTCATGTGCAATCTCTCTGCTGCAACCAAAGATATTTGTATTAAAGTTGGCATATCCCTGGTGTATGATCTGCTTCAATTGCAAAACATACACCCTCTTAACAGCAACAATAAGAATAATTAAAAAAAAGCAGTCTTTTGCATATCATTTATGCATTTCCAATCAAAATGATCACATGTCAAATGGTATGAAACATTTTAGAAGATTTTTCGATTCCACCAACTGACCAAGAGAATGGAGAAGCAAATAAGAAACTATCATCAGTGGATAGTCTAAGTGGTTACACTAAGATTTTCTCACAGCAAAAAAAAAAAAAAAAAAAAGATATTGATGTATGTATACTACCATAGCCATCTTTTCTACATCCTCTGCTTCACATTCAGATAATGGCCACTGGTTCAGTTCATGTTGAATCTTCCCCCATAGACTCCCCTGTTCCCATTCATTCCTTTGGCACTTTTATGAGTGTACTGCCACATCAGTAATTGATTTGAAATCCAATTCATTAATGTCGATCAGGTACACAGTGATGGTCACACATCATTGCCAAACGTAGGCACAAATCATCATTTTCTTTTGCTGTGAAATGATTCCAGCCCTCACTGTTCATATTTTTTGTGGGTAGGACTGCTCTCTTTAAGTGGGAGAAAAACTGTGTACTGTGGTAGCCATGGTAACGACCGTAAACCAAGTTGTACTCACTTGATGCACTGCGGCAGATGAACGGAAGAACCACTGTCTTCCATGGAGCTGTCCAGAAGGCCATTGTAATGCAGATTGTCTATGCACTGTCATGCAAAGATAATGATAAAGAGATAGATATAATGAGTCAGAGAGAGGGAGATACATAGAGATAGACAGACTGACTGACTGACAGACATACAGGCAGACAGATTGGGAGAAACAGAGATAAAGGAAGAGAGAATGATGAGAGAGAGAGGAAGAGAAAGAGAAAGAAACAGATGATAGAAAGATGGATAGAGTGAAGAATGAAGGAACAGATGATTGAAAGATGGATAGAGTGAAGAATAAAGGAACAGATGATTGAAAGATGGATAGAGTGAAGAATGAAGGAACAGGTGATGGAAAGATGGATAGAGTGAAGAATGAAGGAACAGGTGATGGAAAGATGGATAGAGTGAAGAATGAAGGAACAGGTGATGGAAAGATGGATAGAGTGAAGAATGAAGGAACAGGTGATGGAAAGATGGATAGAGTGAAGAATGAAGTTGGTTGACAGGGACAGAGACGGAGACAGAGACAGAAAGAGATGGAGAGTGAGAAAGAGAGAGCTGAGGGAACTGAGAGTAAAAAAAGTGATAAAACAGAGAAGACGGAGAGACGAGAGGGAGATCCAGAACAGGTGAGTATGAGCTAGAAGGAGAAAAGATACCCACAGACAGAGAAAGAGGGAATGAATTATAGATATTATACCAAGAGCAGATGGGAGAAGATAAAATAGAGAAGACAGAGAAAGGAGAAAAGTCAGTGAGGGAGCTCAATGGGGGGGGGGGTGAGGGGGAGGAGGGGAGAAGAATTTGAGAGGTCATATCCTACTCAGAGGAATGCGTAGTAGAAGACAGTTTCTCCGAATGACATGCTAAACCCAAGATTTACAACCAAAAAAGAAATAATGAAATAGAATAATATAAGGCAGCATCTTTCTGATGAAGGGAAGCTAAGGGGGTCTGAGAATAAAACTACGGACAGACCTCAAGCACTTGTAACATTGAGGCATATTTTCCTCTATGAAGCTAATAAAGTCATTTTGCAGATATCAAGTAATAATCAATGTAAGAAATTATGTTTTTATGTATTTTCTCTTACTACTGATATGATCTGTAAACTGGCTTAATTGATTGGTCTTACCCCATTGAGGATGGGCTGATAATGCTACAACAGGTATTTTCCCATAGACACCTGCCGAGTATACTTGGGACTTGTCTTCAATGGGTTAAGAATTACATTTGCACAATCTCTGTTTAAGCCTTTTTTTTTCTTCAATAGGACATATATTGCTCATCTTTCCCCGAGTACATACAGACTCCTCTGCATGTCACAGCAGGCAGTAGTTTGCATGCCCCAAGTCCTCTCCCATACCAATAACGGTTGCAGACCCCTTCCACAAGCACCAGCGATTTGCACTAGATGTCATCAGAAGATTTAACATGCCACATGAATTGGTACTCATCAAATTATGGCTTGCAGTATCAGTAGTTTAACTGTACGATTTCCTTTCACTTTTGGACAATGGTTCCTAGGCATCTTCCTGTAAGCGTAGGCACCAACTAGTTATCACAAACGAAGCGATCACAGAGCATTGATGTTCTATGATGATGTAACAGCTAGCACTATGAATAGGCTGTTGCAATACGCTGAATCTCCGGAGGCATTGATTCAATCTACAGTCAACTATCTCTTTACGCAACTCCTGTCCACTCCCCGAGTCACATCATTTCTGTTTTTGGTTTTTGGTTTTTGTTCAAGTGAAGATTATCAAACACTGTCGCAGCCTAGCCATGAGTACCTCGACTGTCTCGCTACTTTGCATTTACCAAACAGACTGGTCTACCCAATTCATCCAAAACTTGAAATTTGGTGCTCCTTCATGAAAACAGTTGCCCTTGGCAATCAGAAAGCTCATCTAATGGTAGCTGCACAACATGGCAAATATCAATACATGGAAACTGGATTCCAAGTGTTGAATCAAATTACCAGGAAGAGGTACCGGTAAACTGAATTGCTCATTGCTAGGCTGATGGAGAAAAATATCCACAATCTTGAGAAGATGAGAAAACCTACTTAATTTGGATGGTCTCACAAATCACTAAAACATGTCTCACTAAACTAACATTCAACTGTTCATTTTCCATTTCTTTTTTCCAGTTTGAACATGGATATAAATGTTCAGGAGGAGATCATATCAGGTCACTGCAGTGAATCAAAGATACACGGCTATCAATGCTACTCTCACCTGGCTAATGTCACTCGTCCATGCGGCTTTCTCTTGTGGTGTGGACGCAACCAGGGTGATCACCAGCGGCGGGCCACTTTTGGAGTCCACTATCAGCTTGAAGTCCAGGTTGTCGTAGTCTGTTGACTGGCCTGACTGGTTGGAGACACCTTCAAGGACAAACACAGATTTTTGGGGGAGAGACGGAATAACATGTACAGATTTTAACCCATCAAATCCTATTGTAACGTCGTCACAGAAATTTACCATCTTGTCCATAAGGACTTGGCCAATTTTGAATTTTACTGTGTATCTCATATCAGAAAAAAAATAGATGAACATGGTTATATCAATTATATCTGCACAAACTTGAAACAGCATTTTTCCAAATTTCCAATTTGAAACAGGAACATGAGCTTTATTGTGTTAACCCGTTGAGGACGGTTTGATTTTGCTACAACACTCATTTCCCATAGATACCTGCCCGAGTATACTCCGGACTCGTCCTCAACGGGTTAAAGTATGCTGTCAATTCCCGAATCATTTACAAATCTAGCTTCAAAAAATGTTGAACAATGCTGCAACCACAAGAAGTGATGATGGATGAAAAACAATAGGCTTAAATGAAAGTAACTTATTTCATCAACCTTACAAAACACCAAAGTTGTTTAGTAAAATTCAATATATATAAATGCTAAGCATCAAAGTACAGAAATGCAATTTCTGGAAATAGATGTGTTACATAGTCATCATAATAAAGTGAATGACGTTCGACAAGGAAATAAAAATTTGAATGAGGGTTAATCAGCTAATGTGCAGATTAAATTTTTATATCAAATGTGAACATAAAAATTTCAGTTGCATGCCTGCAACAAAATACCACTTTCAGAGTTATTTCAGACTTTCAGACCTATACATGCATGCAGGTAATTTAAAAAGAAATGACATTGAAGTGGTAGCAAACAGTAGCAAAGTGAGTATTAAGTATAAAATTTTGATGCCTTTTGCTGTTTCAGCTATATGACTACTTGTTCTTTCAAATGAAATATTACACGTAACTCTTATCAAACTATTCAAGCAAATTGTATCTCCACTTTGGAGATTGTAATCAGCTTTCAGCCTTGAAACATTTTATGTTTAAAATCTAGACAAAAAAAAAAATCCTCTCAGTTTTTTGATATCTGCTAGTTCTGAAATATCTTGCATTTGCACTTATATGGAAATTATGGCCATATACAGTCTGGTGTAAAATAGGATTTTCCTTTGAACAGTTAAGATTATCACTTTGTAATTACGGATTCATGCAATTAAAAAGAAATCATATTCATATGAAATAATGTCAATAAGTCCAGTATCAAATACAAATCTCCTCAAGAAAGCTTAAAGGTTTTTTTTCACAATAAGGACTCACAGACTTTTTAAAAAATGATAGGATGATTATCCAAGGAGTTAATGTGACACTTTTTCTCAGGGCTGAACACCTACCTTCATCTTCAAAGGGGTCAAAGTCTTCAACGAGGGTGGAATCTATGAGGGGAATTTTACCCCCAACCTGCACAGTATTTGAGAGCAAAAAAAAATATGTTGATTAGAAATCTCTCGCAATGTATTTTTTACAGTATTTTCTCACTTAAGTTCATATTTTGGCCTTAAATTAAAAAACAAGAATAGGAATATACACGATTAAACATGTTAGTATTCGAGAATGATAACCTGATAAATTGAAATGACAGTTTGACAATATAAGGATGTGCATTCTTTTAGAGTTATCTGTAGTTCCATCATTTATCTATCGCTGTGCGCATAGACGAATGTTGTTAATGCACTTCCCTGTGCATTGCAAAATGTCGTTAACCCTATGTGCACTCCCACAGCCTAGTGACAATTTGCCATGCAACAGGGAAGCACGTTAACGACAATCTGCAATGCACATGACACTATCTACTTTTTTTTGGGGGGGGGGGGGCATGGAGATGAGGTGAATATCCCTGAAATGAAAAAGATTTGTCTTTCTCTGTGAAGACTGGATGTGACTCATTTTCATTCAACACACATTGCCCTCCCAGCCAGAGCATTTGCCAGACATGTTGACACTGCATAAATGTCAACCTCCTTGCCAAGAGGGGCGGCTCTCTTGCGCCAACTCGGCAGCAGTCAGATCATCCTGTCGTAATGTTATCACATTTTTATGCGACGGTATAATCTCCCGTCTCACAGCTTGGAGACGAAGGGATGCTGGTATTTGGGACATGCGAACATATTTCACAGACAATGGCCAAGTTTGGAGTGGAGATGAGTTTGTTAAAGTTTTACTTCCGTGAATGCATGTTGGCTTTGCTGTTGGTGAACCTTAATGGATGCTGCACTTTGTTCCACAAAAAAAAAAAACTATCTCTCCGGAAGCCATCCAACTGTAAGCTTTAAAAAATCATCGGGTTGAAAGCAATGTAAAAAAAAATACTTCAACTTGGGATCAAAATCAATTTGGTGTTTTGAATGGATACAAAAATATTCATACATATGTTTTTCTGCTGGTTGACTATCAATATTTGTATGATTAGGATAGTACTCATGTTTTCAGAGTTAACTCCCAGTAAACACAATGCCAGAACCAATTTTGCAAAGATGAGGTTTGTAGACATATCTAAGTTAATGACATATGCAGGACTTTCCAAGCACATCAACATGATTATCTCTACATTCATATATACCTCCTCTTTGAATTATGCAATTCGTGAATCGAAGTCTCTGAAAGTAGCAACAAAGATGAATGGAACAACTTACAGACTTCATCTCTCATCTGATTACAGATACAAGTATGTTTGCAGAGATTAAAACCTGCCTAATGTTACACATTTCACCATTTTGCTTCTACTTTATTCCATCTTCATCACATACAAAATAAAAATAAGATGAAATTACAAAAAAAAAAGAAATTTGAAATTGACATGGCTCAAAGACCCAGTGTGAAAATTGCAGAAGATGCCATTGCACTAAGGGATAATATCAAACGAAAAATGTGTGATAATAAACTAATAATCTGTGCGATATACCCCTTCCACAAGACATCTACACAATGTATTGCCCACAAACACATGAAGAGTTTTATCTCAAAATGAGCTTACTCCATTCTTATGAAGTCAAGATATTTGTGATTAAAGCTGCTAAGAAACAAAGAAAACATTAAGAAAATTGACATATTTTTAATTATAATTTCAGATATGTACCTTGTTATGTTATAAAGTGAGGTATCACCCAAAAGGTTCTATTTTGCTCTATCTAATGATGGACATACTTGAAAATCTTTTAAATTGGCGCTTAGCCCATTTTGCGATGAAGCTCTTCACATACACACAAACACACAAACACAAACATGTACACACATATACACACACACACACACACACACCCCACAGACACACACACACATACACACAGACACACAGACACACAGACACCAGCTGCCTCTGACCTTTGCGAGGTGGAGTTTCCCCCCAGAGGTGCGGGAAGTGATGAGGAGGTGTTTGGTGAAGAGGAAACACTGGCGCACCCCTTCCTTCTTACTCTCTACCTTCCCGCCCAACGAGCCCAGGCGGCTGCGACTCTGTCTCGACCTCTCCTGGGTCACCTGGATCAGATTTCCTGTGGTACCCCAATAAAAATGGTCAAAATGCAAACATAGCATGACACAAAGCATAGAACAAATACAGATAAACATTGCAAAAAGGTATGAAAATCTGACAAAAACAATTGATGTAAGATATGCAGACCATCCTTTAGAAAAGACACTTAATTTTTTGATAAGTCAAGTTTTTGTCCAAAAAGAGACAAAAGAAATTATAACTCTAAGTAAATATGTGTATCTAAATGTCATCACAGTTATAATTAAGTATGCAAGTACTATTGAAAAGTTCAAAACATCCTTAAAAACTTATCTGTTCAAAATGAAGCATAATGATTGTTCTAGATGCTGATCTATGCAGAATTTTGTTTCATTTATTATCTTTTTCTTTCTTTTTTTTTTCTTTCTCTAAAGTGCATAGAGACCTTGTCAAAGGTATTGTGTGCTATATAAGAATTGTAATGATAATAATAATAATAATAATAATAATAATGATAATAATAATAATAATCATCATCATCATCATCATGATCATCATCATAAGATGTGAGTGCTCATATGATGACTGTCAAATGCAGATACTTTTAAAAGAAACACACAACTGCAGTTTATCATATATAGTGTCAGCAATGTCTTATCGTCTTTTCCATTTTGAGACTTCATCACTCCTTCCTGAAATGTTCTGTTACCACCAAATTCTTATTTTCTTACTGATTAGCATGTATATGACTAATATGGTATGGGTTGATGTATCTGATATTCCCAAGATATCACTGTCTGTCTTTTTCTGCATGTTTGCTGATCTGTTGGTCAGTTTACAATCTTGCTTTCTTTCTTTTTTTTCTCTATCCTTTAATATTCTCATTCTCCTAATCTAATCTTGTGAGACAGAAGTTTCCAGGGAGCCACAAATATTCATGAATGCCTCTTTCTCAAATATGTCATAAAACATGAAATTCTGCTATATAGGCAAGCTGGAAATCATCAGCTGAGAACCAAAAGGGCACTATCGCATTCTAAGATTTGAGCATGAATAAAAATGAAACAATCAACTTCATGAAATTAAAAGTTTACTTAATAATCAACAGTGTGTAGATTTATGAACATTGCTCCAAATATCAGAGGAGATAGCACCCTTGTGGTTTTAATTTTTAACATTTTACTGAAAATGAAAATAATTTAAAATTGCCACCATAATGTAGAGGAGATCAAGCTCTACAATTTGATACTGATAACTCAATGCTCCCCGGAATTGCAATAACACCCTTCTGTTTCTCATCGGATGAGGTATGTTTACAAAAAAAGAAAGAAGAAGAAATGTACAATGTTTAGTGATAGGAGCTGGTCGATATATCATTACTTGCCTTGTCTGACAAACATTTGCTGCACATCGAGGAGGAGATCGCATCCCTCAACGATCATCCTCTCGATTGATAGATTTCGGCGGATGCTCTCCGTCTCTGACACCTCATCATGCATCACCTGAAGAGACACACATAATATAGTGAACATCCTTGATGATGAAAATCTTACTTTCTTCAGCAATCTAAACCCCTATGAGTTAAATTCTTCAGACAGATTTATAAAAACTAGAGAAAGAGTGCTGAATGAATTGCACGTCAGATAGTGGCCTACATCACTGTTTTTTGTACACCTGTGAACTTATACAATTCCCTTACTTTTTCCATTTTTTCTGTCAAATCTTTATGAAACTCTCACAAACACATTACATTCATTGTTAGATAAATTCTAAAGCTAACTTGAACATTAAATGAAGCATAATTTTTGTCAAACATGTCTAAACTTCTATAGCAGAAAGGAAGAAAGAAAGAAAAAAACTATAACGCCAATGAACATGTTGTCATTAGTAACAGGAAAAAAAGATGAAATGTTGATACACTAGAAGCATTTTAGCACAAAATAAGCTTACTCTATTCTTAGCAATTAGAGATATTTGCAATCAAAACTGTTAAAATAACAAAGAACATGATAAGAAAATATGGGATTTGTTTTTTCGTTCCTTTGTATGCAGCATGTGAGGTATCATCAGAAAGGTTTTATCATATATATATATATATATATATATATATACATATATTTATATATATATATTTATATATATATACATTTTTTTTTTTTTTGGTGGAAAATGGCACTTCATCCATTGTGCAATCATTCACTGCCACTCACCCTGGACAGTTCTTCCAGTTTATTTTTTGCATATTCCAGACTCTTGCGCTCCACATGGTAGTGGGGTGTGTGTGCCAGCAGCTCATGAAGGGAGATAATGTACCGTGGAACCTGGGCGCCAAACAAAACCAAACCAACAAAGCATTTTTTACTGATCAGAACGACATATATGCTGGCACAAATAAGAATTCCCTCATTCGTCATTTGCATTGGATGCAAAGTCAGAAAGACCTCATAAATCAAACTAATGCCATATACAGTCAAATCTGTCTACAGCAGCCACCCATGGGAGATGACAAAAAGTGGGCGTTAAAAACAGGAGGCTGCTACAGATAGGTTCTTTAACATGTTTCTTCTCTTGGATGGAATTGGTTTTAGTGGTCATATACAGCAGGTGGCTGCTGTAGACAGGTGGTTGCTAAGACAGGTTTGACTGTATATAGATTATACAAAATCAAGTCACAGAATAACAGAATTGATAAAGATATGGACGTATCCTTTTGAAAGTTTTTAGCACTGTTAATGATGATGCCAATGGTATTCTGTTTTCAGGGACACTGTTAAGAACATCCCAGACATATCAACAAGTGAACCCCGGGGAGAATCCACGGCAGGCTCACTGTAACATCACAACCAACTTTAACCTGAGGATATGCCCATTTGATAGCACTGGGGGTATACAATGTTAACAACAGAGCTCACTTTTTGTTAATCGAATTTACTCATCTATGAAAGAATGCTACCATGCATCCTACATCAACATAACTGTAGCAGTAAAGACATCACAATTAAACTTTGTAAAAGTTTGAGTAAGGTCACATCTGCATTAAGCTATATGTTTTAAAAAGCAGAAATGTCAGATCAATTTAAAAAATAACAAATCATGTTTATAGAAGATATTGCACAAAGAGCAACAATAAAACAAATGTCTCCATATGTGTGATGTAGTATCATAAAGCTCTCTGTAGTGTCATATATTCTAATTTTAAATTGATTTCTGGGATATTTGATGGTGGCATCATTACACTGCTCCTTTAACGCGAAGATTTCTCTAAGTACACTTAAGTGGTCCACTTTTATGTAATACACAAAAAGATGCAATTCCGCATTTTACTATAGATATCAAACAAGACAGCAGACATTAAACAAATAATGTATGATGACTACTTTAATATTCAAATATTTTTCGTTCAATTTTTTGAGGCATCATTTCATGCATTAGTCAAATTTCCTGCACTTATAGCCAGTGGCTGCCAATTTTTCTGCTTGAGCTAAGAACACATGTGGATCTAAGTTGTAGATCATCCTAATTTTCTGCGATCAGTCGCCAAATATGGCGGCTGAGCAGCAGCAAGATCGGCAGCAGACAACCTTCGTGGGAGGAATACAAACTTATTCATAATCATATGTGAACTTTCACTTAATAAAAATCATAAATGCCAGGGAGGCTCGGACGTGTACGAGACGGCGTGTTGCAGCCCCCGGAGTAGACCGGGGGTAAACATTCGGTGGCGACTGTGCAAACAGGAGCGGGCCCCACGCGGGCAGTCGTCAGGCACTGAGGCGGGGGGGGGGGGGGGGGGGGGGGGTGAACTATTACAGTGTTCTGTGTGCGGTTGCCATAGCGATCCATGTCCCAGTCAACCAATCATTATCATATGTGATCTTGGCAGGCTCTTTTGATTCTTCCTCTTTCTCCTTCTTGATCTCCCCTTCTCTCATTCTCTTCCCTTTCCCCTCTATGCGTATTCCTTTCTGACACCATAGTCTATACTCACCTGGAGAAATGTACCAATTACGGATCTAACTAATAGGGCATAAACAAGTAAGAGAGATCCTGATCTAAAATGCAATTTCTCCTTCTAGAATACTGAGGAGGCTGCAGGAGTATACTCCAGTGAGCATATGAAGGGAGTTATATAGCACAATACATTTTTGAAGAACAGTAGACTGACAGGGAGAACTGGAGAAAATACATTTCCTGTTGGTAATCTGTAAACACAGTGCACAGGTGTTCATGCAAGATCATCACAGTAAAAGTATGTGGGCTGTAGGTGCTGTTTGGGGAAGGCTACTCGGGGGTGAACTATTACAGTGTTCTGTGTTCTGTGTGCGGTTGCCATGGCGATCCATGTCCCAGTCAACCAATCATTATCATATGTGATCTTGGCAGGCTCTTTTGATTCTTCCTCTTTCTCCTTCTTAATCTCCCCTTCTCTCATTCTCTTCCCTTTCCCCTCTATGCGTATTCCTTTCTGACACCATAGTCTATACTCACCTGGAGAAATGTACCAATTACGGATCTAACTAATAGGGTATAAACAAGTCAGAGAGATCCTGATCTAAAATGCAATTTCTCCTTCTAGAATACTGAGGAGGCTGCAGGAGTATACTCCAGTGAGCATATGAAGGGAGTTATATAGCACAATACATTTTTGAAGAACAGTAGACTGACAGGGAGAACTGGAGAAAATACATTTCCTGTTGGTAATCTGTAAACACAGTGCACAGGTGTTCATGCAAGATCATCATAGTAAAAGTATGTGGGCTGTAGGTGCTGTTTGGGGAAGGCTACTCGCGCAAACTACTTGTCGCGATTCATTACTTTTAACAATGCACCTGCCATGCACACATAGGAGACCCCAACGTGAGACATATACGCTTCCCTATGTCTTCGTTCGCATGAAATTAGTGTCAAATCTTCTGCAAGCTCTCTGTAGTATCACACTCAAGATGTTCCTACATAGGTCCACTTATTCTTTTTATCCCATGCTCTGAGAAATCATATATTCACGCTTTTGTGTAATCCTAAATATATGATGTACACACACTGCATTTTCATTTTTATTTCAATTTGATCTGAAGTGGACACAACAGAGAGAGAGAAAAAAAAATAACTGAAGCACAAAGGACCTACCTCTAGAAGTGAAGAGGTTTATCACAAAATGAGCTAACTCTGTTCTTGTTAAGTTGAGATATTTGCAATCAAAACTGCTAAAGACACAAAGAATAATAAGAAGACATCGGATATATTTAATCTTAACTTCCAAGAATATTCCCTTTTATTTTACAAGAGAAGTATCGCTGGAAAGGTTTCATTTCATTCTATCTGATGATGGACTTACTTTAAAATGTTTAAAAATGGTGCTTAGCCCACTTTGAAACAAAACTCTTCAAGGATTGGTTGAAGAGAGGGTTACCTTGCAAAAAAAAAAGGATGAATAGAACCAGAGCATTGAAGGCAATGCAACATACTCATAAAAGTTTGGGCAAATTGAGAAAAAATATTTGAAATAAGGTTATGGTGGTTTGAATGTCAGGAAACAACAAAAACATTCTATGGGAATCTGGGACTTTTCATGGTTTGTAATTAAAAGAATCACACTTGATGAATACACAAAACATAAAAAACCCACAATAATAAGATTAATATCATTTCTAATTTGTGTATTCAACAATTCTCCTTTCATAACTAATGTGAGAGATAATATGCTTTTTATATGATCTATAAAGAGACAATGAAAAACTTCTTTGAAGAGGATGTGTAATCCACTTTAACCTTTGAAATAAAGAAGAATGACAGCATAGAATGAAATTACATTTATATATATATATACTAAAGATATTCTTTGGAAGTAATTCCCTCTGAACGCTGTGTATGCAATACACTTTTCTGTGGTTTCATTTTCACCAATTTATGACTTGGCTGATAATCATGAAATCTAAGAGATACAAAAATGTTCCTTCCATAAGACAAATGTACATAATGGAAGTCTTCTTTAAAGGTGGGAAATTGATAAGATTGCGTCTTAATAATTGATGATGATTATTTCTAATTCCATCATTGTGGTTCTTCATCAGGAATTTCACAACTTGCAAGAATTGCCCAGGAAATTCCAATTCCCGCTACATTATGCTCATGAAGAAATGGCATGTTCAGTTAAACCTGCAAAATCACTGTTCATTTCCAGCTTGTTCTCTCCTGACAACTCTTATTTTACAACAACAACAACAACAACAACAACAAAACCTACATCAATGCTGATACATATTTATGAGGGTATGCATAATAAAATGAGATGAAATAAAACAGAGGAGAGAATGAATTGAAATGAGATGGAACAAAAGAAATTGAAATACAAAATGAGATGCAAATAGACGTACAGAACAAAGTAGAAAAAGACGGAAAACAGAGAAAATGAATTGAAATGAAATATAAATGTTGTGCAAGTAACCCTGAAAGAAAAGACGGAGACCAGTGATTAAGTTGACTACACTACATTGTCACATGCTATACAGCTTTGTATTTTGCAATGCGTGTTATCACTGACTCTCTATGAAAGATGATCCAATATTCTGAAACATTGCCTCCCCCCCCCCACCACCACCTTGCTCACCCAAGCTGACCATGATTAAGGTCACCTCTTCCTTGAGGGATGCATCGGGCCACAATCCAGTGCTAATTACCTCTCCATGTGGCAGGCTTTTTACCCCGCAGGACAAGTGCAAATATCATTCATTGTCGGTGAATCAAGAGCTGGCCAATACTCTCCATCATCACCAGGTGCCACGGTCATAATTGGTGGTATCTATAGTGGTACATGATCTATGATGTAGAATTGTGGTGGTATCTGGTGGATGATGATGATGATGGTGGTGGTGTTGGTGAATAAGTGGTAAATATGTGGCAGCTATATGGTGGAACACAGGAACACACGCTGACTCACAACCTGCAATACATAATATTTGCAACGGGGGGGGGGGGGGGGGGGGGTGGGGGGGTGGGGGTTGTTTGGTGCCTGATGGTGGTACATGATCTATGATGTAGAATTGTGGTGGTATCTGGTGGATGAGGATGATAGTGGTGATGGTGGTGAATAAGTGGTAGATATGTGGCAGCTATGGTGGAACACATGCTGACTCGCAGCCTGCAAATACATACACAATTGGGGTTGGGGGCTGTAACCATGACAAGCAGGTTAGTGGATGAATTACACAAAATGTGGGTTTTTTTTTCTAGCATCTCAGAATTCCAAAGCTGTGCAAATAGATAAGTACAATATAGGACTGTTTCTGTGGTTACACACCCTTACTGAAGAATCTGAAAGGAAGAGCAAACATTAATCTCAGAAGTTTTCTTGTAAGGACAGCCACATGTTTATGCCATAACAAGTCTTGCTGTTGAGACCATTCCTAACTCAGATTAGGCATATGGCTTCCTCTATCCAGTGGAAGAGAGCAGGTCATAATTGATGACTGAAACACCGACACTCTATTACCTGCAAAGTAATTTGAGAATTTATCCTTGGTTGTGGAATCATGTTACCGCTTTAATTGCTGACAGATATGTTAAGGTTATGGGGGGGGGGGCAGGGGGAGGAATGGATATTCATGATGTGAAAACAATCAATCAAGCCTCAATGTAAATTATGTTTTTACACCATTGGCATGGTTAAGTTTGGAAAAAAAAATTGTTTGCTCGTAACTGCCAACAAGCACAAAATCAGACAACAAGCGACCTTATTATATTATGTTGCATAGACCCTGGCATCGCATTTTCTTTGGTCATTTCTACTGAAGTAACCCATCACTCAGGATGACCCATGCACATTTTCAAATTAAAGCAGAGGTGTCAAAGGTCAAAGTTGCCCAAACCTAGTAGGGCATGACATTTTCCTCAATCCCAATCCCCCTGCTCTACTCCTCCCTCCCCCCCCCCCCTTTTATCACAAATGTCCCAACAATTTATTTCTGAGTGAATCATACAGCTTATGTAGATTGTAGAGGTGAATAATTGGGAGGGACATTAAGGGGTGGGGGGGGGGGGGGTTGCTGGACTTGACGCTTATGAAGACGGAAGAAGGAAGGGCGATACAGGCACTCAAGTATTTAATCTGACCAATGATAGATGAAGAGGAGAATGCTGTTATTTTTACAGATGCTTATGAAGAGAAAGCATGCATCCTCTTCTCGACAACTCTCTTGAGTCTTTTTGTGCCCTCCCCCCCCCAAAAAAAATGATACCCTCATGAATATATGCCAGTTCAGAGTTACATTTTGCATGTGCATAAGCAGATAAAGGTAATTTGTACTATCAGGCAAGCCGGTTTTTAAATTCACTGAGATAAGCATCTGTGACATAATGATTATTTATGTGATCTTTGTAAATGAGGCTTGCCAGCACATCCACCTGACAGCAAGCCTGGTATTTGGCAATATCGATGGAAAAGTTTTGTGATTGCATTCATGGAACACCATGAAATGGATGCTTTTTTTTAATTTTTAATTGATAGACTATTCTGGTCACAGCAGTCCATGGAAGCACATTCTTTCGTTGAAAATAATTCATGAATTCCATGAATCGTTACATCCAGAAAGCTTATGCATTATGTCACTTTGAAAACGAGTGAAGTGCCTAACCAACTGAGAAAAAAGGAAAGGTCATTTGGCCCATTCTCAGTAAAAGTGTGCAAATACGGAATTTTGGTGTCGCCGACATTCCATGACCGTTTGCGGTTCCCTGAAACCTATTAGATACTATTTAAATGTTTATAATATATCACGAGGACATTATTTGTTAAAAATAAACACGATCAAATGCGGTTGTCTGCCTTTTTGTATAAAATTTTGCTGTTAAACTTCGTTAAGACCCCCAAAACGCAGTGTCGCCGGCTATTTTAGAATTATGTTTTATTGCTCCTCTCCGTCCACAAACACACTTTCCAAATATCATTTGCATGGACGATAAGCAAATCATATGTGCTAATCACAATACTCGAAAAGTTCCAAAATTTCTATTGACTTTTTTTTTTTTGCCTTTTGAAACCTGTCGCCAAATTCACCGCCAGATACGTTACCAGTTTCTTTAGTGTTACAGCATTGCGAAAATAACAAGATATGCACTGACCCTGAGTATATGAAACCCTGAGGATATACTTCATACATTGCAAGTACTTAGATTTTTTGTGCAACAGCTTTTTATTGAGAATACGGTACAATGTTTGAAATATCGGTTTTCTACATTTTTATTTGGACAGATACGTTACATACATTTCACGCCACCCACTGCGACAGATATTGCAATGTCAGACAAATTGTATATTATACGCTACTCCTCGGAATGACGCATCGATTCAACATTAAAGTTTAGTACAAGTGAGAAATATTCGGTAGATATCGCTCTCATAATATCATGATCGACCATATACGTTACCACAGATACGTTACCGCAGATACGTGACCGAATTTTGTTCATTGGTCTTGTGCTTCCACGGGATCAAATCTGGTCAAAATTCATCCCTTCACATTACATGCTTCGTTTTATTGGACCTCAGGATTATATTCTTACACCAAAAGGACAGGAAGTTGAAAAAGAGCAACACTTCCACATGATTTTTCTTTCTGCGTCAGTGTCTCACGTACAACTTAATGCCAAGTTTTCCGACAGATACGTTACCACATAATCAAAATGCTGAAAAAAAATTGTACATGTTTTGACAAACAAATCTTTGTGTGTTCACAAATTCCAAAGTTCTAATCTATAAAACCCAGCCACTCTCATATTCTATGCAACAACTTTTAATGTTTATTTTACAAGACGAAGCTATGATTCAGCATAGCAGATTTTTGCTTTTCAGATTTAGCAGATACGTTACGTATTATTCAGGGCACCCACGGTGACAAATAATGTTATGTAAAACAAAGTGTTTATAAAACAATTCTGCATAGAATGACGCTTCTATAAAAAAATTAAAGTTATGTTCAAATGAAGAATATTCAGTAGATATTGCTCTGTAACTTCACCGACGGATTCATTTACGGTACGCCAGATACGTTACCTAACTTTGAAAGAGTAAAAACTAGTTTATGAAAAGCTTCCGAGAAAAGTTTCAGTGTTCTGTTGCATATTTATTCTAGTGTTTTCAACATATGAAGAACTACTCAAGATTCATTGATAAGTTGAACAATTATTTATTCATTTTCATTAAAAGGGGTGAGCCAAATACGTTACCATAGATAAAACAACGTTTTAGTATATCAAGTTCATAGAGACGGTACCTACTTCTTTCTAAGTGCCTGCAAAAATATATTTTTTAAACCTTGTTTGCATTATCCATGAACACTTAATGAATATTTATAGTCAGATGGATAAATACATTCAAACGTAAGATGAGAATATTCTGTGAATGAAGAACTCAGCTCTCATATCTAGGGCTCTTTTCCACTACATTTCATAGTTTAAATATTACGTACAATGTTTAAAATTGTTAATTTGGGCTTACATCATTCATTTTTACATCAATTCATAAAGTAAATAACTAAACAGGTAATATTTATTAATTCATACACAACTAAAATTATTAGTTATATTTTACCAGATACGTTACCAAAGGCAATTCGATGTTTTTCAATAGTTATTTCCCAAGGAAAGCAATTCATATTTGTTTCCTGTGCAAATTCCAGATCGGATCGTTCCCTTTGCATGATTTGTGGCATTCAAAACTTTATTTGTAAGCGAAATTTGTTAAAAATACAAAGTGAATCTTAAGGTTTTATTTTATTTCAGCAAAAAACATATTTCAACCTACCACACAGAAATAATTTCTACCAACTAGCAAGGGATGACAACGTCTTTACCTCTTGAAAAATCCCAATATCTTTAGGGGGGACAGATGTCTTTTCCTGAACAGAAATTGGATAAAAACAGTAAATTTAATTCAAAGTTAGGAATCCATTACAACATGTAATTTGCGGTAACGTATCTGATTGGTGATCAAAAATCATATATGATGCTCTATTTCAATCCATTTTTACTCAATGAATGGCCATCATTTAGAATGTTCCACTTTTTGTTTCGTATTTGACTGGTTTTGAAGTTACCAAAAACACATCTTTGAATGTATTACTTTGTGGTTGATTTTTCGGTTTTACTCACGTGGAATTGAACACTTAATCTGAGAATGGCCCATTTGTCCCCATGTGCACATGAGCTATCCACGAACTGGCTTATTCTCAGGTGGGCTAGTGGACTATGCATTTTACATCTCAGTGGTGGATTGTTAAAGCCGCGTTTTCATTGTCATCGAAATGTAATACACAGAGAAGACTGATAGAGAGAGAGAGAGAGAGAGAGTGTGTGTGTGTGTGTGTGTGTGTGTGTGTGAGGGAGAAATAGACAGATCTATAGAGGTAGATAGACAGATGGGGGGGGGGGGAGAAAGTGAAAGAATAGGACTGCTGTCTAAACTTGACGATGCAGGAGTAAGATTTATCGCATCCTGGGGAAGGGCAGTCAGCCCGCGATGCCTCACATTGTCACATGACTTCCGCCGACTCGCGATTTATGCAGCGGCTGGGTATTAATCACACACGTTTGGCCACACGAGAGGGCACAGACGCTTCACCTGCTCAAATGCACACGCGAAGGAGGCCTCGTCTTGATACAGACGGGGCGAGTGTCTCCCTCCGTTTCCCTCCTGTCCTCCGGTTTTCTCTCAAGCCCGATAATTAGGATAGAAAGCGTGACCTGGATAGACAGTTATATAGTTGGTAATGGTCTCTAACATCTCAACAACCACAGGCACACACACACACATACATACATACATACATACAGACCCTAATATTCACCCCAAGTGTTTCCTATTCATGTTTCCATACGGGGTAATTTGAAACCAAAATACATTTCATAAAAATTACCATTTCCTGTTATGATATAAGTTGGGCCACTTCCATGGCTTCAAAAACTGTCACGTTCAGATGTGTTTTTTCATCTGATGTAAATATCCCATGTCTCCAAATGAAATTCACTATACATAATTCAGAGTTCAGCAAATAGAGCAAATAAGCACAATACTTGGTTTACATAACATATCCTTGGTTGAATATGAAAAGGGCGTTATGGTGCCTTGAACACTATGGCTTTTGTGGCAACTTAACACCCTTATTCTCAGCTTACGATACAGAAAGTTGTATGTACCTTCAGTTAGCATGTATGGACACACAGATCTCTACATTCAGTTCTCCTATTTGATTACACAAGTAATTGTATGATTATTGTAATTTTTGTGCAAACAGCTATGCAGGACCTACACTACATTTCATATCTTATGAAGATGACGATACTGATATATTAGCTTATGAAATATCTCGACAGATGCAGATTAAAATATACAGATAGACATAAGGAGAGATGGAGACTGAGAGGGAGGGAGTAAGAAAAAGACAAAACAAAGATATAAATGAAGAGATAGATAGATAGATAGAAAGAGAGATAGAGAGGGAGATAAGTACACACTTTAGAAGAGCAAGTATAAAAACAGATAAAGTAAGGAAGAGCAAAGGATGGTATAATTATGTTTGAGACCTGACTTCAGATTTCTAACTTTTTTTGTGAGATAATGAGAAACCTCTTATGACATATGCCAGATCATGCATATTCTGAAGAGAATATAATGTTTATCTGATAAAACTGGTTTTGAAATGGCTGAGATATCGAAAACAAACTGATTCTAATAAAAGGTGAGACTCATCTTTTATTAGTACCACTTTGTTTTACTTTGTTTTTGGATATCTTAGCCATTTCAAAACCAGTTTTCATCAAAGGAACTCTAAATCCCTCTTAGAATAGTATCCTCTGTAGCATTTCTTAGGTGGTTTCTTAGTATTTTGCAAAAAGCTAAAAACTCAATCCTCATCTTGACCAATATTATACTATCCCTTTAAAGGGATGGTACAGTATTGGTGGAGATGAAAATTGGGCTTTCAAGTTTTTGCGAGATACCAAGAAAAACACTTATTACATAGTACAGAGCATACCATTTTAAGAGGAATTCAAAGTTAATTTGATGAAAATCGGGTTTGGAATGACTGAAACATCAAAAAACAAAGTTATTGAAGTAAAGTGTGGGTCCCACACTTTATTAGAAGCACTCTTTTTTGGATATCTCAGCCATTGCAAAACCAATTTTCATCAAATAAATGTTGAATTCCTCATAGAATTACGTGCTCTTCATATTTCATAAGAGGTTTCTCATTATCTCACCAAAAAAATGTTAGAAACCTGAAATTAAGTCTCAACCAAAACTATACAATCCCTTTAAGAGAGGAACAAATGAGCGCAAAGTATAGAAAGAGAAGAGCCATCTAAAATGAAGCAAAACAAAAATGAGGGAAATGGAAAAAGAAAGCTAGAGAGAAGAAAATAAAAGGGAAAGAAAAGAAGAAGAAAGCAGACAGAAAGACAGGGGATGTAAAAGTAGAAAAGTGAAAGAAGAGAAAGAAGAGGGAAAGAGAAAGTGAAAGTAAGAGAGAGAGAGAGGGGGGGGGGAGGAGAAGGAAGGAAAATTACATTTGTCAAGTTTACTTTACCAGACTTAAAGGCAATGGTAGTGGTAAAAGCTGACACTTTTACTGCAAGTCTCATTGGTCCTTTTTGTTCAGCATATGAAATCACACATGGACAGAATATAACAATACCATAATTACTGTGGAAGTGGAAATTTTCATAGTGTTGAAATTTTTGCGCAATTCACGCAACCAGAAACTAGCGCGAAAATAAAAGCACGTGAATATTTTGGCTTGCCATATGTTGCAGTAGTAGATGTCTTGATTCCGCAGAATTAAAAACATGCGAAATACTTCTTGGGCAGCCGAGTGCAAAAAAATTAGTTGCATGAAAATATCCACTTTTACAGTATCTATCTATCTATCTATCTATCTGTCCATATAGACATATATATTTGTGTGCAATGTGTTTAATAAAAAAAAATAACACTTTTGGCTTTTGGTTTTTTGACAGATATGAATTTGCCAGCAAAATTGATGTATAATCTGCCCTACTTGGTCACAAGGAAAATATTTAACAAAAAATCAAATGTCAGAAAACTGTATAAGTTATATTACCAAATATAGCTTTACAGGCTTTTTTTTTTCCTTTTTATGATCTTCAACTTTTTATGGATAATGTGATAATGCACCATGTATATATAATAATGTTTATAAAATGGGTTCAAGAATGTAGCCAATAGGAAGTGCTGAAATGAGTCACGTGTGCTTTGGTTATTCTAGTCCCATTGCACTGCGTGTTAAATCCTATTGCCGATCGTCTGTGTGCGCGGTGGCTCCTTTGAATTGCATGCATACGCGCTGTCAATCCTGTAAACAACTTCTAGTTCGGGCTGCCGACCGGCCGGCCTTTCTTCCCTTGTGCATATGTGGCGTACGTATATCTTATACGTACAGTACAGAAGACCAAGCGTTGTGGGACCGAACGCGTACATGGAGTCACTTTGAAGGGCAAATCCAACGATTTAGCAGGTTAATTCTCACGCCGTTTTCAAAGTATGTTGTCTAGTAGGCCTATATGAGGAGTCTATATCAAGTCTTTAAGGTAAAGGGTGCATATTCTATGTAAAATAAGTAAGTTTTCATGCGGGAACTTAAGTGTCCGGAAACCCAACCCCCCATCATACTTATATGTGCGGGATTTCCGAGTGCGACGTGCGTAAATGTTTGGGACGAACATCTTCGGACGTCTTGACCCACAAAGGTACGTGAAAAACGCTGAAAAATGCTGTTAGTTTTCAAATTTTCGACCCATTTTATAAAGCAAATGATGCACAGGATTATTTCGTGGCGTTAGTGGAAGCATATAGCTCACTCTCGGGTATTTACAATGTAGTGCAACATGCACTCGGCTTCGCCTCGAGCATGTTTCACAATTGTAAATACCCTCGAGTGCACTATACGCCTTCACTAACACACTCTATCCTGTGCATCATTTGTATAATAACGTTATAATGTGGGGAGTCACCACATGGAGTCTCATATAAAGTCGGAGGTCATAACAGGTCATAGCAAGTTGTGTCATGTTGTGTTTCTTCTGTTTTGTCCCGTCCTGTCGTAAATCATATTTTGTCACAAGTGTTTGTAGTAATTCATAAGTTTTGTGAGTGGTTCACAATCTACAAGCTTTGCTTTTAAGTGGACCTCTCTATTCTTTTTTCCTTTTTTTTTTTCAACTGAAGCATGACTTTGTATTATTTTTTTTTGCCAGTATGCGCTCTTATGTTTATCGATATCATTTGTTTATTGCAAAGGCTAATGTTTTTGTTTATGATGTAATACCTGATTTATCTTGTGTTATGTTTTTGTCGAAAGAAAAAAAGAAGAAGAATGAAAATAAATGAATTGAATTGAATTGAAATTGAATTGAACAGGAAGAAAAATGCACGTGAAGCCGACTTTGGCAATACAGCCTTTTCAGTTCTCTAATATCAATACTTTAAAAAAAATTTCCTTTTAACGAAGTATACGACAAATCATACATCAATTTAAGGTTTAACATCTGGAAAATTCATATCTGTCAAAAACCACAAAATTGTTTTCCCCGACATTAAATGGCTTTCGTGGTGATGCATCACCTATCATCAGCTGATGTATATTTTATAATTTTCATTCTGAACACATGGCAAAGCTAAGAACACTTCCCAGAAAAGATGACAAATAGAGTACATCAATACATCCCGCAACCCAACTTGCAACATTCCATCAAATATGGAGAGTTGATAAACTGTTCTGACTGCAAACTCAAAAAAAGAAAGAAAAGGAGTACAGATTACAGTCCAACTCCTCTGATTTTGATCTGCTGAGAGCAAAAATGTGACTGATTGCAACCTTTTTCCCCTCTCGATATCGGCGATGATTGAGCCTCTTTTGTTTATACAGAGATTGGAATAGTGCAAACAGAGATCTCGTCATATGTAGAGAAAGGGGGACTGACAGTGACGACTTTAATCCATGTTATTGCAGGTTGAAGGGAAACAAAATGTAACTATTATGAAGTATATATATGCATGAGTAGGAAGACATGGGCAGTGAACAGGGGGGGGGGGGGGCTTGGTTTGTACCATACCAAGTAAAACATAAGGTGCCACCACTTTGGGTCCCCCCCCCCACTTTTTTTTAACCCCGGAAGTGCGGAAGTGGCACAAAAAAGAAATGAAGTGTGAGCATCGTAAGGTTTTGTTCTTGCGCTGAAGACCTTTCTTTTATTTATCTATTTTTTTTTTTGCTTGTCAGCTGAAGAAACCTGGAAATTGCACCAGAAGTTGCACTGAAGGCCCCCCTTTTTTTTTTGCTTGTTAGCTCATAAAACTCGGAAGTGGCCCCCCCCCCCCCACTTTTGAAAGCGCGGCGCCGGCGGTGGAAGATACTTGCTTTTTTAATCCGTTGTATACTATTGGGTGTCTATTGGAAATGTGTGCTATTGCAAAATCACCCCTTCCTCAACAGGGTAAGGCACACATACTTGTACAATTCATCATGGTTGTTTTTTCTCTTACATCTACAAATAAATTTTATAAATCGACCTTTTATTTTTTTATTCTTCTCTCATGCATTCCGGTTCAACTCTGTTTCCATATGAAGCAAAAAATTCCTTGCAACATCAACTTCTGATATAAAAAGATTTGATGACAGTATTTTGATCGTTTGTTTTTCTTTTCAACAACATCTTTCTTTCATATGGCAAGATACATAAAGCAAACAATGAGAGAGAGAGTTGACTTTACTTCTTTTGAGTACTGAGAATTATCTAAGAGAATGAACATTTGGATTTTATAAAAGAATACTGAACCTGTGTTAAAATCTTTGAATTAAACTTGATGACATGTCCACAACCTTTCAAGACTTTGTTGCAATGTAAGTGTATTAGAAAGTTTGCACTCTCTTTTATACTGAAATCATTCTACCAGAGGGGCAATCATGTTTAATAGCACAAACTGTTACCTTCATATCTCAGTCAACTCACTGCATGTATTCTAGAAAAGAACCACTCATGATAAGGGCCCCCTCAAATGCTCGTGCTGATTTCACCCTTTAAGACCACTTTCCAATCGCCGTGGTGACGTCTCATCTTCCTCTCTCCCTCCGTTCTCAAAGTCAGCTCCAGTGAGCTATCCTAATGCCATCTGCACTCTCAGTGATTCATGCGTTGCATATCAATTGAATCTTAACCCGCCAATTCCCGGGGGAATTTCACTGGAGAAATGATCATCCTTCCATCACTAAATTGGCATCCCTGAATTTCACCGCATATCTTAAATTGGAGAGAGATTATAGCAACTGGTTAAGTTCATCAAATCTGCACTTTACAACAACAACAACAAAATACCAATGGATAGAGAACCAAGAACTTTGATTCTCTAAAATGTGTTGCCAATTTGGGAATCAATTATGAATTTAGGCTTCAAGAGGGTTTAGAAAGTTCTTTAAAAAAAACCCAACAACATATGAACAACCTATATGGCAAGACATGATGTTATTCATTCATGAAACAAAATTCTGAGTTATTCAAACCATATCTTTTAAGAAATAGTGTGTGGACCCATCATAGCTTAGAAAGGCTCTTCCAAAAATCATTATTTATGATTTACACTACAATGACCCACGTGTGAAATATGGCACCAGTAGCGCTGCAGTCTTGATTGAAAATTTAATGTGAATTCTATAAGTCTCAGTATTTTCAACTACTGAGTATATTCTATGGAAATGCGGAACAAAAATATATACGGCTACATGTCCACATTATGATTCCTGTAAAAGATTCTGCACAGCATAACTGTAACAGTTCTGCCCGGAGACATGACTTTTGTTCCTGCTACAATTGCTCCAGTCTTCTTTACTCCAAGGACTAAGGGTTAGGTTTAGGGTTGTGATAGGGTTTTAAGTTAAGTTTAATGTCAGGATGAGGATTAGGGTTAGGGTTATGCTTGTGTGTAGAATTTATGTTTGGCTCAGGGTGCAGATATTGCAAGGGAGCAATTGTAACCAGAGCAAATGTCATGGAACAGTTCTGCCCATATATGAGACAAGGATGACTATATGAATGTACCTAGCTAAAGTTTCACTGATGACAATAAGCTACAACCATGATGATATCGGTTTAATTCCATAAGAAGTGCTTAGCTAATGAATAAAATCTTAATTTAAGGTATACTATAAGCAGTTACACTGGAAATATCTCTTGAATTTGCTGAATCTGTAAAAGGTGTTTTGCCTCATCGTAGTCTTTCAAGTACAATTATCCAGTCACCTCATTCCAAATGTTTTGTATTCACCTTGTAGTCCTCGATCAAGCTAATAAATGCTTGCCAATTTCAACATATGGGTCCTGTTTTATGAAGAGTTATTGATTACATAGTCGATAACTATCATAGAAGTCTTTGACAGTCTGTGTGTTAAGGAAATTCATAATCCATTATATCTTTTGATAAAATATGGCCCAGGATTGCTGGAGGATATACATTCATGACATATGACAGTTTAAAAAAAACATGAAAGAGCATCACATTTTCTGGTCATGGAAGAATCAAATTAAAAGTTGTTCCAATATTTCTTTCTCACTACAAAGTAACTGAAAATCAAAGGACAAAGTCTCAATGAGACACTGAACTACAGGAACTGCCCTGTCATACTCCATTCTTCTGAAGTCAAGCTGATTCTGGTATAACACACATTTCCCATAGACACCTGGCCGAGTAAACTTGGGACTTGCCATTAATGGGTTAAGGTTATACATAATAATATCAGTGGCACACTTGTTACCTCCTCCAAGGGAGGAGGTTATGTTTTCATCGGCATTGGTATGTTTGTCTGTATGCAAAATAATTCAAAAAGTTATGAATGGATTTGAATGAAACTTACAGAAAAGGTTTAAAAATGACACAACAAGCAGATGATAATATTTTGGTAGTGATCCGGGAATTTTTAATGGATTTCATGAAGAATTTTCAATATTTTGGCAGGTACGGTCAATGAACTTTGGGAGTTTAAGCTGGGCATCTTTTTTAGGTTTCATACATGCACTTAAATGCGTGCTCTACTTTCTGCTAAGGCGAGGCACACCGCGCAGCTGGAAGTTGATGACGTAACAAAAGGCTTATTGGGAAATCGGGAAATTTTCAGCATGCATATATATGGGTGGAAATCACTGATCTCTATGGAAGAACAAGATCATTGGAGGAAATGAGCTGCTTGGCGGAGGTCTGCACTCTCAGTGTGCTTCTGTAGTTAATACTGTATCGACTTCTGCTTTCCTACAAAGTTCACATACAGAAAATCTAAACAACACTTTTTCGAGCTCCAACTCAAACCGTGCAGAAGTCTAGTGTTTAATGAAGGTGACCCTGCCTTTTTATCACATTGGTCTCACACAGCTGGTAATGAATAGACGAATACATATGGAAGAAAAAGACGAGTGCGATTGAAAAGGTTCAAATGTTATGTTGCACCAGATGTCATGTAATATTGTAATATAATAAATGCATGCAAAAACTAAGATTGACTTCAATCCTTGTAACTAGCTACTAAAATGTCTGTTATGACTTGCAGACTAAAGCACTCTTATTTCTTTTGTCAACATACAATTTTTCTTTGTTCTTCTTTACTATTCGTAATTCTATTTGAGCACACTGGGACGGAAACTGAGTAACTTGGAAGGAGTCTGAAATGTGCCATATTAGTTTCACTAGCCAAAGCCGGAGCATGGAAGGGGTGAGACTTCAGCCCAGGGGACTGGGGCAAAATCATTGGATGGTAGGAGGCAAAAGGGGGTAAAAAAAATTGCTGTTTTTAGCTCGGGATGATTTTTATGGTAGTCCATGACTCAATCTGATAGAGAGAGAGAAAAAAAAAAACTAAGGTGCAGTATTCTTGGAGTCACACTAGTGAATTATTTAAGCACCAGTGGCTCGATGCAATCTCTCCATCGTTTAAATTATCATAAATTATCTTGCGGATGTATCTTTGCAACCTGCATTGATGCCACTTAGGCAGACGTTTTCCCTCTATCCCCCCTTATCTATTATTCACAGTTTGTGGATGCTCATCTGAGTTTGTCTTTTTTCCCCCCTAAAATGAGGTTCATAGTCTCCTTGCGTGTGTTCAGGTTCCACTTGTTCCTTGTCGCATACAAATTAAGTCCAAGTACAACAATGAACTGAAATCCCCTATAGATCCTGCAAAATGTGTAACCACCAATAGCTTGTCTATCATGGCACAAAGCTAATTTCAGCAAATGTGAGAACAGCTTTCAAAATGACTGAAAACTTGTCATGTGACTATGCTGTACTTCTGTAAAAGCTGTCATGTTTTTCGAGGGTTGAATTTTTGCAAGTCATGCCCATTTCTGTTTGGTTGCAAACATAACGACAAATAAAAATATTGACACCTGATCTAGATTGCATTAAATTTCCATTGCTCATTTCGTGGCATTTGGCACCTTCTGAACTGGGGTTATGGCTATATCTGACTGGACACGCACATGCTAGTATGTTTAACTTCACACGCATCCCTTCCTATCAACAAACTTCAAGCTCGAGAGAGTGCAATGATCTTGGTTGCTGGGTGTGCATGCTGTGTTTACAAATGTGTGTGTACTGCTAGTAGTTTTGGGAAACATGTATTGCATTGGCTCTAGCGCGAAAAAAACTACATGTACATCACATAAATCTTTACTACTTAATACTGCAGTATCTTTGTTCACTCAGTTTTATACTAAGTAAATGTACAGTAAAGTGGTGGAGCGAACAGACAGGCACTGGTGCACTTACGATAGCCCGGGCATCAAATTGCTAAAAACAACATCTTGTGAGAATGTCTTTGACCACCTCATTTGCGAATTATCTGTACGCAAAAATCAGGTTTGCTGGTATTTCAATCAAGATCATGAGGTAGAAGTCCTTAACACACCAGAAAGTGCTCTATGAGGCAAGTCTGAAGTCAAATTTGACAACTTAAACAGTGCTGGCATCTTCTTACATTACTTGCAAGGTTAAATTTGCTATAAATTCTAAAGAATTTGATTGCAAAAACAGCGTAAGTGCCACCTCAAAACATTTTCAAGTAAGTCCATCACCAAATAGAGCAAGTAACCTTTCCGATGATACTTCACTGGTTATAACAAGGAATATTCTTGAAAACAAAATCCCATATTACCTTATTACACTCTGTTTTTAAACAGCTTTAATCCCACATATCTAAAACTTACAAAATTGCAGTTAACTTGTTTTGCAATCAAAATCTTCATATAATCATATCACTCCAGCGCAGGGAGTCTCTCTAATGGTTGTCAGTTGAAATTGGCATTGCCATCAAACCTTTGTTGCTTGCATTTTACAGTCTATATGATTCTGCACTATTAGGCGTTTTCACATCAGCCCGATAAAAATCCAAACTCGAGATATTTTTTAATTTCCCAAGTCAGAAAATAGCACGCTATTTCGAAACATCGGGCTGATGTGAAAACGCCTTATGTCTAAGACATCTCTAGCAGGCTTCAACAATGCTACATGCGTAATGCATGATTGCCCAGACCTTATGGTTATCTTGGAGGAAACAGGGCCTCCGCTTACGCAGGAATGTTGCTTTGGAATGAACTTCCCGAACGTATTTCAGCTGTGGAACCCGTCATGATCTGCCTGAAGGCATACTTGTTCCAGCAACTCTTCCATAGATTCATGCATGCTCTCTCTTACTTTCCATCTGTATTTGTACTTTATTTTTGGCTGTGTGCAAGTATTTTTTACCATAGATGCTCTACACATTTCAAGAGGTGGAGTTGGAACATTATAAAGTCTCACTGCAACTCAATATCATGAAATTTTTCCGTCGAGCTGTTTTTATTGCAACTGACTATTAAACAAATTGCCCTATGTTGACATAAATAAGCAATGAATTGATCAGTGCTTTAGTAGTAGCAATGACAAAAGAAATCATGGGCAAACATACTCAGGCAGGAATTGAATATATGACCTTCTGATCTCTAGACAGGCGTCATCTCCACTAGACCACCGAGCTTCCACCTGACAGCCAGTGCTGGTTCTAATCCTTGTAGTTTGCAGCAGGTACTGCATAATTATTCAAGTTCATATTTTTCTGTCGAGTTGTTTTTGTTGCAACTGATTAACAATTTGGCCTACATTGACGTAAATATGCACTGAATTAATCAGTGTTTTAGTAGTAGCCATGACAAGAGATATTATTGGCAAACATACTCGGGAAGGACTTGAATCTATGACCTTGCAGCAGGTATTGCGTAATTATTCAAATTCATGAAATTCTTCCATTGAGTTGTTTCCATTGCAACTGATTAACAATTTGCCCTCCATTGACTTATGTAGGCACTGAATTGGTCAGTGTTTTAGTAGTAGCCATGACAAAAGATGTAAATCTTTTAAACACAAAATCTAGCGGATACCGAGAATAAATACTTTACTAGACTGCTTCATAGTATAGATATAATGCACTGCACTGTGGTGGATTCTTAAGTTGTTCTCTTGACCGCCTGCTTCCTGTCACTCCATTGTGAGGACGTTTATTGCTGCTCCTGCTCTGACCACCAATCAAACAGGCATGTGCACCCATCTTCATCAGAGATGAATTGCCATGGCAACAAGGATGGCATCCCACATATGTTGTCATTCCTGTGGTGATGTGACAAGTGAGTATTCCAATTCATGGCATATTCATTTTTCATTAACCCAGTTCAGAACATTTTTTTGTTGGTTCTATTTTGACAGAGGTGATGTCAATGACAGAATATGTGGAAGTAACTGAGAAATAATGTGACTGCTAGATTTAAAGTATAGATTTTATTGTATGCCCAGCTATCACTAGCTTGCACAAAAATTCATCTAATGCATGGCCAATGCTCTGTGAATAACCATTCGCCATCATTTGTTTCTAAAATCATCTGTAGGCAATTATTGTTAATGCTGGAATGAGACATTATCACTTATATGAGACATGTGAGTGCTAGAATATCTGAAACCATTATCCTCGTCAAGCACCTGCCTATGATAATGGTCTCCTGCATTTTTATTATGCTTGGATTTGATTAATTTGTCTCTTGAACCACAGGTACATAGAATCTGAAATTTTGATATGCATGAAATGACACATACTAGTTCTCATTCTGTATTATCAACAAACATAATGCTGTACATTTATGTCAATCATCTACCTGTTTCCAAGTATTTCCACTACTGCAAACACAGACATTTTCAACAGTACACTACTTTTCATGTATTTTGCCCTACTTTTGACTAGCACAAATTCTAGATCCTGCAAATATGTTTTTGAGCTGCTCAGTGCGAAAATTAATTGTGCAAAAATATTGACATATACAGTAACAATCTAAAATATTACTCACTTTGTTCAATTGACTCTGTAATACATTCTTGTATGAAAAAGGAAATTCTGAATAAAATGAACTGAACTGAAATAAAATGTATTAGAACACATGCTTTTTGGCCTGCAAGCTTTTTCTCCACTCTGGCATATCATTTGTGGGCCGTACCACAATTCATTGTCTTTCTTTTGGGAGTACAGATCATTTTTTCTGTACTGAAACAAAAAGCAGCAGGCCATAATTCCACAATGAATCTTTGTGTAACCCACACCTGCACTCTAAGTTATTGAGATGCACATATTGCAAGGACAGTCACCTCTAAGCTGCTGCTACAACTGCACACACAGAGGAATACCATGAAGTGACACTCAGTGCAGACTCACTATACGACTTCAGTAGCTATGTGCATGCAAAGTACATGTATACTTTGGTTATTTTGTTACTACCAGCACCTCCCAGGTCTGGTTTACATGTACTTGATGACAAAGAACTGGATGAAATTCCACTTGATAAGTCATTCAATGTTTTAATGATAGCACTTGCATCTAATTGATTCCGGTACCATTTAAAGGCCTTCTCCATGGCGATATCCATACATGATGTTTGAATACTGGTGAGTAGCCTTTTGTTGATATGCCAAACGAAACACATGTCCCATTACTTTGAAATGCCAAACACGAGCCTCTAATCAATCTCTTTCACTGAAAAAAAAAATGTGATTCCAGACGAATAAGGAAAGGTACAAAGAACCAAACAGAGAGGCCCTACTGGTAGGAGATGAATGTAAAGATACAAATTCAAAAGAATTACAAGAATGACGATGATATAAACAGTGATAAGAATGATATAATTATTCCTTTTATCATTATTAATACCATTACAATAATCAATGACTTCATCAACATTATTAGTCTCCATATCACCTCCATTAGCAACACTTCTATGCATAAAGTTAGTTGAAGGCATAATTTACCATTTGCAGATGAAACAAATACCCAGCATTAGTGCTTTAAAATAGTTCTAAAATGTGAGTTAGGAGTGGAAACAACTACTGTGAAAATTTGAATCAGTACAATGGATGCTAAGTATTGTTAAGTATAGAAAATGTGAACAATAGCTATAATGAAAATGTTTCCAGACTAAACCATATACTGCTATGGTTTATTGAGAAAAATACTGACATCTCCTGATATCTTAGGCTTTATTGCAAAACTTTTATATGGGAGGGTGTTTTGTGGTACAACAGACCTACACATATGCATGAAAGGCAATATCTTGATTTTTTTTTTCAAATGACTGCTCCCAAAGGTAAACTGGACCTTTAACTGAGGTGCTGAAGTGTGCCTCTGAATAATCAAAATGTTAGCAGAGTCTGCTCTACTTTTCTGCACACCCCCTCCATTTCTAAGAGGTGCTGGGCATTGACCCCTGCTGGCTAGGGTATCTGGGAAGGACAGCTTTTTACCTCTGGGGACACTTTCAGCCAGCATTTTCCCCTTTCATTCCATTGAAACTGCTAGCACTCAGCAGCAAAGACATCATGGGGTGGGACTACAGTAATGATTTTTTTTTCTCTTACCAAGTTCATGAGGATCTAGGATCTATAAAGTATTCTACCCCTGCATTGGTATGAACACACAAGAACACTGTGATGATGTTTGTGCAGGGTCATAAAAAAAAAAATGCAATCATGTTCTCTCGTGAAGATATGAACTTAGTGACATTTTTGTGAGACTGAAGCCATGGTTTCAGTCCAAGTTATATCGGAGGTACAAGTTCTGTGTAGCCACCACAGGGACCTGCACTGGGTACATCTTTCTACTTTATCAGATTTTGCACTAACCTCCACCAATTTTTAGCTGTCCTTCATTGAAAACATTATTCCTGTAGGAGAAATACCCCTCCCCCCAATCCTAACATGCTAAAGTTTGCATTCCTGCAGTTGAACTTTGTTCCCTAAGAAAATAGTTTTGCATTCAATATATTATTACTTATATGTCAGTAAACCCCCTTCCCCTCCCCTCCCCCCCCCCCAAAAAAAAAAAAAGGTGAGAGAAATTTCTCTTATTGAGATCAACAAAAACATGGAAGGCCATTCTGGAAAGGAAACAAAATGTAGGTCACATTGGCCCAGTTATGCTTGAAGAAAATGACTTTGCGACAGAGAAACAATATCTCCATGAATCATTCAATATGACGGTACTCAGAGGATTGAAACGGAGAAGAACAAAGACAACATTATATTTGCGATGCATCTGAAGGGGGGGACATGGTTAGATTGCATAAGGCAATATCTTACAGCTTGAGAAAATGTAGATAACAGTAGGAAAACAAAGACAGAATATGAGTTGAATTTGATCTTTTTTTTTTCATGTGAGAGGGGAGAGATTCTGAGAAGAATCAAAATGGCAAATGCCCTCATATTTCATTCTATTGTGACATGGATTTTTCTGCCTCAGGCATTATTTCTGGGGATTGCCAATATGAGCAACAATATCTCCTTTATTCCGGAAAAAAAAAATCCACAGGCATGTATGAGAAATAATCACATCTCTAAAGTATGTCTTTCCCCATTGGGAACCAAATCTCACATTACTTTCCATAAAATCTCTCTCACCTTACATGTCTCCTCTCTTACCCCTTCTCTTCCCCCCCCCCCCTCTCTCTCTCCCTCCCTCTCTTTCAGTTCTTCCATACATTTTTTTTTTAATAATTCACTCTTGCACGTCCTTGCCCTTTTTTTCTCCCTCTCCTAATATTTCTTTCCATTTCTATCTCTCACTCTGGCTGTGTCATTCTGTGCCTAGGTAGTGATCTCTCTCTCTCTGTCAGAGATATATTTCTCTCTCTCGCTGCCTTTCCATATGTTTCTCTCTCTCCCTCTCTTCCTCTATATATCTCACTCCTTTTCTATTAGTTCCTCTCTTTTCCAATCCTGCCAGCGTAATTGATTGTGAATAGAAAGATGAAAAATTGACTGCCCAGCTCCCTTGATGTCGGACGAATTTGGTCGAATGTTCTCGCGCCCGCCCGCTGCACTCGTGGTGCTGTTTGGCAGCGTAATCGACACCCCCTGCCCTGGTTGGTAACACTTGCCTCCGTGGGCAATGGAGCGCAGCGTGTGCGGCAGATGTTAAGTGGGTCAATTGGCTAATTAAGATGAATTGTGGCGGCAATTATTCGCCGCCTGGCAGACTTAACACTCACTCGGCTTGTAGTGCTGGTCTTACACGTACACCTGGACAATATCCACACGGCCATCCCGCTATCATATTACCATTTCTTGGTACTTGAGTGGAGGGAAAATTACACACAGCTGGTATAGTGCTAAACTGAGGGGAATGTTTGGGGATGGTGGTCACACAGGGGAACTGCATGTGGTGATGATACTGCTTATAAAGTGCCAATGTATACATCTATATATTTCTATGTACATAAATATAATTTACTCTTATCATTCTGCAACACAAGACCTGTTGGCATTTAAGAATGATTCTTTAGTGAAAAAAAGAACATTTTCTCATGAATCAGCACGGTCCGGTCAATGACTGCAGCAACGGCTATGAAAACTAGGTCATCATAAATAGATAGTGTTTCTTCTGGAGATAAGGTTTGATAAATGTGTGACACAGAGGCTGGTAAAGGAATGGCCTGGCAGACACCCAAAGCACACATGCTACACACACCCTCACAGCTGAGGTTCCTACTTGGCTCGTGTATTTATGTGGGACACGGGCACAGACAAGACACTGAGGGGTAAGAACAGTGAGGTAGTGTTCATGGATGTGAGAGGGAGGCTTGAACGAAGAAGATAATAACACCCATGGCAAACATTGTCATAGGTGAAGAAAATGACCTGGAAGATTGAAGGGCGGACAGGTGGATATTCACTGGAAATAGAACAGAATTCACTTTGAGGTATAAGGAAGGTGCAGTATTGGCCTGGGTCCAGGCATGGATGTGGATGAGACAAAAAAAAAACAACAACCCCAAAACAAAACAAAACAAAACAAAACAAAACAAAACAAAACAAAACAAAACAAAACAAAACAGAGAAGCAAAAGTGTCCCCGATGTATGGCAAAGATGACGTAAGCAGAGAATGTCCGGTGCAAGAACAGAACAGGAGTAATTATTACCTGGTGAAACCACTTAGGATGAAGGGCAAGGTGGATAGTGTGTGTGGGGGGTGGGGAGATGGGAGGGGCTGGTTCCAAGTGCCAGAACTAAGGGGAGAGGGTTCCATATGTCATAACTAACAATGATGGTGAAAGTAAGACTAGAGGACTGACACAACCATAGTTTGGTATCAATCACAGGGATATGGATAGGTGAGTTGTGTAGGGTTTGATATGCGTGAAATGGCAAATGCATGGACAGTGATACCAAATGACGGAACACGTATGAGGTGCAAGCTAAGTGAGGTGTTTGAAATTTGGAAGTTGCTGATTCTGGGGGCAAGAACCATGCTTTCATGATGTTCAGGATGCGATCTGAGAACTGAAATAGGTACAAGCTAAGTAGACCAAATTCCACAAGTGGACTGCAAGCATTAAGTACCACCTGAGACTGAGAAAGATGTCTTTATACACTCAATCGAAAAGCACCTTAGCAAAGAAGCTACCATGCACAGAAGGCTGGAACCATTTTGGGGTAAAGGATGGATGATGTGAAAGAAATTTGCAGTGGAACATCAGAGCATTTACTACAGACAAGAATCATTCTGGAGGTAAGGATAGTTGTGACATGAAGTCTTTTTGTCTAAAGACAATGGGAGGTGGGAGGTATTACCAGTGGATGAGAAACAACCTATGGTGCAGTAGGTAAGGTGTGTGTGCTCGTATACATGGTGATGTGTGTGTTGAATTATAAGACAGGGTAGCAGCAGATACCAAATTATGGGACTGGGTCACTGTTCAAGAGTGTTGGACGACAAGCACAAGAAAAGTGAACAAACTGAAGGTTAACACCGCCATGGAGGCTGGATCCTACCTGATGCATGGGGTAGGTGAGGAACGTCTCCAAGGACCGCCCCTCACACACCGGCTTTGTCTCGTACTGCTTCAGCAGCTGGTTGAAGGCCGTGTTCTGCTTGCACTCTGCCAGCACCTGTAGACTGTAGTGGTGGTTGCGCACGTACTCGTTGTAGATGCTGAGCATAGGCAGCAGCATGTCGAAAAGGTCACCTGCCCAGAAGGGACAAACCAGCAATGCAATCAGTACAGTGGTAGTCCTGACACACACCCACACATGCATCCACACACCCACACGCATACACAGATGCAAATGGTCAGATTTTTTCTTAAGGGAACAGATGCAAGACAGCCACACACCTGCTCATGGAATGACAAACATTGCCAGCAAATTTCACATCCTCCCCTTTTAAATCCCAAACCCTAGCCTCAAAGACCATCTAAATTTTGATAAAGGTTTCTCATAATACATCACTCTCTGCTATTAGCTGGAGTTGTTCTTGTTTTGACAATCAACACGCCATAGAAGAGAGTAAAGCCTTTATAGCAAGGCAAGTGTGACTTCCGGCCTATTACTGCATACACCGGAAAAAGCAGAGGCAAGTGTGACTTCCGGCCTATTACTGCATACACCGGAAAAAGCAGAGGCAAGTGTGATATCCGCCATACTGCATACACTGGGAAAAAAGCAAAGGCAAGTGTGATTGCCGGCATACTGCATACAGCAGAGAGCAAAAATTGGGCTAAGTGTGATTTCTGGTATACTGCATACACTGGAAGAGGGGTAATTAGTGCATCTTCCTGTATATGTTTTGGAAGAGGGGGGTAATTAGCGCATCTTCATGTACACTGTTGTATATGATGGAAGGGGGGTAATTAGCGCATCTTTAAGAGTTTGTTTGTGGAGGAGTGAAAGAAAAAGAAAACAATGAGAGTGAATACCAACAAAATATGAATGTGTAAATGAACGATTCCTTTCAGCAAAAAACAATGGAAGAGGTAATTAATGAATCTCCCGGATGTTATGATTCGCAAGTCTGTGTCATTGTCTTAGATAGAAAAAACAAAACAAATAAGTTTAATTCTGATACATCCTAGGAAAACTGTCTTGTTGATTTGGGCCTATGCCACTCCTGCACAACTTTGGACTTTTACAAATGCCCCAGTTAAGCAAAAGCCCAAACTCGTAGTGTTACAGAGCCTGGAAAAAAACGTCGGCAATTGCTTGCGAGAACAAGCAAAATGTTTGTTTGATGATGGCGAATCATCAGTAGATATCTACTTGAATGTGGGTCCCTCAGGGCTCGGTGATGGGTCCTCTTCTGTTTACGTTGTATATCAAACCTGTACCTGATATCTTTGATCGTAGGCAAAACGTACGTTCATTATGTATGCAGATGACATACAAATCTACCTGACCTGTGACCCATCTCAGAGAGACAATGTAAACCAGACATCAAGGAAGATGTCAACTATTATGTCTGAAATTAGGAAGTAGATGCTGGCGAATTAGTTGAAATTAAACCAAGACAAGACGCAGTTCTGTGTCCTATCTTCTAGATCACACCAAAAACATCTGCAAAATGTATGATTTCACTGGACAATGTAGTACTAAAGACCTCGCCATCAGTTCGCATACTGGGTGTTGTACCGATGACCACGTCACTAATATGTCGTGCAATATCAGATGTCATTTGAGGAACCTCGGTTGTATAAGAAAATGTCTCGATGAGTCTTCTGCACTCAACACAGTGAAAGCATTTGTACTCTCCAGACTATAGATCACTGTAATTGTTTCTTTTATGGCACTACATCACAAAATCTCCTATATCTTTACAGTTTCTCCAAAATCATGCTGCTAGATTAGTGCACAATAAGCCCAAGTTTACATCCTTATGAATGATCTGCATCGGCTTTCCATCTCTAAGAGAATTGATTTCAAGACTGCTACACTTGCATACAAAGATCCCCTCCACACACACACACACACACACACACACACACACACACACACACACACAATGAAGTACCAGTGTATCTTTCTGAGTTCCTCCACATCCGCCAGTCAACATAATTAGCCTCAGGTCCACCACTCGTACTGTGCTTACCATCCCAAGAACCCGAACAACAGGCGAACGTCGCGCATTCAGTATTGCAGCACCTCAATCCTGGAACAGTCTCCCCACAAATCATATATCCAATCAGCAGTTAACACAGAAAAAAAAAACTATTGAAACCTATTTGTTCCAAAAGTAAAACCTCTTTAAAGCTCTTACCTCATTCCGTTGCTAAAGTGACCTGACAAGTTTCACGTCATTATTCGTCTGCTTTGCTTTGTACTTTCTCTGTTTTGTTTTGTTTGGTAAATACTGTTGATTTTTTGGTATTTTGTTTAAATTTTTGAAGCGCTTTGCGTCTGTTTAGAAAAAAAAGCGCTATATAAATATTGGTTATTATTACGTATTAATTTTCAGTAAATCCTTGGTCTAGAGCACTTGCTCGAGGGCAGCAAGCCCTTGCTTGCATGTTCGTGATAACAAAAGCTTTTGCTCGCAAGCAACTGCATATTTTTTATGCTTCTGCAAATTCAAGCAAAAGGCTAGCACTATATCAATTGCATTTACTTTTTATGCATAGGACCGTGTGTTTGTATTTTCAGTTAGAGGCAACAGCGCACCGAGTAAAGTTCCATATGTAGTTCACATCAAATCGCACACAAAACATGCAAAATGAGCGCATTATAGTGTACACTTACACTCACTCTCAGCGCAAACTTGGTGTACCTATGGAATGCTGTGATAACACTGCGAGGAGTTAATACCGTATCATTTGTGCAAAACAATGTCAGATGTAAACGATATTGTTTCTTCAAACTGCCCACCAATGCTATCTCCTCTCTCTCTCCATCTCTCTCTCTCTCTCTCTCCCTCTTTCTCTCATGAGCCTTTTGATTAAATCCTATCATGATTGTGATGTTAGTCTGCTCTGTTCTCTCTCCTTGTTCTCTCTTTTGTCTGTTTCTCTTCTCTTTAGTGCTCACAATCTTAGATTCAAGTAGACATGTAAGCAAAGACTGCATGAAATTTTCTCTCTCATTTGTGATTCTGGTTTTTTTTTTATTACGAACCATTGCAAACGACTTTTAAACAACAACAACAACAACAAAAATCAACTGTGATACTTAACGCAGTTTCCAGTACCATTCTTACTGGAGTGTGTTTTCATCTTGCACTCGTTCTCATCATTTCATTTCATCGTCAACTATGAATTGGTTCAACGCAATGCATCGTGTGTACAATTAGCTAAAAATAAATGGACTACAACCGCTGAATGACACAAAGTACAGTGTTTTCTGACATGAAAATATCAAAGAATCGGTGAACAAGTAACTGTCTAACATCCAATGCATCGAAACACAAGCTTTGTGTGTTGTACAAATTTATCCATGGCGTCATACTCCACCTACGTGATTGACATAACAGTCCACACAGCGATCCTAATGAAAATTCGAAGCTGTCACTATTAACATTGTATACAAATCTTGAGAGCTATATCATTATGACCTGAACACTGGGAGGAGATTATTCCTCATACCAAAACGCTCCAGAAATGAATTCAATATGAAAGTTTCTTGAGACATCAATCCTTTTGTTTAAACAATTTTCTCGTGTTCCAGTTCAATTCCCTTATTGTTGTGATATTCCCTGCCGTGACATGCTTTCATCATCCGTCTTAACCGTTGTCATCTATGCTACGGTACAAAGATGTAAAGTCACTGTACCGAATCTTCTCAACTTCGTAAGCTTACACTCGCGATATAAACAAGTAGATTTTGCGTTTGTACATCCTATGAATAGTACGCTTCGCAGGGGTTCCGAGGTACGGGACATGGTTTGACAAACTTCTAGTACAGTTCTCGTACAAATATTGTTGTATGCAAACTCCATCACACCCTTGAAGTTGTGCGCGAAGACTGTGTACACCTCGGTTTTCTTCGTTTGCCGAACAACCACTGACAAAATTCGTTGCCAGTGTCTTCTAACTTGAATACTTTTTTGTTCTCTTTGGTTTGTTGCACAGTGTTTCAAGGAGCAACGAGCAACAATTTGGAACACGCTTTCTGAGCAACGCAGTAATTTAGGATGTGCATTCCTCTCTCTTGCGTGCATACAAAGTCAAACTCAAATAGTACAAACTTCGAAGCGCCTTTCTTTTTGGCACAGCTTTTTCTATTTTCTTTGTGATTTTCGTTTTCTTTTCCTTCCTGTGCTGTATATGAGGCTGGTCCGTTTTATCGCTCACAACTTCAACATCATCGACCTCATCTATGTATGCTCGATTTTCTCCCCACCCCAATAAATCCTCGACGGACTGGATATTAGGAAACTTCTGTGTAGTATCAATGGGCTGCATATAACACATATGTCCCGGACATACAAACTTTTTACAAACCATACACAAAATCTACCCACACTCGTGAACCGTTTTGTATTTCCTCAGCAAACTGATATTACGTATCCTGTTACAAAGTGGACATTCGTAATATTTCCAACAGACTCTCGTTTCTTCACAGGTGCGAAACAATGATCATTCTCTAAATTTCAGCTGCTCCTATCGCAATATCGCAATGTTGCGTCTTGTGATGGTGTGGAACGGTGTTTACCAAGGCAAAAGTTGCAGACATCCTCGCATTTGTGTTAAAACTTTACATCGTACCCCTTCAGACACTAATTCTCACAGATCTGCTATAAAATGCGCTGAGGGGAGGTATCCAAGTCAAATTGTTTGTTATGCCAATAAAGATTCATTTGGCACGATCTCGGTCTACAACGCCAACATCATTGACCTCATCTGTGTAATAACTATGTGCGGTTTTCTCCCCACCCAAACTCCTAGGACTTGACATTATCTTACTTATGTGTATTGTCAACGGGCTGCATCTATAACACCTATGCCTCGGATATATTACAAACTATACACAAAATCTGCCCACTTTCATGAACCGTATTCGTCCTCAGCAATTGATATTGCGTCATTCTGTTACAAAGTGGACATCTTTGTAATATTTCCAACAGACGCGTTTCTTTGTTGGTGCGAAAACAATGATCGTTCATGAAATTTTAACTGCTCGTAGCCCAGTGTCGCTATGTTGCGTCTTGCGATGGTGCGGAACGGTGTTTAATGTGGCAAAGGTTGCAAGCATTCTCACATTATGTGCTCAAACTTTATACATCCTACTCATCAGGCACTTCTCACAGATCGGCGATAAAATACGCTGAGGAACGTAACCAAGTCGAAGTGTTTGTTATGCTAATAAAAGTATACCGGATATGGCATGCTCTCGATCTTCAGGAATTGAACACCCTATTGCGTTCCAAAGTTTCTTTTGAAATGGCAATTTCTCGGTAGTTCCGCGTTTTTGGAGTATTATCATAAGTCTGGATCTCTTCTGGACTGCATTTCCCATGTGGGACATTTACTTCACTTTTCAAATCTGTCGCGTAGTACACTTTTTGTTCATAACTTTCCCTTATGGAGTACCAGTCTGGGTCTTTTTTTTAAAAAATAATTTTAATGCAAACGATTCCCTTCACTATCGCTCTCGCGCAACACATCTCATCCACTACCCGATATTTGATTTGGATGATGCTACATATTTTCAGCAGGTTTTCGTTGAGGTTTAGAACCCTTTGATTTTATTCTTCCGCCAGGGCAAAACGCGTGACATTAAACGTCCAAATTTCATCGAGTGACAGTTCCTTGTGTGATTAGAGCATTGACTGCAATTTGATGCTGAATGAATCGAGCTTCAACTGGTCCTTCAAAACCATACTGATCGGCTTCTCCAGTTTAGAAGTATTAAAGAAAACTGTTACGAATTTTTGTCCCGAGCACCCTCAAACACGTCATCTATTGTTGAACCCAATCACAAGAGGCAGCATGCCAATCATGGGTCTCTTTCTCTAGACCAGATTAAAAAACAAACAAACCAACAAACAAACAAAACACATGATGTATCAGTCATGGCGACATTATGTTTGCTACAATGTCTTTGACTGACCTTACCCAATTTTCTTACATTGTACATTAACGGTTGACTTTGTAGTTGAAGGAGAGTGTGTTCCTCTGCTTGCCGCTTCCTATCTGCGGTGGATGACGTACTCCCTCTCTCTCTCTCTCTCCGGATGTTTGAGGCCCCTCAGCTCTACGTGTCGTTGCTGCTGGCACTATCGTTGGATGTTCCTCCTCGCTTGGATGAGTTGAGCCGGCACCCGTTGATCACGCTCCTGCGATATGAGTCGTACACGGACCAGTTTGGGGACTCTTCCTCCAGCTGTGGTCATCTATGAAATGAAATATATCGAAGAGCGTATTAGCATCAACGCTAAGAAATACTTATAAAGAGAAAAGTCGCATCTAGCATACACACCATTTGCGTACTGCAACCTTGTACTCTCACTGTGAACCTCTTTAATGTATAGTCCTACATGCGAAATCACTTTCAACGGCGTATTTCCGCATTCACCCGAGTACAGGTATGTTACATCATTTCTTTCTTTTTTATGTTCTGTCGTTTTGTTTCAATTTGTATCTGGTACATGTAAAATACGCCGTTGAAAGTGATTTCGCATGTAGGACTATACATTAAAGAGGTTCACAGTGAGAGTACAAGGTTGCAGTACGCAAATGGTGTGTATGCTAGATGCGACTTTTCTCTTTATAAGTATTTCTTAGCGTTGATGCTAATACGCTCTTCGATATATTTCATTTCATAGATGACCACAGCTGGAGGAAGAGTCCCCAAACTGGTCCGTGTACGACTCATATCGCAGGAGCGTGATCAACGGGTGCCGGCTCAACTCATCCAAGCGAGGAGGAACATCCAACGATAGTGCCAGCAGCAACGACACGTAGAGCTGAGGGGCCTCAAACATCCGGAGAGAGAGAGAGAGAGGGAGTACGTCATCCACCGCAGATAGGAAGCGGCAAGCAGAGGAACACACTCTCCTTCAACTACAAAGTCAACCGTTAATGTACAATGTAAGAAAATTGGGTAAGGTCAGTCAAAGACATTGTAGCAAACATAATGTCGCCATGACTGATACATCATGTGTTTTGTTTGTTTGTTGGTTTGTTTGTTTTTTAATCTGGTCTAGAGAAAGAGACCCATGATTGGCATGCTGCCTCTTGTGATTGGGTTCAACAATAGATGACGTGTTTGAGGGTGCTCGGGACAAAAATTCGTAACAGTTTTCTTTAATACTTCTAAACTGGAGAAGCCGATCAGTATGGTTTTGAAGGACCAGTTGAAGCTCGATTCATTCAGCATCAAATTGCAGTCAATGCTCTAATCACACAAGGAACTGTCACTCGATGAAATTTGGACGTTTAATGTCACGCGTTTTGCCCTGGCGGAAGAATAAAATCAAAGGGTTCTAAACCTCAACGAAAACCTGCTGAAAATATGTAGCATCATCCAAATCAAATATCGGGTAGTGGATGAGATGTGTTGCGCGAGAGCGATAGTGAAGGGAATCGTTTGCATTAAAATTATTTTTTTAAAAAAAGACCCAGACTGGTACTCCATAAGGGAAAGTTATGAACAAAAAGTGTACTACGCGACAGATTTGAAAAGTGAAGTAAATGTCCCACATGGGAAATGCAGTCCAGAAGAGATCCAGACTTATGATAATACTCCAAAAACGCGGAACTACCGAGAAATTGCCATTTCAAAAGAAACTTTGGAACGCAATAGGGTGTTCAATTCCTGAAGATCGAGAGCATGCCATATCCGGTATACTTTTATTAGCATAACAAACACTTCGACTTGGTTACGTTCCTCAGCGTATTTTATCGCCGATCTGTGAGAAGTGCCTGATGAGTAGGATGTATAAAGTTTGAGCACATAATGTGAGAATGCTTGCAACCTTTGCCACATTAAACACCGTTCCGCACCATCGCAAGACGCAACATAGCGACACTGGGCTACGAGCAGTTAAAATTTCATGAACGATCATTGTTTTCGCACCAACAAAGAAACGCGTCTGTTGGAAATATTACAAAGATGTCCACTTTGTAACAGAATGACGCAATATCAATTGCTGAGGACGAATACGGTTCACGAAAGTGGGCAGATTTTGTGTATAGTTTGTAATATATCCGAGGCATAGGTGTTATAAATGCAGCCCGTTGACAATACACATAAGTAAGATAATGTCAAGTCCTAGGAGTTTGGGTGGGGAGAAAACCGCACATAGTTATTACACAGATGAGGTCAATGATGTTGGCGTTGTAGACCGAGATCGTGCCAAATGAATCTTTATTGGCATAACAAACAATTCGACTTGGATACCTCCCCTCAGCGCATTTTATAGCAGATCTGTGAGAATTAGTGTCTGAAGGGGTACGATGTAAAGTTTTAACACAAATGCGAGGATGTCTGCAACTTTTGCCTTGGTAAACACCGTTCCACACCATCACAAGACGCAACATTGCGATATTGCGATAGGAGCAGCTGAAATTTAGAGAATGATCATTGTTTCGCACCTGTGAAGAAACGAGAGTCTGTTGGAAATATTACGAATGTCCACTTTGTAACAGGATACGTAATATCAGTTTGCTGAGGAAATACAAAACGGTTCACGAGTGTGGGTAGATTTTGTGTATGGTTTGTAAAAAGTTTGTATGTCCGGGACATATGTGTTATATGCAGCCCATTGATACTACACAGAAGTTTCCTAATATCCAGTCCGTCGAGGATTTATTGGGGTGGGGAGAAAATCGAGCATACATAGATGAGGTCGATGATGTTGAAGTTGTGAGCGATAAAACGGACCAGCCTCATATACAGCACAGGAAGGAAAAGAAAACGAAAATCACAAAGAAAATAGAAAAAGCTGTGCCAAAAAGAAAGGCGCTTCGAAGTTTGTACTATTTGAGTTTGACTTTGTATGCACGCAAGAGAGAGGAATGCACATCCTAAATTACTGCGTTGCTCAGAAAGCGTGTTCCAAATTGTTGCTCGTTGCTCCTTGAAACACTGTGCAACAAACCAAAGAGAACAAAAAAGTATTCAAGTTAGAAGACACTGGCAACGAATTTTGTCAGTGGTTGTTCGGCAAACGAAGAAAACCGAGGTGTACACAGTCTTCGCGCACAACTTCAAGGGTGTGATGGAGTTTGCATACAACAATATTTGTACGAGAACTGTACTAGAAGTTTGTCAAACCATGTCCCGTACCTCGGAACCCCTGCGAAGCGTACTATTCATAGGATGTACAAACGCAAAATCTACTTGTTTATATCGCGAGTGTAAGCTTACGAAGTTGAGAAGATTCGGTACAGTGACTTTACATCTTTGTACCGTAGCATAGATGACAACGGTTAAGACGGATGATGAAAGCATGTCACGGCAGGGAATATCACAACAATAAGGGAATTGAACTGGAACACGAGAAAATTGTTTAAACAAAAGGATTGATGTCTCAAGAAACTTTCATATTGAATTCATTTCTGGAGCGTTTTGGTATGAGGAATAATCTCCTCCCAGTGTTCAGGTCATAATGATATAGCTCTCAAGATTTGTATACAATGTTAATAGTGACAGCTTCGAATTTTCATTAGGATCGCTGTGTGGACTGTTATGTCAATCACGTAGGTGGAGTATGACGCCATGGATAAATTTGTACAACACACAAAGCTTGTGTTTCGATGCATTGGATGTTAGACAGTTACTTGTTCACCGATTCTTTGATATTTTCATGTCAGAAAACACTGTACTTTGTGTCATTCAGCGGTTGTAGTCCATTTATTTTTAGCTAATTGTACACACGATGCATTGCGTTGAACCAATTCATAGTTGACGATGAAATGAAATGATGAGAACGAGTGCAAGATGAAAACACACTCCAGTAAGAATGGTACTGGAAACTGCGTTAAGTATCACAGTTGATTTTTGTTGTTGTTGTTGTTGTTTAAAAGTCGTTTGCAATGGTTCGTAATAAAAAAAAAACCAGAATCACAAATGAGAGAGAAAATTTCATGCAGTCTTTGCTTACATGTCTACTTGAATCTAAGATTGTGAGCACTAAAGAGAAGAGAAACAGACAAAAGAGAGAACAAGGAGAGAGAACAGAGCAGACTAACATCACAATCATGATAGGATTTAATCAAAAGGCTCATGAGAGAAAGAGGGAGAGAGAGAGAGAGAGAGATGGAGAGAGAGAGGAGATAGCATTGGTGGGCAGTTTGAAGAAACAATATCGTTTACATCTGACATTGTTTTGCACAAATGATACGGTATTAACTCCTCGCAGTGTTATCACAGCATTCCATAGGTACACCAAGTTTGCGCTGAGAGTGAGTGTAAGTGTACACTATAATGCGCTCATTTTGCATGTTTTGTGTGCGATTTGATGTGAACTACATATGGAACTTTACTCGGTGCGCTGTTGCCTCTAACTGAAAATACAAACACACGGTCCTATGCATAAAAAGTAAATGCAATTGATATAGTGCTAGTGTAAGATAGCTACAGGGTTAGGGACACAGACTGTAAACATGAGGCCTGCACGCTTCAAGTCCTGAGGAGCACACTGCTTTATTTTCAGGCTGACCTGCCCTCAGCAAAACTCAACATCATGAACATGATCTGCATAAACTGTATTTACATATTTACATATTTAAATGAACTAAGAGGACCAATAGGAGTAGCAGAAATGGAAGAGACCAACTAAAATGAAGGAACCCTATTCATGAAGACAACCAATGAAAACACACTGGATGACTGTGGCTAGAAGCTGGGGTGAGAACTGCAGACATGGAATGATAAACAAAAGGATCAGATGTGACAACAAGCAAGGGTGATAACTATAAACATGAATGGGGAAGGAATAACATGGATGGGAAAGGAATGAGAATGGTGGGACAGAAATAGAATACAAGTTAATGAGATGTGGGACTGTCTAAGAACCTAACCCAACTGAGGTACATGTACATAACAAACTTATACTGGAAAGAAGGAGGTAGACTTTGCTGTCTCACATAAACATTCTCCTTTCAAAAAATTGTCCTCAATTTTAAAGGCAAATATCAATCAAATGTAACTGTGATCAGGCAAAAAAATGCCCAACTACGGGTAAACTACATTTCATACCATTTCTTATGTTCTGGAAACTGAAATCTGCCTTCTGCTGTACTCTCTTAAGATTAAAAAAAATACAAATGTTTGTACAAACTACTATGGAATAAACTAAGAAATTGTAATACTGACGTATACACTGTACCCTCTGTACCTCTGTATTTGCCTATCTGTAACAAATTTCTCCCTTTTTTTCACTTTTGAACAACATATCATATTGATGATAAATTTTCTTCGAAACAAATGAACACATATCCGAGCATACAACTACTTAAAATATTTAACTTAAATGAATTACCTTATCCCCAATTATACACTCTATTTCCAGTGTATCTAAATATCACATGTGCACACTGTATCCACATACACTACTCGATATGACCAATCTATCATTTTAACAACATTTGCCCTTTGCTATTCTCTCAAACCCATAAACAATCTTCAAACTTGTTCAAACAGGATTCACCTTTTTCGAAATTATATACCTCCTATCTATCTTATTCTTCTTCTTTTTTTTTTTTTAAACAATTACTCATCAATAAAGTTTACAACTTCATTACACTGAAAATGTTTTTACTCGATGGAAGTTGCCAAAACCTTATAACATGAATACACAAAATAATCATTATCAAAATTTATAACACACTCAATTCAAAACACAAAAACGTATAACTTAAAAAAAATAATAAATACAAAAACTGTTGACATAATAACAATGATAATAATAAACCCTCTTTGTAGAGCGCAAATTACATTTAAATCTCTAAGCGCTTTTTTTTTAAATGAGAAAAGGCAAATACGTGTGTAAGAACACCCAAAAACAAAACACAAAATTACATGATATCAACCTAAAACACATCATTAACCAATTTACAAAACAATAACAATTGCTTTACAAACAAATGAAGCTTCCATAAAAACATAAACTGATCTAATGATGAACATTCTCTGATATCATTAGGGAGCTAATTCCAAAATTGAGGGAAAAAAATTTGTTGACAATATAACATAGTGGTTACACTAAACGGTTTTAACAATTGTTTGATGCTTGAACAAAATTGTCTAAAAAATTAATATTCCTGAAAAAGTGAACATTGCAAATAATAAGAAGCTAACTGATGTTAACATTTATATGCAATTAAAAATAACTTATGAACTGACCTGTCTGCTGAAATTTACTCTTTCAATTTTTTTTTTGAACACTTATGAACTTATAAAATTCCCTTTTTTTTTCCAAAAAAACCTAATAATGCTGTGTTTCAAATACTGCATCCCACATTCAACTACATTGTAAGTGTCGTCTACAAAATAATATATATAATTCGTTCACATTTCTCTCAAAAAAATGTTCTTCATACTACTACAAAATACTACCCAGATGCAGTTATACCAGGTGTGATGACTTTAACCTTTTTGCCAAAGCAACATATATAACACTTTGCTATACTTTTATGCTTACAGTGGTATGATCACAATCACAAACTCAAAACATTTTCTCTCTTCTCTTTTTTTTTTTTTTTTTTTTTATGTACATGGGTGTCTTTCCCAAAGGCCTAAAATACTTGTTGGTATCTTCTCAGTCTCTACAATTTGTAGTCCTTCAATTTCGATGGCAATTTGATTTGTCGGCCATATCTAGAGTGAATTTCTTGCCTGCTTTGATTGTTCTCTGGCAATTGTTCACTGTCATGTAATTGTTCACTGTCATGTACTTGTTCACTCTGTTGCTGTTGTTGTTGATGACTGCCAGGTTGCGAGCTACTAATTTGGGAGTCCGATGGGGTAATTTGTCGTGATGACCCAGGTTGGTATTGCTCAGCAGATGACGACGAACGGAGTTGATAATGTGGTCTGAGTTGGAGTTGGTCAATCGATGATGGCCTGTGACTGGGTTGATGTCGGGGATGGGGTTGGTCAGCTGATGATATTGGCTGCTGGTCAGTCGGCGATGACCCATGGGAACAGCTGGTCTGGTTCAGCTGCCGCTGGCATGGGGCTGCTGCATCTGACCGTGGCTGGTGGTCAGAATTCGATGACTGCTGCCGGGGTGGGGCTGCTGCATTTGACCATGGCTGGTGGTCATAATTCGTTGACTGCTGCCGGGATGGGGCTGCTGCATCTGACCGTGGCTGGTGGTCAGAATTCGTTGACTGCTGCCGGGGTGGGGCTGCTGCATCTGACCGTGGCTGGTGGTCAGACTTCGTGGAGTGCTGCCGGGGTGGGGCTGCTGCATCTGACCGTGGCTGGTGGTCAGAATTCATTGACTGCTGCCGGGGTGGGGCTGCTGCATCTGACCATGGCTGGTGGTCAGAATTCGTTGACTGCTGCCGGGGTGGGGCTGCTGCATCTGACCGTGGCTGTTGGTCAGATTTCGTTGACGACTGCTGCTGGGCACCATAGGGTTGGTTGGAGGTCTGGTACCAAACAGACAAACCTGACCGTGGCTGTTGGTCTTGGTTTGACTGTCGTTGATGGACGTGGTTTGGTGGTCGGGGTGACCACATGACGTACGAAGGGCCATAAGAGGCTGGCTGGGGTGGAGACATCTGCCTCTTAGTCCCATCTGCTACTGGTGGGTGTGGCGTTGAACCTTTTCCAGTCCCATCTGATGGTAATGACGATGATGGTGCTGTATGGCGGGGGGCAGACAGGGATGGTGAAGTCTCATGTGAGGCTCGAACTCGATACATTTTCAGGCGATTATGATGTACAGTTCGCTTGGTCTTTTCATCCTGGTTGTTGACGATGGTGTAATTCAATCCATCTTCAGATGAGGAAATTACCGTGAAAGGACCTTTCCAGTTTGGTTCCAACTTTTTTCTGCTGTTGGTTGGGTCGTCTAACCAGACAAGGTCACCGATGTTGTACCTAGATGTGCGAGTTCTTTTGTCATAATGCTGTTTTTGTTGTTGTTGCTGCTGTTTGGTTTTCTCTCTTGTGAACTCCCATGCTTTCCTCAATCGATCGGTCAGGTTGGCAGTGTATTCCAGCATGGAGCTTCCCATTAGTGGAGGGGGAGATGAGCAGGTGATGCTAGCTGGGATGCGGGCTTCCCTTCCGTGCATTACGAAATAGGGGGTGAGACCTGTTGTAGAATGGGTGCTTGTATTGTATGCTAACTGGAGCTGGTTGATGTGGGTGTCCCATTCTCCTCCCTGGTCGGAAATGTACTTCGCCAATTGATCTTTGATGGTGCGATTACATCGTTCAACTATACCTGCACCTTGTGGATGGTATGACGTTGATCGAGATTTCTTGATGCCCAATTTGTTGCATAATTCTTGAACCAATCTCGACTCGAATTGTCTCCCTTGATCAGTATGGAGAATCTCTGGTACACCATGTTCTTTCACATAGTCATCAAACAGGTGCTTGCCAATGGTTGAGGCTGTCTGATCTTTCATCGGGTAGATATTGACGTATTTGCTGAAATGGTCTGTTACAACCAATATGTAGCGAAAGCCTCGTCTTGTGATAGGTAGCTCGGCGATATCCGCGAAGACCATCTCTAGAGGGCGTGTAGTCGAAATTGGCTGTAGTGGTGCTTGGTATTTCGGGTTTGGTAACCGGAACGACTCACAGGCAGTGCATGTGTTGCAGAAATCAGTTATTTCCTTGTTCATAAATGGCCAGTAGCACATAGATTCTGCTCTCTGAAGTGTTCTGCGTGCACCAAAATGTCCAGATGATGGATCACCGTGCAATTCTTGGAGTACTCTGGGAACAAGTGAGCTTGGCACCACGAGTTGGAGCATGTAGTTGCCTAACTTGTCTTTCTTCTTTCGGTAGAGGATGTCATTGTGAAGAACTAGCTTGGGGTACTGCCACAGCAAACGTCTGATTCGAGGGTTGTGACGACGAATCTGTCGCTCACTTGGTCGCTTGCCTTGGTTGACAAACTTGATGACTGTTCTGATGTCATTGTCTAGTTGCTGCTCATGTTGTACATCGACATCACTGTTGAGGATTACACCACTGTAAGGCTGGGGTGATTGCACTTTTGAGAGATCTGATGGATGGTTGTGCAACGGGTGACTTGGCGTTGGTGCTGATTTTTGTGAACGGGTTTCAACTGCACTGCACTTGGGCTGGGCGAGGATAGACTTAATTGGCTGTTGACTTGTTGGTGTGGAGGTGGCTTGGATGTCTCCTGGTCGTCGAGATAGTGCATCAGCGTTCCCATGTGATTGACCCTTCTTGTGCATCAGGCTGAATGTGTACACATGGAGTTCCACTATCCACCTAGTTCTCCTCCCTGATGTATCGTCTTGGATGGGAAATTTCGTCAGAGCCAGGAGAGGCTTGTGATCAGTCTGGATTGTGAAGTGCTGATATCGGAGGAAATGACGAAAATGGCGAACTGATGAAACGATGGCCCACAGTTCGCGATCATATGTTGACCATTTCTTCTGGGAAGTGGAGAGCGTCTGGCTGAAATAGGAGATAACTCGTTCCTTGCCATGCTGAATTTGTGAGAGGACTGCCCCAACTGCATCAATGGAAGCATCAGTTGATAAAATGAACTCCTTGTCAAAATCTGGATAAGCGAGTAGTGGTGGATTGGTTAGTGCCTCTTTCAGGTGAAGAAAGGCTGTTTCACACTCTGCTGTCCAGACAAACCGTTGACCTTTGTGTGTTAGGGTCGTCAGGGGGGATGCAACCTTGGAGAAACTTGGAATGAATCGTCGGTAGAATGACGCTAGACCGAGGAAAGAGCGTACCTGTGTTGGAGTTCTTGGCTGGGGCCAGGACTTGACTTTGTCAATGTTGTTTGGATCTGGTCTAACTCCATTGGAGGTGATTACATAACCAAGGTATGTGACCTCTTTCCTGAACAGGCTGCACTTTGATGGTTTGAGTTTAAGTCCAGCATCTCTGAAGCGTTGAAATACTTCTTGGAGGTTTTTGAGGTGATCGTCAAAGTTCTTGCCCATGACTATACAGTCGTCGAGATATACCAGACATCTGGACCAGTGCAGGCCGTGGAGGACAACTTCCATAAGACGCTGGAACGTCATCGGTGCATTGACCAATCCGAATGGCATTACCGTGAATTGGTAGAGTCCTGTGCCTGTGGTGAAAGCAGTCTTTTCCTTGTCTTCTGGGTGGAGCTTAACCTGCCAATATCCACTTGACAGGTCCATGACACTGAAGTATGTTGATGATGAAAGAGAGTCAATCGTGTCATCTTGCCGTGGGATAGGATGTGAATCCCTGACCGTCACTGCATTAAGCTTCCGATAATCAATGCAAAATCGGTAGGTATTGTCTTTCTTTCTCACCATTACGATCGGGCTAGCCCATGGGCTGTAGCTTTCTTCAATGATGCCTCTTTGAAGGAGATCGTCGACTTGCTTCTGAATTTCTACTCTCATGGCTGGGGAAGTTCTGTAGGCTCTCTGTCGTATTGGAGTTTCGGTGGACGTGTTGATTTGGTGATGAAGGAGATCAGTCTGGCCTATGTCATGGGGAGTTGCACTAAAAATGTCACCATAAGCTTGGAGTAGGTGCTCGGCTTTCTTGTACTCTGACTTAGAGAGTTCAGAAGAAGGGAGAACACTGGGTGCTAGTGATTTGTCACTCAGTTGTGTTTCTCCATCAGCAGCTACATTCATGATCTCATACTCCTCTTCCTTGTTTCCCGTCACGGAGAAAAACTGTCCAAGGCATGTATCCGCAGACAAATCCACTGCTTCATTAGAGGGGTTAATAAGACGTACCAGAATAAGACCATCCTGAGGCTTAAACAAAGATCTGGCACCAATGACAGGAATGTGATCTTGTGTAGCCGGTTCAAAGTAGCCCTCATAGTCTCTAGGTATGATGTCAAACTGCGGAGAAGCCAATTTTCCCTGGACATGGATTTCACACATAGGTGGAATATGTGAGTGTCCCACAAGAGAAACTTTACACTTCAGTGGGGCTTGGTACTGCTGCCGATCGATGAAAGGGATGGTGGAACCAGGCATGTTGAATGATGCAGAGGATATTGATGCATTCTGGTTGGTGATGAAATCCCATCCGAGGATGACTGGATGCGTGATGTTCCTCGCAACAAAGAATTGGTGTTGAGTTGCCTTGTTCCCTAAATGTACTGATGCTACCACTGTTCCAATGTTGTCTACTGGCTCACCAGTGACGGAGGATGCTATGATCGTGGACTTTTCGAGTGGGCTCCTTTGTGATGCAGGAATAGATGATAGAAAATCGGCACTCAAGAGAGAGATGTGAGCTCCGGTATCTATGAAGGCAAGTGCATAGACATTGTCGATGATGACTGGGATGTAGGGTGAGTTCAATGAAGAAACTGAGTCTACAGGAATTTGGTTTTGGGCCTTGGCAGGTGGAGTTGATGAGTGGCCCTCCTCGTCAACTACCAGAAGTTTTCCGACGGTGTATCGTCAAAGCGAACTTGACGATAGGGAGCATGTCTAGGAGAGTCGGCTTCACGGGAGGGATGGAGATGTTGATATTGTCGAGCATACTGAGGACTTGGAGATCTGTTATTACGTCTCCATTCTTGGCTGTGTGGATGTGGAGACTGGTACCGGTTTTGTTCCCTCGAGCGGTACACATGCCGGGTTGGTGAAGGAGAGTCGTGGCGACGGTGATATCTGTCATCGAATCTCGCTTCTGGGCTGTTGAGATGTTGTGAGGCACGCTGAGGACTTGGCGATCTATGACGACGTTGCCATTCTCGTCTGTGTGGGCTTGAAGACTGGTAGCGATTTGGTTCCCTTGAACGGTACATAGAACGGGTTGGTGATCGGGAATCATGGCGTCTCTGATATCTGTCATCGAACCTCTCTTCCCGGCTGTTATGACGTTGTGGAGATCCGGGCTTCGATCTAGGATGGATATTTGACTTGGAAGCAGTTTCTAATTTCAAGTTCATCCTTTCAAATTTCTGCTCCATTTCATTCAGCCTTTGTAGGATGAGCTGCATTTCTGGTGACTGTGCCAGCATTGTGTCATTGGTTGGTTGGCTTGTCACTGCTACTTGTACGCTGACGTCTTGTTGTGACTGACTTGCTCTTTCTACTCGAAGAGCAATTTTCAGGGCCTCCTCAAAGTTGCTGCCTCCTAGTTCACACACCTTGACCTGGAGAGTCTTTTCGATCCCTGCAATGAAGCGCCTAAATTTTTCTCCAGCTTTGGCTGCATCGTCGTAGGCAGGAAAGGCTTCCTCGACCATCGACGCTATAGCTGCTGCAAAAACTTCAAGCGGTTCACCTGGTCGGCGAGTGCGGGCAGTGATACAGGACTTGAAAGTATCTAAGAATTGTGTTTGACCAAAAACTTGCGAGAGTTTATCCTTCACCTTCTTGAAATCCTTCTTCTCGGAGTCAGGTATGCTCTCCCAAACAGTAAATGCTGATCCAGCAAGTCTTGCTGGAAGAAGGGAGTGTAGCTTAGTTGAGCTATCCGGAAATGCTTGTGCTGCTACTTCAAATCGACGTACCCACTGGTGGAAGTCTTTTCCATCTTCTCCGGTAAACACTTCGGGTAGCTCAAGGCGAAAGGATGTCATGTTGTGAAGATGATAATCCAGTTAATAATCCAGAGTTTTAAATGAATCCACATATATCAATCAGATATCACCACATGAATCCACTCATTGACCAGATATTAACACAGCTAACTTCAAACAACAGATGTGAAGGAGGGTGAACAATTCTCATGCAGGTCACACAAACTTGTTAAAGCTTGATCCAATTAGTACTGCTTGATCCCACCTGTATTACTTAGCCATCCCACCGCTGCCACCAGTTGTAAGATAGCTACAGGGTTAGGGACACAGACTGTAAACATGAGGCCTGCACGCTTCAAGTCCTGAGGAGCACACTGCTTTATTTTCAGGCTGACCTGCCCTCAGCAAAACTCAACATCATGAACATGATCTGCATAAACTGTATTTACATATTTACATATTTAAATGAACTAAGAGGACCAATAGGAGTAGCAGAAATGGAAGAGACCAACTAAAATGAAGGAACCCTATTCATGAAGACAACCAATGAAAACACACTGGATGACTGTGGCTAGAAGCTGGGGTGAGAACTGCAGACATGGAATGATAAACAAAAGGATCAGATGTGACAACAAGCAAGGGTGATAACTATAAACATGAATGGGGAAGGAATAACATGGATGGGAAAGGAATGAGAATGGTGGGACAGAAATAGAATACAAGTTAATGAGATGTGGGACTGTCTAAGAACCTAACCCAACTGAGGTACATGTACATAACAAACTTATACTGGAAAGAAGGAGGTAGACTTTGCTGTCTCACACTAGCCTTTTGCTTGAATTTGCAGAAGCATAAAAAATATGCAGTTGCTTGCGAGCAAAAGCTTTTGTTATCACGAACATGCAAGCAAGGGCTTGCTGCCCTCGAGCAAGTGCTCTAGACCAAGGATTTACTGAAAATTAATACGTAATAATAACCAATATTTATATAGCGCTTTTTTTTCTAAACAGACGCAAAGCGCTTCAAAAATTTAAACAAAATACCAAAAAATCAACAGTATTTACCAAACAAAACAAAACAGAGAAAGTACAAAGCAAAGCAGACGAATAATGACGTGAAACTTGTCAGGTCACTTTAGCAACGGAATGAGGTAAGAGCTTTAAAGAGGTTTTACTTTTGGAACAAATAGGTTTCAATAGTTTTTTTTTTCTGTGTTAACTGCTGATTGGATATATGATTTGTGGGGAGACTGTTCCAGGATTGAGGTGCTGCAATACTGAATGCGCGACGTTCGCCTGTTGTTCGGGTTCTTGGGATGGTAAGCACAGTACGAGTGGTGGACCTGAGGCTAATTATGTTGACTGGCGGATGTGGAGGAACTCAGAAAGATACACTGGTACTTCATTGTGTGTGTGTGTGTGTGTGTGTGTGTGTGTGTGTGTGTGTGTGTGTGTGTGTGTGTGTGTGTGTGGAGGGGATCTTTGTATGCAAGTGTAGCAGTCTTGAAATCAATTCTCTTAGAGATGGAAAGCCGATGCAGATCATTCATAAGGATGTAAACTTGGGCTTATTGTGCACTAATCTAGCAGCATGATTTTGGAGAAACTGTAAAGATATAGGAGATTTTGTGATGTAGTGCCATAAAAGAAACAATTACAGTGATCTATAGTCTGGAGAGTACAAATGCTTTCACTGTGTTGAGTGCAGAAGACTCATCGAGACATTTTCTTATACAACCGAGGTTCCTCAAATGACATCTGATATTGCACGACATATTAGTGACGTGGTCATCGGTACAACACCCAGTATGCGAACTGATGGCGAGGTCTTTAGTACTACATTGTCCAGTGAAATCATACATTTTGCAGATGTTTTTGGTGTGATCTAGAAGATAGGACACAGAACTGCGTCTTGTCTTGGTTTAATTTCAACTAATTCGCCAGCATCTACTTCCTAATTTCAGACATAATAGTTGACATCTTCCTTGATGTCTGGTTTACATTGTCTCTCTGAGATGGGTCACAGGTCAGGTAGATTTGTATGTCATCTGCATACATAATGAACGTACGTTTTGCCTACGATCAAAGATATCAGGTACAGGTTTGATATACAACGTAAACAGAAGAGGACCCATCACCGAGCCCTGAGGGACCCACATTCAAGTAGATATCTACTGATGATTCGCCATCATCAAACAAACATTTTGCTTGTTCTCGCAAGCAATTGCCTACGTTTTTTTCCAGGCTCTGTAACACTACGAGTTTGGGCTTTTGCTTAACTGGGGCATTTGTAAAAGTCCAAAGTTGTGCAGGAGTGGCATAGGCCCAAATCAACAAGACAGTTTTCCTAGGATGTATCAGAATTAAACTTATTTGTTTTGTTTTTTCTATCTAAGACAATGACACAGACTTGCGAATCATAACATCCGGGAGATTCATTAATTACCTCTTCCATTGTTTTTTGCTGAAAGGAATCGTTCATTTACACATTCATATTTTGTTGGTATTCACTCTCATTGTTTTCTTTTTCTTTCACTCCTCCACAAACAAACTCTTAAAGATGCGCTAATTACCCCCCTTCCATCATATACAACAGTGTACATGAAGATGCGCTAATTACCCCCCTCTTCCAAAACATATACAGGAAGATGCACTAATTACCCCTCTTCCAGTGTATGCAGTATACCAGAAATCACACTTAGCCCAATTTTTGCTCTCTGCTGTATGCAGTATGCCGGCAATCACACTTGCCTTTGCTTTTTTCCCAGTGTATGCAGTATGGCGGATATCACACTTGCCTCTGCTTTTTCCGGTGTATGCAGTAATAGGCCGGAAGTCACACTTGCCTCTGCTTTTTCCGGTGTATGCAGTAATAGGCCGGAAGTCACACTTGCCTTGCTATAAAGGCTTTACTCTCTTCTCGCCATTCAGGGGATCAACCCAGGACAAAATGCATGCAAAAAAATTGATAACGACATATATTTCTTTTTTATTACCCATATTTCCCAATCAACAAACAAAAGGGTCTTTATGTACGATACTTCAAATGAATTTCATATGGTGTCAAGTCAAGTAACCCTCTATTCAAAATCTTCCTTTCAAAGATACAGCATGAAAATATAACAGAAAGAAAATTGCAAAAGTAATGAAGGAAAATCAATACTAACAAGAACCATGGTAACTATCAAAGTCACTAGTTATAAAATATCTGTTGATGATTATTGACAACAGGTTTTCACACAGAAACAATTGTCCAAGACCAATTCTGTCATAGTGGATTTCTCCCCATGATTTAATATTTCTCACATTTCGAATCATACAGATTGTCACAACTTACTGTATACGCCGAATATTTTGCGAGGTTTTTATTTTCGTGAATTTCGCGAGTCAGGTGCTATTCGCGAATCAAAGACACACAAAAATATTGACTCTGATCCCGATGTGGATGTGACGTACGCGTGAACATTTCTCCGTTCAGTACAGGACTCCACGATCGCGAATTTAACCACTCGCGAAATAAATGGCGTATACAGAAGTAGATCAAATTCACATTACATGTATCACTGCTCACCTTCATTTCTCATTAGAAGTTTTGACCGTTTCTTATTTTATTGAAAGTAGGTGAACAGGGCTTACTGTATTACATCTTTCTAATCTGACAACTTGTAACTGTGACAAAGCAAAGATAGAGCACATTTCTTGTGTAATATATATAATGCTGGGCTGTTTGATCAGTCAAGAAGCCTGCAAAACAATCCTCATTGATCTTGCCTCTTATACAACCATCCTGATTTACATGGTCAATGACTTCTCAAAGCATGTGTGTCCAACTGGAACCCTGAAAATTAGATATCTTCCATACAGTGGTATATCATAGAGGTATAGGTGAATCATGCCTTCTCTAAAAATGATCAAATTGAAAGCTTCTTTGATGGGGGGGGGGGGAGAATGATACAGTTGATCAATTTCCAGTGAATCTATTTGGACCTCATCAAAATTCCAACCATTATTTTTGGAACAAAAGGGAACTGTGTTCTCAAGTAACATGGGGTTAGTTTTTAATTCATAAAAAAAAAACACCTCTTAGCTATATCAACATAAGATGTCATATACAACGTTGGAAGACATTATTCTTCAACCATGCAAAATTTTGTGATATTTGCAAAAGGGATACATACAACTTTTGAAGACTGTTTCATCAAAAGACTAAAGGACATTGAAATTTTCACTTGATATACCTTGAGTGTTGGCGCTTGTGTTAGATTTTCTAATACTTCAGCTTGTGTCAAGTGTTCTGCAATCACAAGCACAAGTATCTCATATTCACCCGTAAGAGAATTTTGTCATCGTCCATGACAGCACGATATACGATACATAACCTCTTTTCAGGGTGTGTGCATGTCATAACCTCAAAATCCAAATATTCTTCCAAATTATACTGCATGTGGATGAAAGACTTGCTGATAATTTATCCCCCTTTGCCTGAAGGCTTCCTCCACTCAACACAAGTACCGCCAAGTACAAATATGTGCATTTATCCGTGTACTCGAATTTGCGATTCTGGCAAACCAGGAGTTTTAACCGTCTACAGCATCTCTTCTCCTCCGGCAATTCATCACGTCTAATCATCGCAAATTACAAGAGCAGCGATGACAGACGGCATTGTTACAACCCCCTAATCAATCATAATTATCTTCATTAGTTCCCCTTTCTATTGCAGCAGCTCATAGTGCTGGGACTGTCATCAGCAGGGGGAAAAAAAGAAGAAAATATATGAAAAATGGGAGACAAACGAGAGACCGAATATTCCACAATGCAGCGTACCATCACTTAAATATCTCATTGCCATGATTTTGTATTGTCTTTCCACCAAGTATTGGCCATAATTACCCTCCATTAAAAAAAAATCAAATCAACCTGAAATTGCCTGATAAGAAAAAAAAAATCAGGAATAAACATTACCTCTAATTTAGCAATTATCTTCCTCTTTAAAAAGCAGTCACAACAATCACACACACACCACCTACACACACACACACACACACACACACACACACACAAATGTGCTAGCTTTTCAGGGGGCTATACGGAAAGTGTGCCAAGGTAGTATAAGGATTCATGGACAGAAGAATTTCAGTCACATTTGGTCACATTATAAATTTAGAGTTTCACATCGGTAGAATGCAAAATAAATTTCCTCCAATATTTTTTCTAGAAACAAAAATTGACAACTTAGGAGTGATTAAGCATCATAGGATTTCTTAATGGTAAAAAAAAAAAAGAACATAAAGGAAACTTGCCATGAATTCAGTTCTGAGTATTGAATTTCAGTGTCATTTGTTGACCCTGTAGGTAAAATAGCACAAACATCCAAATTGTCCAGGTATAGGAAATGCACAAAGATATTTGATTAACTGCTATTGATATGCAGTGTTATTATCAGTGAATCAACTACTTGGTTTCATTGAGCCTGATTCTTTCCCCTCTCACTTCAGTCACCATCATCTGACATTCAAACAAACCAAACAGCAAGCTGTTATTTGTAAGCAGGAGAAATGAAATGCTGACTGACAATGAATGTCCCAACAGTGCTGGAGGGCATTTTTGGGATGATGCCCCCACTTACCCACTCCCCCCCACCCCACCACCCCCCACAACCATCATACCTCCTCTCCCCCCCCCCCCCCCTTTCAGAATACCAAGCTCTGTTGGTTAGGAATCTTGTCACATTGAACAGCACACCTATGTGATCACAGACAGGCAGAGTTCACCGAAAGGCCAGGCGTATCTCTGCATTGCATGCCGCCATGGATAGCGGCAGTAGGCTGCATATCCAACAACATCGAAAAAGAGAGAATAAAGAAAGAGAGTCAGGGAGGCAGAGAGCTAGACGGATAGAAAGACAGTAAGGGGAGAGAGGGAGAGAGACAGAGAAAGAAGGGGAAAGAGCTCACAGCAGCAGCAGCAGCAGCAGAGTCTACGAAGCAACCGACCTCAAGCATCACTCGCGATCTTCCCAGGTTAGCTGCCGCGGCTCAGTCAGCTCTCAGATTTATTCGGCAGAATGGAGAGGGAAAAAAAAAAGTAATCGCGCCGTCTGCACTTTCCACTGGCCAGCACGTTGCAGGCAGTGTGATTTCTGGCTTACTTTTGAAAATGGAATGAATAATGTACATACTTCCTCTAACCGCCGAAAGAAAAAAAAATGACACAAGAGACTTCCTATTTCCGGCTGTAATCTTACAGGTATATTTTCAGGCTGCATTTTAATATATGTCCCATATTACATTCTTTATTCATGTCGGTGTGTGTATACTTAAGTTTTCTATTCGATATGATCCCCACATAATATTGCTTGACCTCTTCTCCAAAGCTTTATCTGCTTTGCCTCTTCTTACCTAAAGCATTTCACAAAATGAAAAGAGATACACCTGCTGCAGTATTGTTGCATACACACACATTTGCATACAGGTACAAGTGAATATCTATATCTATCTAGTCATATACATGGACTCAAATGCATACATAGCACATGGCACACTATTAAATCACTTCTCATTTTCTTTTCTTTTTTCACAGCAAACTAGGATTATTCTAGATAGTAATGTCATAAAAACAATATTTTTTTTTTTACTTTGGTTAGCATTTTGAGAACTCCTTCTAAAAGGCATATACCTATAATCTTTTGGGTATTTTTTTCCAAGTAGTTGCAAGTAGCATGTGCATGGGAATAGTTTCACTTCATTGAAAAAAAGAAAAATTCTGAGAAATATATCACTTTTAATGAGAATCTCAACTCAAAAGTCTCCCATTCACCTCAACATAATCTTTTTAATCACTCTTCAAAAGCACTGAAATAAAGGAGAAAAACTGCTCTTTCATTTATAGACTATTGCTGTGTAATCATTAAATAGTACTGATTTTAAGGGATGAAGGAGTTGTAGTGTAAAATTCATGTAAAAAAACCCTTAGATTTTCATGCATGTGTGTGTGTGTGTGTGTGCGCGCGCGTGTGTGTGTGTGTTCTAACTAATGGGATAATTGTGAAGTGATGACATTGTTTTATCTACTTTCATTTACATAACTGTGGCCCATTACTGCTCTCTGAAAACACACAAAATTTTCCATGATTTATGTTTAGTTTTGATGAAACGTGCAACATCATATTTGCTTGACTTCATGCCGTATATTGAAGTCAAGTGGAACTTGGCATGTAACGACAGTGCAAATTGAATGATGCATTCTAAAGCAGTCTGAAGCAGTTTTTGACTGCACCAAAACTTTCAAATCTATAACTTTTGAACAGTTTGTCCAATTTTCCTCAAACCTTGGGTGATCTGTTCTACTAATATTACCGGATTTACTCAATCCACATAATATATATGTCGGTTTCATTCCCCTTTGATATTCATGTACTGAAGATTTACCATTTGCACTTATATCCATGAGCCATCATGACTCAAGTCTGTGATTCAATGATTACTTAAACATTAACAACCAAAATACAGAACTTTCTGATAATGTTCAACTCCCTGAACAGTCTTGATGCATATGAAATACACTCGATAGCTACGTATGAAACACTCAATAGATTCCATTCTATTAAAAGTGGTATTTATCAATGTACAGCAGAGTGAGTCTGAATTTTCATATGGAATGTGCTTTTCTATTTGCATTTTAAAAATTGCATAAAGATTGATTGATTGAAACCAGTTTAGGCCATTTATTCGGCAAAATAAAACACAAAAACATATAATAGTGGCATTTACAATGAAAGCCAGGCAGCCTTGAAAGCATCTTGTGCTTGTGTTAGGTTGCCTACACATGTAAATACTATATACTTTACAATAGCAACATAGTATTATATTACAACTGACAAGAGTATTTAGGGATCTTTGCATCAAGACTAAAAACAGAACAAAACAAAACAAAACAAATCAATAAAATCTTGACTCACCTAATACTAGTTTGGGCCAATGTTCCATTCTTGCACTCAGTCCCTTATAGAAGATTTGGTGTAAGAAGAAGATTGTCTCACTGTAAAGAAATATGAAAAAAGGAGGCAAACACATATAAATGATTTTTAGCTTCACCTGTTACCTGGCTAAACACATAATCTTAATTCTTACACAAGATTCCATTATAATTATGTGTCTTCCCACATCTGTATGATTTAAACTAGAAATGTCACTATGGCGACTGGTATTCCTCCGCTATAATGTATGGTTCTCCTAATAGGTCTATAGTAGAACATCTTGACAATGTGTGATGACAGTTTCACATAATTGGCAAAATCTTAAAATGACAGGTTTGTCACAAATGTGTTGAATGTTCACTTTCCTTGAACTAGGTTTAATTGGATGGATGGCTATACTGCCTAAGAGCGCAGGGACACATGTATTTGGGGATTTGAGGATCTTTACTTGACTTTTGACCCTTTTATAAGTCTATGCATTGAGTAACTTTCAAGGTATGGAGAAAAAGTGTAATTTTAGTATCAAATAGTAAAGTTTTTGCATTCTAATTTGGTCTTTGACCCCGGACCTTCGACCCTATGACCCTAAAATTCCCAAGAGAATCACTGTCAGGTAGAACATGCATAAATATGTACTAAGTTTCATGATGATACCTTGAGTCACTTCAGAGATATGGAAAAAAGAAGTGAAATTGAGCACTTTTACTTGACCTTTGACCTTTGGGCAAGAAACTTCCCAGAGAATCTCTATTGGATAATACATGTACATGTATATATCAAGTTTCAAGAAAAATCTGGCAAATATTGCATAAATGAGTAAAAAAGTGAAATTTTGAATTGACCTTGACCTTTGATTCTTGACCTTTGACCCATGACCCCTACATTCCCTAGATAATCACTGCTAGTCAGTACATGCATATGTACTAAGTTCCATGAAGATACCTTGAACCATTTCCAAGATATGGGAAAAAAGTAAAATTTTAACATTTTAACTTGACCTCTGACCTTTGACCTCATGACTCCAAACTCTCTCTGGAGAATCTTTATTTGGTATTACATGTAAGCACCAAGTTTCAAGAAAAAACTTTCAGGCATTGTATAGATATGGGGAAAATAGTGAAAGTTTGAGCATTTGACCTTGACCGTTTGACCTTTGACCTTGAGCATGAACACCCTAAGGTTAAAAGGCACAACTTCGTCCACTCATGCTTATACATACCAAGTCTCATTAGGACACCTCAAACAATTTTTTAGTTACGCTGTCCACAAAATTCATTACGGACGGACGGAAGGATGGACAACTCGAAAACATAATGCCTCCGGCGACACTTCGTGGCGGAGGCATAAAAAAAAATATATCGGTCTTTTCCTGGCATTCAAGTAGCTCAGTGGTTGTATTGATCTTTAACCCTTTCTGAGCAAACAAGTGAAATGTGCACAAATTTCACACAAGTACCTGTGGATAGGAAATAAATGTAGCTAACAAAGGATTGAAGAACATTTAAGCCCAACACACATTCAGTTCTGTATATGGTTGCTTTAGGTACTCTTGCTGCAGAGGTTACTAACTTGTCCTCATTATTTGGGCAACTCTTAATTTTTTGTTTTACTACATGAGAGAACACAAATAGTGTTACAAATAAATCGAAATGTTTGAGTCATCATTGAAATATTTGAGTCATCATAGATTAAAATTACAATTAAAAAATCTGGAAATGTCATTGAACCATTTGTGCTGTAAAAAAAAATGAAATGAAAAATTGAAGCTGCCGCGCCACCATTTTACCACGCAGACTCTTGCGTGGACATGCAGGCATTTCCAGCACAGGTTGTCAACTTGATCACTTGATCTTGCAAGCTCTGTGCACAAATGTATGGGTGATGTGCATGCTAAGATGGCGGCATGGTGGCTTCAAAGTGACTGGCCAATGAGATATCCAGATATTTCCTGTAGAGATCAGTGGGTGTCTGAGACTAGATGGATCACTGAAGCAAACTTCATGACCACTTTCAATCTGTCTTAGTTCGTTTTATTCTCTCCATGTTCCCTTGATGTTATTGGTAATTATTTCTGTTAATTTCAATTTTGTGCTTGTTTTGATATGTTTCATTCTCTCTGTGCTCCTTTTATCATTTGATGTTTTAATGTTTAAATTGCAATATGTGTATGATTTGTTTTCAAGGGTACATTCTATTTTAACAAGCCTCTGGCTTTCTCAGAACTGTACCTGCTACATTTTGTAAACATTTTACATCAAAACGATTTTTATTACCGAATGAATGTATGAATTGAATTGATTGAATTGAATAATGCATTGCATTTTGGAAATAAAATGAAGTAAGTAAAATAAAAATGACGACATATTATGTAACTCTGGTGTGTATATATACCGCATGCACCCAAACATCAATGTGCAATTGTCATACTTAGATGACTAGGCACAGTGGTGATGTAGTGCATATCTGACACACACACATTGCAAACACGTATTACACATCCCCTACTCATATATCATCCTACAACAGAAAGAGACAACAAAGGGCAATTTCCTTGAAATTTTCCACTAGATGCATACATGATGATCACATAGATGACGTAGTGCTCGATATGAAACGAGGCTCACAGGAGTCGAATAAGCCCAAGTGAGCCAATAGCGAACCATAAATATATTAAAGGTACTGTTTACCATTGGGAGCAGTGATTTCAGAAATGTTTGAGATATCACATTTGATACATATGTGTGGGTCAGTTGTATCACAAAACATCTAACCATATCAAAATTTTGTAATAAAGCCTAAAATATAAGGAGATATCACTATTTTTCCCACTAAACAATAACTGTACACGATTTAGTAAAGAAACATTTTTAGTATAAATATTGTTCACATTTTGTATACTGTAAAACGAGGATTTTTCGCGTGCACTTTAATTTCGCGAATTTCGCGAGCGCCAAGATTCGCGAAATTAAAATGCACGCGAAAGTTCTTGTTTACACTATATTGATTGAACGCTAGTGGCACTTCACGAAAATTTCATGCCACGAAAAAGGTTGTCAGCTCCAATTCACGAAAATTTCATGCCGCGAATATATCATGTTTTACAGTATTTGTATAACAATACTTAATACTGATTATACTGATTCAAATTTTTATCCCCAACTCACATTTTAGAACTATTTTGAAGCACTCAACAAGAGTTTTTGTTTTATCTACAAATGGTAATTAAGCAGTTGCTCTGATAGTAACTACTTTTAAAACGTATGTGTATATATATATATATATATATATGTATGTGTATATATATATATATACATATATATATATATATATACACATATTATACATACATATGTACTTACAATCACACACACCACACACATACCCAACACGTACATGTATCCTATACAGTCACATGCGCTTATGATGCAATTTTGATATGTACAAAGTCAGTGTATGTTTTAACATTTTAGCAAGATGGTTATACATTCCAAAACCAATCAGTGTGATTTATGTCACCCAACTGAGATGCAAAAAAACACACAAAAAAACAAAACACACACACACACATACACATACATTAAAAAAAATCTTCAGGCATCTTCTGTCTGTGGCTATCCACCTAGGAAACTACATAGACACATCATCAGTTGAAAAGGAAAGAACGATATATAAAAAAAGGGTAATAAGTCTGTACAGAGTGAGGGGTGCAGGTCTCCTCCCGCTCCTCAAATCATTGATATATTTTATTCAGATTGTCGAGGAGAGGGAGACATTTAAGGCACGACGAGACGATGGCAGCCCCAACTCTCTCCCTTATCACTACTCCGTCAGCAGCAGCGATAGCTATCGAGGAGGCACCGTTTACGATGCTCCAACAAGCCACATCCTCCCCTACCTGTTGATGGGGAATTTATGCATGCCCAATGAATTTTAATACTCCCAAGGATATAGGGGGTAGGGTAGAAAGTAAAAAAAAAAGTGGGGGGGGGGAGGGGGGAGCGAGTGAGTGAGTGGGAGAGAGAAAGAAGAAGCAAGAGAGAGGGTGGGAGGGAGAGAAGAAAAAGCCAAGGCAAGCTTTTCCGGTTGTCGGCAGGAACCTCGGAGCTGGGGTTTATGAATACCAGGGGGGAAAAAAGTAACGACTAATATCTGTGCACCAACTTATTTCGCATATTTCTACATGCAGCTCGGATGCCTGCTTTCTTTCTCTGAACAGCTAGACTGGCTTAGCCCCCTCATATCTCTATATGAAATGCATGGAGTAGATTGAGAATGTGCCCTGTTGTAGCCGTCTCTTGTGCATATCTTTGTCTTTTTGATGTTGTTTTGTGTTTTTACTATACATTCCAAGGTTTGTTTGTTTGTTTTGTTTCGTTTTCGTATGATATATATATATATATATATATATATATATATATATATATGTTCTTGTATGTTGCTGTATCATGTTATATAACTGTTTTTAGAAGATGTTCAGACTTGTGGCAAAACAGCCTTAGGCTGAAGCAAGTGTCTGTGAGGAAATAAAATGAATGAATGAATGAATGAATGAATGAATGAATGAATGAATGAATGAATGAATGAATGAATGAATGAATGAATGAATGAATGAATGAATGAATGAATGAAAGAATGAATGAATGAATGAATGAATTAATTAATTAATTAATGAGTGAATGACTGAATGACTAAATGAATGAATGAATGAATGAATGAATGAATGAATGAATGAATGAATGAATGAATGAATGAATGAATCTTCCTTTCTGGACTTTCTCTTCCTCAAATCTTATCCTCTTTTGATAATATACCTTAGTCTTAATAAATCTGATGTCATGGCAAACCATACTTTCAGAGTCAGTTTGTCAAAGTGAGTGAAATAGACAATATATTTCTCAACATCTTTCCTTATAATGAGAATGAGAAGGGTTGGACAAATGTAAATATGCACATCTTTGTACATTCCTTTTGTATGTAAAGATGAATGACTGGTGCAAATACGCATTGCTGTTTAGCATAAGTCAACCAGGTAAAGAGCAAACAAAGGAAACAAACAGATAAATGGAAACCATAACAAATGAAAACACAAAGCTAAATGAAACATTTCCAATCTTCTTTCTGCAATAAAATCAAAATATCTGCCTGAAGAGACCTAATTTACCTAGAACAACTGTGATGCGTTCAATAAAGTTGGTGCCATGATCTTCGTAGCCAAGATAACCCTTTAACTGCTGAGAGGATTCTTGTTATGTTAAACCTTATTTGTACAGTCAAGGAAGCAGTGAATTTCACTCTATTATGTATGGTTTCGCACAAGATTATTGTGTATTCATGAAGATTGACTCGAAGAAGATTATACAGGGGTAATATGAACCTGGCAGAAACATGCGCACATACACATGCACAACACACACAACACACACACACTCGCACACACACACACAAACATTTTTACACATCCCACACTCGACACACACATATTCCAAAACCAGAAGCATTCGCAACATGAAACTTCTATGCATTGGAGCTGACTCCCTTTTTCGCAGTATAAAACTCACACAAATTAATTGGCTATTGGCACTAACGAATTGTGTAGACAAAAACTTTCCCATACATTTTACTTTTGCAATCTTGGCCCCTTGCAAAATTTGCCAAAGTTTCATACACTCATAAATTCGTGGTTTTACAGTATACACATTCAAGGGCCGCAGCGGTTACTTTCAAGGATGCACACGAGGGGTGGGGGAGGCAGTTTAGGCGCTAAAGGGTTATGGTAGTAAGCTATAATGATGTATAAGGCCAATCTCACGACAACATCTACGTATGCATTGATTCCCTTGAGTATTGAGTTAAAGTGATCATTGATAGCTACACGACATGCAATCGTATGATCATGAATGCAATGTAAGTAGCGATATCAGCTCATCAAGGGAGGAAATGATCTGATCTGGCGACAATGAAGAAAAGATGTATCAGCTCATCTTGTTTTAAGTGTCTGGCATTCCTAATTAGGTCTCGTCAACAACCTCTCATGTCTGCCAGATATCTAATGCTGGAATCTTTTAATTTCCACGTTGTATGTACACTCCTTGTTTTAGACATGCGGCATGAACAGTTATGTAACCACACCATGTACATCTTCAATACAAAGTCTTCATCAGGGTGGAAAACTTTGTTGTATTTTGTCTAGTGCTGACAAGAAAAGGATGAGCTAAACATCATCATGAAATGAGTAACTACAATCATCAACACCGTTCCCTCCAGCAAGAAGACCTGGGGTTTTCCTAGTAATTCATATCAACCTGAAGTATTTGATAAGATGCCTTTATAAACGAACATCATGGTAGGCCTATACTATGTGTTTGGAGATGAATTCACAGTGACTGATAGTGCTACGGTGGAAATGACTCTATGAAACCATATGTGACCGTGCACCTCAAAACGAACATAAAGTCGCACACACTGATTTTGCGTGAGGACTGAAAATAAGTGAAGTGGGTCAACCTAGCCGAACTTGACTTTTTCATATTTTCTGAAAGAGAGGGTCTTCTTTTACATTATGCTAAAATTTGGTATCATAAAACGGGCAGGAAAATGTGGTTTTTTTAGCAGTTTATCTCGAACATCTTTGGTAGAATAGTGTGATTAGGTGTGTCTTTAGAATCTCTTTTTCATTTCTGAAAAACTTCATCCACACTCTTTACTTTCAACTCTAATAACTTTTGAAAGGATAACGCTACTGCTTTGAAAGTTGGCATTAATTATGGACAGAATGTGTTAATGAGGCATGCTTAATTTCAGTTTAATCTGATAATTCCTTCATTGTTGTTACTCTGGTGGTTTACTTCTTCTTTTTTGTCCCATTCATCGCACAGCCAGCACGGTTTGGTAAAGATTAAGCGCTTGAATAGACACTGTACTTCAGAGCCTCTTTTCTCAGTTCACACTTTTCCTGAGTTTGTGCTTTCTTTCCACTATTTAGATAGGTTAGGAGAGTCCATTTGATTTGAGTTATACATCATTTTAAAGCTTAAAGTCTGCTCTTTCAGAATATGGTCTTAACTACAAATTCATGTCTCGCGACTTTTTGTTTGTTTTGAGGTGCAGGGTCACATATATGGTTCATAAGCATATGAAATAACAAAATGATACAATTCTCATCTCACATGCAGCTGACCCTATATTCAAACGGAGATCAAGGGTTTGGAGGGTGGATCGAGCCCCAAATAAATCCATATTGTGTTTTTCTTTTCTTTTTTTCCACTGCTGGTGGTATCTTCCAAAGGCTTTCACACAAACACGCAGGTGTTTTCTATTATCATATGATATCCTGACTAAATGAGATTTTTGTCTCATATCCTAGCTTCTTTTAAATTATGCAAACTCACATGTACTTTGATTTAGAATGTTAAAAATACATAGTTATGCATATAATTATATGAAAAAGCATACAATTTTGTATCTGAACAATTGCACTTGGGTTTACTGGTTGAAAAAAGGGGGAACTTAAATGAAAGCATATTCTGTGCCTGATTTATACTTCATAATTAGCAAACTGTGACTACTATAGGTGCATCCATCACATTCAATGATATTAAAAACTATATGCTGTTTAATGTTGCTTGAATAGGTTAGTGCTATGTAACTGACTTTCAGGTAAGATCAGTCTGCAGGCTCTTAAACAAAACAAAGCAAAACAAACAAACAAATAAACAAACAAACAAACAAACAAACAAAATAAACAATATTAGGGCTACCAGTTCTGGGAGGAAGATATTCTTTCGACCCACCTGTTGAGAAAGATGGAGTTCACATCTTCGTGGGAGATAAGCGGCTTCTTGGCGCTGGCCGCCATCTTGAGAGGCCTCAGGAAGCAAGAGACGAGAGTGGGAGAGCTGCTCAACGTACTCCCGCTCGCACTCCACCATCCCGAAGACGATGCTGTTGCGCTTGCGCATGCTCTCGGCGTGGGGCGAGCGGATGTAGTCCTGCACGATGGCCTTCCAGCGCCGGCGGCACAGCCAGCCCCGGATGAAGCTCTGGACCTGCATTGAGGAGGAGGAGGAGGAGGAGGAGGAGGAGGAGGAGGAGGAGGAGGAGGAGGAGGAGGAGGAGGAGGAGGAGGAGATGGAGAAGGAGAAGGAGGAGGAAGAGGAGGAGGAAGAGGAAGAGGAGGAGAAGGAGAGGAGGAAGAGGAGGAGGAGGAGGAGGAGATGGAGAAGGAGAAGGAGGAGGAAGAGGAGGAGGAGGAGGAGGAGGAGGAGGACGAGGAGGAGGAGGAGGAGGAGGAAGAGGAAGAGGAGGAGAAGGAGAGGAGGAAGAGGAGGAGGAGGAGGAGGAGGAAGAGGAGGAGGAAGAGGAGGAGGAAGAGGAGGAGGAAGAGGAGGGTGAGGATGAGGATGAGGAGGTAGAGGAAGAGGAGAAGGAGGGATGATGATGAATATGATGAGGAGGAGGAGGAGGAGAGGAGAAGGAGGGAGATGGTGGCAGCTTGCGTTTAGACATGGCAATAATCAGTTTAAAAGTTTGTGTGTCCTTTTTGCAACCCTGAAAATTTAATACCTTTTAAAGGCTGGTATATCGTAGATGAGGTAATTCAGACATTTCATCAGGATAATAAACACTGAAAACTTCTTTATGATGGAGGGTGAAACATCATTATAGATTTCCAGTGTGAACTGAGAAAAGAGGCTCTGAAGCACAGGGTCTATTCTGGCACTTAATCTTTACCAAGCCGTGCTAGCTGCTGTGTGATGAATGGGACAAAAAACAGGATGTTAACCCAGCGGAGCAACAACAATGAAGGGATTCTCAGATTAAGCTGAAATTGGGTATACTTTATTTACACATTCTATCCATGATAAATGCCAACTTTCAAAGCAGTAGCATCATCTTATCTAATATATCAAGGATATGATTATTTTCACTGGCTTCTGAAGGATGTATTAGTCAATTGCTGTAACAATAGCAAAATGAAAATAGGCTGAAAATATCTATATATATTAATTACATTATTGTACTCCTGCCAAATCACATACTGTTTTAGCCTTTTTGTTCAGCAGTGATGATGCAGTGGATTTAACTAAAAACTTGAAAAATTCACAGCTGTTTGAATGGGTAGTCCAATTTTCCTCAAACACCACTAACGTTCCCCTATCATTTTAACATGTACTGAATCCATATTTCCATTTGGGGTAGATTCCTCTTTAAAGTCATTCAAATCCTAACATTTGAATAGGCAGATAAATCTTTTGACTGTATAGGAAACCAAGCCTAATCTGTTGATCAAAATAATTGAACATTTTGTGGTGTGTTACAGCTCCCTAGTAAGGACTACTGCTATGCAGGAAGGCATTGTATTAGCTGATCAAGACAAACATACATTTCATATTTCAAACATTCTGAGAGCACTCAATACAGGCTTTCTAGTGAAATAAAAAACAAACAAACATAGAAACACCATCTGGATTCCACAAATGTTGCTGCTGCAAATAACAGAGCACTTGAAATAGATAGAAGTGTAATTTGACCAGTAAATTTCAAAAATTTTCCAATTAGCTTTACATTGCCATGCAAATGAAAAAAAAAGTGGAAAACAAGTTGACATTTTTGGCCCAAATTATATTACTTCAAAATCCAAGCTGGCTGGCTGGATGGGGGAAAAGTAAATCCGCATGCAAAAGAGAACTATCATTCTAATTTCTTTCACAGATTGTTATAAGATATAATTTCATGTCTTTTCAAAATTTGACCAATTTTACAAGATACTGTTGCTGAAAAAGGAGTTTTTTAATCTTTTATTTTGGACCAACGAAAGAGTGATAGAAGTATGCAACTTTTCTCTTCATTTCTCTGCTTCACACAGATTGAACACACTAAAACAATTAATTGAAGGGGAATTCATCATACAAAAAATTTCATAAAATAATGATCAGTGATGTTGTGGTGTGTACTTGCATTCTGTATCATATTCCAGTCATGAGAACTAGTTGTGTTACCACCCAACAATGTGTTTAGGACATTGGTTTAATCAAAATGCGATTTTGCACATAATATCATCTTTGATAAAACTCTACATTTGAAGGTATCAAGTGCAAATCAATGTCATGTCATACAAACAGTTAACGTGAAGCCATCCAAACGTCTTCATGTACAGAAATGATTATACTATCTTCAGTATCTTTTCCTATGCTTGTTTCTTCACAACACAGCATCACCCAGGAGTGAAATTTAATATGTTGTGATTTTAGGTGTTGTTGCTTTTTCACATATTTGTGAAATCTCATATTTCCTAGTTTTCATATCAGGTTTTCTCACACTGTAAATAGTAAATGTAAAGGCACATCAATGAAAAGAATTCATATTACCATTTTGGAGAGCTGCCCTTTCAAACTGATTGTCGTTGTTGTTGTTGTTGTTGTTGTTGCCACATTACCTTACATATACATAAAAAATATCACAACTCTTAAGCCTTGGCTCAGCTTGTGTAGTCAGTTTACAGTTGTTGTTTTTCTTAATGAAAAGTTACATCAATGAAAACAATTCCTATAACCATGTTGGAGAGATACTCTTTCAAACTGATATTTTTTGTTGTTGCTACATTACCTTAACATATGCATTAAAAAATTTCACAACCTAAAACCCTGGCTCAGCCTGTGTAATTAGTCTAAAGATGTTTGTTTTGTTCTCTTTTTTTTTTAGCATCCATCTAGTGGTGATGGTAAATTTCCATTTTATGATGCTAGTTTCAAATCTGCTGTGCCATTTATTTTTTTTATGTTTGTACCTTCAGGGCCCCAAGGATAACAGTGCGAAAATCACTGAAGTAGCATTTCCTGTAAAAGCAATGCACAAGAACAGACAAATAAGAAACTGAAAATTAAAGAGTTTTTCTTCTTTCTATCTCCGATATCCTTGTATTTTTTCATGATGTCACAAGATGACTTACAATTTCATAACTCTCCTCCCTCTCAAGGGTATTATCTGATAAATTTTTGTGCAATCGCTTATTCATTTACATTATCCATCGAATAGAAACAATTTGAAACATGAGTACCGATATTCTTACATTGGAATATCCTTAGCAAAGAAGAAAAAGTGAAAAACTGCATCTGCTCAGGGCACTGAACTCACCAACATAAACAAATGCGATCGAGAGTGGTAAAGCCACATCCTGTTTGTACAGGAAAAAACAAAACAAAAAACTTGTGGCTCCATGCACCAAGAAAAGATGAAATGGAGTGAACTGCCAAACGGGGTGGTCATTTATAAGATCAAATTACAGCAGCATATGGACGAGACGTTTCATTAACCTGCATTTCAGGGAAGGAAAAATTTGGGGCACAATCATCACATCAACCAATTAGCCTACATTCAGGCTGATCAGTCTCTTTATTCCAACTGGAATTGACTTTTGTCCCCATATTCACGGATTCTGGTAAAGACTAAATGAGTACCGAGAATCAACATCACCAGGGTTAACTGCATGACCGATTGCTGGGAGAATGGAGAAATGAGGACCAAACTTTACTGTCATAATTTATCGCCATAAATATATTAATCATTACCTGGGTTTATGGTGCTCCCTTATATTCTTGTGTGTCATATATCTTGGGCTATGTTTCCTGTGTGACCTTTTCTCTCCTAGAGTAATATCATAATTTTGAAATGTTTTCACACAGTTCACTGCTAAAAATACTATGACTGATTTTTCAAATAATTCTGCATAAATAACTTCAGTTCTATTGTCCAAATCGTTCAAATTTTCTAATTTTCCTGCAGTAAGCAAGTAGAGACTGGCCAAACAAACACCTAAATAAGAAGAATTGGTGATAATTTGCCAAAGAGCACATCAACAGTCATTTCATGTAGTATCAATAATTTGAAGCAACACTTACCTTTTAACAAAGTAATGACAGAATGATAACATAGTCCTCAACCTAATACTTTCAATTACAGAGAGACCCTCGAAAATGAGTCGTCTTCACATTTTCAAATGATGACAGACAGGTGATTTAAACTTTCTGAGTCTTTTTGCAACTAACCCGTTTGATCTTCTTGATGTGTTCAGGCTCATCATCCCCCTCGCAAGCACCCTTGGCCGATCCAGACATCTTTCTCTCTCTTCTCTGCAGTAAATTCAGCTAGGCAATAGAAATTTGAGATGAAGAAGGTAACATGTTAGTTGATTATACCATAGAAAGAAATACAATGTAATGCAAAATAACACAAAGCAAAGTTTACTCAGAGGGAAATTAACCCTAAACATGCATGTGGAATCAGTAACTGCAAAAATACTAGAACATATCAGTAAAGTTTTGAAGAAAATTGGACGATCCATTCAAAAGATATGAAGTCTGAAGGATATGGTTTAATATCCAGGTGTCACCTGTATCAGTGAAAAGGTTACATTCACTGCTCAAGTTGTTTGATATGACCACAATTTTTATCTCAGCTTTACCCTACTATGGAGTTTCTCTTTCATCCAAAGAAGAAACACAAAAATGTTCTTTCTCACCTTATCTTTCACTTTTTTATCTCTCCATCTTTCTCTCTGCCCCTGCTCCCCCCCCCCCCCCCCGAAAAAATTTCGTTTTCGAGTAATGGGCCACTGACAAGAGTAGGTAGGGCTTTTCTGTGTAATGGAGCATGCATGCGCTTTAGATACTCTGGTTCAAATGAGTAAGATACACAGCACTGAAAGCATAGATATCATCCAAACAAGCAGCATTTGGGGTGCTCACAGAAACAAGAGTTTTGTTTTTTAAAGCACATATCATCCACTTCAACATTCCTGGACGTTCAGCACAGCAGCTTTGATTATGAAGGCAGCACAGTCACAAGTGACATTCGAAGCAAAAATGCAAAAACAACACGTAAGCTCAGGGATTTTTTTAGCTTTGGGTGGATCATGCCCATACAATTTATTTTTTTGGGGGCCTATATCTATCCTTCTACCTTCCTCGTACCTCTGTCTTGAGCTTGGTGACCTCCGCCGTCAGCTCCTGGCACTGCTGGCGGAGCCCCATCTTGGCGATCTTCTCGCTGTCGTGGATTTGCAGGAGATGGAGGTACTTCTGTTCCAGTTCTTCCTTCTGCAGCAAGAGGGCGTTGTAACTATAGGGACGGAGATGAGGAGAGGATGACACCAAGAGAAGGAAAGAAGGAGGAGGAGGACGAGGAGGAGGAGGACGAGGAGGAGGAAGAGGAGAACAGTGATACATTGTCGGACCAGTAAAATAAATTGGTTAGTGTGCAACCCTGCCTTAATACTGTATACGCCGAATATTTTGCGAGGTTTTTATTTTCGCGAATTCCGGGAGTCAGTTGCTATTCGCGAAATAAAAGACATATGATGAAAAAATTGACTCTTATCCTGATATGAATGTGATGCGCATGTATACATTTCTCCATTTAATACAGGACTCCACAATTGCGAATTTAACCACTCCGCGAAATCTGAGCCTAGAGTCTAGATTTGCGAAAATTTAGACACGCTAAATATATGGCGTATACGGTACATGATGATCATCATATGATAACAAAACTGACAATGGTGAATATCATAAATGTCATAATCGTATTGATGGCATACCAATGATGATTAAAATTATTACTGTGGCTTTATTTCACGATGCACATTGTAACTTCACTGTCTTTTTAATACACACTCAAAACACGAAAGAAAGGGAAAATGTACAAAGCAAAATTATGAGCACATACAATTTGCCTACCAAAATTCAATATCACATAGGTGCACACATGAAGTATGTAAAAAGCTATAAATGTACATATAAATGCATGTAATATACATTCATGTTTGTGTATACACATGTATTTAAATATGTATGTGTGTAAGTGTTTGTGTGGCAGTGAATGCTACCCCACTTGACTAATAGAATTCAAGGCACTGTTACATATATATATATATATATATTTTTTTTTGTTTTGTTTTTTTTTTTGGTATGTGTGTGTGTGTGTGTGTGGGGGGGGGGGGTAATTTCTGCCACATAAAAAAAGGTAAGTCAGAGGTTTATGATTAAGTTTACAACAATTCAACAAAGAGTGCCAAAAGAATAACATTACATTGATGGTCAATTACAATGAGATTTTCTTTACGTGGCAGTGCATGCGATGCCTACATGCTATTTGTGAAGAGCAAATGTGGAAATCTTTGGCATTTCCATACCAGACATATATACAGCCCATAACTACTCTGGATCAACTAAGAATCTACACTTGGGAGGGTGAGGGGGGGGGGGGGGGGGGAGGGAGGGGTAGGCTGTAGGAAGGATTTGTTAGCAGAATTATGCTGTCACCGGAATTCTATCAAGTGACAAGAACATACAGCATTTGGGCAGTCCAGAGTCACTTCTGGCAGAACGCAATTCTCTTCAAAGTTCATGCAGAGCAGAGGCCTAAATATAGTAGAGAATCAAGTGTGACTAGCTCCACAGCCCATGCCCAGATCAAGTTTTTTCCCATGGCGCAAATGGGTATACACACCTGACAACTGCATCCACGAGTAGTCTCAACTCCACACTCTCTGCAACAATGTCAAAACTGTGATTTTCATATGGGTATGCATGACTGTTTGGTGGTGACAGTCACATTGATTTACTCAAATTCTTCAAGTGAATAAAAATGGTTTCACTATCTTTTTTTAATATACTGTCTATCATTGTCACTTTATTCAGATGGTGAAGTCAGTTGTGCATGACTGAATGCGTATATTTTTTTTCTTTCTCTCTCTCTCTCCATCCATATATCTATACACTAAGGAACAAAATTCATGTGTATCTCAATGTGAAGTAAGTGTGCATGTAAGAATGACAGATATTTTTACTATTATTATTATGATTATGATTATGATTATGATATATTAATTATTATTATTTGTATTATTATTATTATTATTATTTGTATTATTATTATTATTGTTATTATCATTATTATTATTATCATTATTATTACTGTTATCATTATTATCATAATCATCATCATCACCATTGCAAGTGTTATTATTATTATTATTACTATTATCTATTTGTTTATTTGGCCATATAATTAGAATATAACATACATACATGAATAGAAGGAAAACCCTTTTGAAAACAGCATAGCATTGAAATAACTAAAAAATATTCGAACATACAGGAATTATGTCTGTCTATATATTCATGTGTGTGTGTGCACTTAGAAATGGTCTTTTATGAAGTATGCATACATGTATGCACTCTATTTTCCTGGAAGGAAATCCGTATCGAGACAGGATTGTTTTTTAGAATAAACCCTGTTGGGACAACGGTCTCAAATCCTCATTGGCAGTCTTCAGAGAATGACGGCCTATGGCAGTGTTGGAGTTAATATACATTGGAATAAAATGTATTCTCTCCCTTTTTCCCCCATCTAAACCTGCATGTCTGTGATCATTCATGGACTGACTGATATGCGCATTTATCATTTTTGTGTCTCCTTTTTTTCTCCCTGCGTGCCTCCTCCGGAGTGTGAGTCCTTCAACCTTTTCCTGTTCCCTTCTGGAAGACAAAATCCCACATCCTCATCGGAATGGGTTCACATTTTTGTAAACAAGTTTGTCCGAGAGAAAAAATGATGGTAAGAAGATATCTGACAATAGTGCATGTGCCAGTATGGGATCGTCTCTCTGGTGCAAAGCCATGATGGGTGCAGATTACATCCCTCCTGTGTATTTCTGTCATATTTACAGGTAAATAACTGCAGAAACTGTCAATTTTTGCTCTGAAATGGACACATGTGCATTAAAAAAAATATATGTGCAATAATGCCATGATATCACCATTTCAGTTGGGTTTATGATGAAAATGTAAAAGAGTAGCCAAAAAGGTAACACCAACAGTACTGTAATCTGTGAACAAATCTGATTGTGTTTGCTATGTGATGTGTCATACTTGATTATCTATGATTGACTAATCGGGCCATAGCTGTATCCATCAATCTTCTTTGTGGGAGTGAAGTGCACACTGCTTATTGGGAAATATGATCACTTGGGCACGATCGATCATCATGTAACATATATCTACCCACAACTGCACCGGGAGGGCTCTTCAGGAATAAATGTTGTTTGCATACGACCAAATTATTTTATTCTCATGACCTCAAAATACTCCAAAACAACTCATCATCTTTGCAAACTGTGTCAACCAGAAAAGCTTCTTGGTAGACATTTTTGATGTATTGCAAACAAATTCAAATTGGTAGACTCTGAATTTTGAGCCCTTCTGAGAACAAAATGTTGCCTTTACAGTGTACAATTTTCTACATCCTCCTCAAATCTGCTACTGTACCAATGCATATCGTTGTACATCTCCATGCATAAAACAATACAGATATGTCTGTAACTGTCTCATAACCAATATGGACAATGTGTCTGTGTACAAACATCAACAACATTTTTGAGGTGGTGGTCTGGATGTTTTCAAGATAACAAAGATTCAAACTTTGTCTGCAGTTCTGTTGGTTTATAAATGCATCTTGACCTTCAATAATCGATGCCAATTTTCAATAGCCCCCCCCCCCCCCCCACACACACACACACAAATTCTACTTATTTTCTAGATGGGCCTTGCAGATTAAGACCAGCCATGGCATGCAGGTAGATACAGATTCAGATGTTTCTTTTTTTTTCTGGAAAATAGATTGGGAACCCAATTTTGCAATTCATATCAAATCAATTTCATGCTTTGGTTTGTGTATGAGTGTGTGTGTGTAGCCTAGGTGTTGAGAAATGACACTATCTGATTAATTTCCTTTCAAAATCCTTGAATGCTTTTAACTCTTCACGTGCCATGGTGGAAACCCCCTTTGTGCCACTTTATTCTGAGACACTAACGGTTTCATGCTTTGAGAAAACAGTCTGCTTTTCAAGTCTATAAAAGTTTATAAAATTCTATAGATTTCTGTTGATCTGGACAAATAGTGAGTAAAGTCACAGAGAAAACGCCAAGCTTTGCTTTGATGCATTATTGTATGAAAAATCTATGATTGCTTTTCTTTCACATGACCAGTAGCTATATTACTGCAAAGGCATGACTTTTGCACACAAAACTCTGTCAGAAACTTAGAAATTACTCTCAAACCCAGAAGAGATTACCTCTTGATAATCAATCACTACATGAAATGCAAGCTATATGTGAGAGGAGCGAAAGCTTGAGAAACGCTTTCATTGTACCGCGGCATTTGGCGATTTATCAATCGGATTGGGCGGATTGGTGCGTTTGAGCACAATATGCGAAGTTGGCACGCCGTCGACTGAGTCGGAAGTGCGAACGTGGCACATAAAGGGTGAAAAGGCATATCATGAAATTATTTGTACTGCCCTTGACTGCAGAGTGCCAGGTATCAGATTTCTCATGTAAATGCAACATGGTGATAATCAATCTAATGTTTCTGATGTTCTGACCTTGCAAGGCATCGTTAAAAGTCAATTTGGGTAAATTATGACTAAAACAACTACAACCTAATATTGTCCTCATACCTCATAAAATGGCACCTGGGAGGCATTTCATTAAGAATTTTGCCAGGTATTTTTCTGACAAACTGTTATAAGCTACTGAAATCCTTTCGTCTGATTTGGCTGAGAGCAAGTTTGTACAACAAATTTAAAATGCTTCAAAAAATGCCCCCCCCCCCCCCCCCCCGAGGATTTGGTTAGGATAAGAATATGAGCGAAGCTGTTTGGATTCAAATTTACTAGATCCCAACTCCATCCTCCATACAACCAGCACAAATACTCTAGTTCCATACTAAAATCCTTCATGAGACAAAATTTTGTATGAAAATCTAGGGAGAATACAAACAAGAAAGGACAGATACAGATAACTCCTTCTCGTCAAAGTCACTCACTTGCAGTGCTGAATGGCGTCGACCCATGCGTTGATTTCACCTTCTGTTTCACAGCGCAGCTCGTACTGCCGTTGGCTGTCGTTGCGGTAATGAACGGAGAAGTACCAGAACTGCATACATAGGATGGGGGGGGGGGGGGGGGGGGAGAGATGGGAAGAGAGCAAGAGCAAGATGTTTCTCATTAATATTTTTGTCTTTGCCTTTGCCGTTACTGTCCACTCTGGGGAGACTAGATTCAAAGAATATCGGTGATAATGATTTGAAGTACAGAAGAAAACATGATGTGTCTTTGCTATATCGAGGCAATTTCCCCCTGAGGACAATTAGACTGGCTAAATACTGGTTAGTGATAAGGTTAAAGTACAGATTAGGATTAGGGTTAGGTTTAGGGTCAGAGTTTGGGTCAGGGTTAAGTTAGGGGAAGAGTTTGGGGGTAATTATCCAGCGGGTAATTGCCCTAGAACCATTGTTGCTGCAGAATGTGTCAAGTGAGATAGACATTTAAAGGGTGTGTACAGTTCTGGTCGAGGTGAGGATTTAGCTTGTAATGTTTTGTTAGATATTCAGAAACCACTCTATGAGATATGTCAAAGAGCATGCAATTCTAAGGGGTATCAAAATTTCATTTGATGAAAATCACTTTTGAAATGGCTGAGATATCCAAAAACAAGGTGAAACAAAGAGATCCTGATAAAAGGCGTGGCCTGTCGCCTTTTATTATTATCACTTTTTTGGATATCTCAGCCATTTGAAAACCAATTTTCATCAAATAAACGTTGAATCCTTCTTAAAATTAGATTCTCTTTCATATTTCATAAGAGATTTCTCATTATCTCACTTAGGAATGTTCAAAACAGATGCCAAGTTTGGAAGTAACTGGCTGTTGCGCATACAGTCATGTAGGACACCTGAATTACAATCAGTGAACACATGGCAAGTTAAAGGTTAAGTTATCATTACATTATGTTCATATATGAAAGAGTAATATAGATTGGGTAATAACAAAATTGTAAAAAGTTATCAGTTATTAGTTCTTTACATATCACATACTGTAAAAAACGGTATATTCGCGGCATGATATTTTCGGGAATTGAAGCTGATTGAATTTTTCACGGCATGACATTCTCGTGAATTGCCACTGGCACTGAAAGCATATAGTGGAGGTAAGAGCTTTCACGTGCATTTTGATTTTGCTAATCTTGGCTCTTGTGAAATTCACGAAATTAAAATGCATGTGAACATTCCTTGTTTTACAGTATCAGCATTTTTTTTTAACACTGGGGAAGCCTCCCCATTGTGCTTGGGATCAAGATGAAACACATTTGGTTTGAGCTGAACTTTTTGAACATTATCTGGATTTGTGTGCATGTGCATGTGTGTGTGTGTGTGTGTGTGTGTGTGAGACAAAAGAAACAATTTTTGGGTGGATGTAGATTTTATTCATTCCTTACTCTTGTCTAAAACTCCTGGAGAATAAAACGAATTCAAATTAAAAAGAAATCAAGCACACTAAATGATAATAGCGTGCAACGGGAAAAGAAGGAAGAAATGTCTGTGAGATATAAGAAAGTAACTTAAAAGAAAAATTGATGACAAAGAGTTCCATCTAGATAAAACATGCTGAGATGTAAACTGAGCTTTAAAACGACATTAAAAAATATGATATCACTGGAAATCCTGATTCTTTCATGAGGAGAAAACACATGACTTCAATCCAGAACTTCTCAGACACGATTGATTGTGCTTCTAATATATTGTTTCTTTTCCTTCAAATGGTTCCCTTTTTTGTATGTTGATATAATGTTGCCATAGCCACTGCATCATTCTTTCCAATACTATGTAGAATTAATTGCTATGATATTGCTACAATTACGTTATGAATATTATACAAGAACGCATTGCAGACTGCTTGCAATTAGTTTTGATTAATTCGTACAAAGGACAGGACTGTCTGTGCAGAGAACAAATCCTTTGGGGGGAAAGTGGTTACATTATCATACAGAGAAAGCTATCTTGTAATGCCATTGGGGAATGGAATTTTCTTTTGGTCATATCCTTTCATCTCCTTCTTGTCGAATCAAAGAGCTTTTACGATGATTGCTATTCAAATCAAAGTGAGCTGTACTTTTTTTTCCACACTTTTCCCCTTTTTTGTGTGTGTGTGTGTCCACCCCTCCCATCAGGCACACCGCAATGAAATTAGATGCTGCCAGTGTCGGAGATTGAAATGTGAGAAAAAGGATAGGGTAATAGGCAGAGACTGTCGGTCAGGGTATGAAATATTCAGACTCCAAGCTCTTTATGATAATGCAAGTGATTTCAAGAATGAGGCACTTCGCGAAACGCAGCCACTGGAATCTCACTGGAGAAATGCGGCACGGTGGACGAAGGTGTCATCAAGAACCCTAATACGTTAAGAGCGCACAAAATCAAACATTTCTGATAGCTTTTCTGTAATCACTATGCCAACACTGGTCAAATGCCTGATGTTCTTCTTTCAGATCAAATACAAAAGTGTAACATCATTGGTGACACAACAAAACTAAAACCAAGCCACCAAGACATGTCTTGCTTGCTACTAATATTGATACTTGCACACTGGCTTACACACTTCTGCACAGCCATCTAGTCAGCTTTAGCACAGTCAACACTTTACAAATACAAAAAAAAAAATAATAATAATTCTCCTCCATCTTGAATTACCACCGTGACTCCTTTTCCCATGAAATGGGAATGTGCCTCAGTATATATTACGTTTGCCATACATGGTTTCATATTTGCACATTTTGTGAGTCAACAGATAAATCAACATTAACAGTAAATACGATGAATCAATGTCTTATACATCATCAGTTGGATATTAGTAACTTCTTCTTAGCTTCTGGATAAAGGATACTAGAGTAAGGATGTATCTTGAACAGGCTTGTATTGTTGGCTGAGAACCAGAAGGATGTTTATTGCAATTTGCGGGGGGGGGGGGGGGGGGGGGGGGGGGGGGGGCAGGGATTGAGTTATTGGTATCATGTTGTAGAGCTCAATCCTGCTGCATAATGTTGTCAATTTTCAATTCTTCTCATCTTCAGTAAAATGTTAAAAATTAAAACCACAATGGCACTGTTTTACCTGATATTTGGTCAAATGCTTATAAATCTACCTACTTTTAATTTACAAACTTTCAAATATCATAAATATTGATTGTTTACTTTTTATATACACTCAAATCTTAGAACAAGACAACCTCACTCTTGTTCTAAGCTGATGATATATTGTTTTGTTACTGCAGTCAGTCTAAAATACAATTCGTACATTACTTCTGTACTGTCTCTTACAGGCCACTTCACCATGGGTAATCACTACCTGGCCTAGCAGACAAGTCCAATCCTTTCATGTTCCACTCTTAACATGTTCTCTACTGTATTTGTTCACTTCATCTAATGATATGAAAGTGTTAAATTCCTGTCCTTTTGTCCTCAAACTCTTCACCAAATTGATTAAGAATAATTTCAAGAAGTATTTGTGTAATTTGGCTTACAATAATTGATTATCACTATTTCATATGATTTATGTCCTGTACTGTTTCACTTTTTCGTTTTCTTTCTATCTTGCGCATGGTTGTGCCTAGAGCATTTGATTATTCAATGGATTTGGTGCCTTATAAGTCCAATATATCATTGTCCCATTATTTGTATCTTACTCTAAATATCAATATTACTCTGTATATCAATATTACTCTTTGAACACTTCCTACAAGTAATATTCAGTTTATGTAAATTATGTTCTGGGGCTCAAATCATACCACTTGTGTTCCTGAATGTAGAGCCTTTTGCTTTTAATACCTCTCTGCCTTTGCAGTAGAGTGAGACCCGTGTCAGGCCACCCTACACCAATGACAATTACTTCTCATTCCATTACTATCATTTTTGAAAATGCATTTGACAATTCATGAAATTGTCCTAATTTGTGAAACATGATGCTCATGAACTACAGTTCATGAGCATCATATTGTACACTTACCTTATCAATGACTAGAATTTGCTCATGAACTATATATGGCATACTGTGAAACCAGAATATTTTCTGTATGAAATTTTTGCGAATTGGAGGTGGCAGCCTTTTACATGGCATGACATTTTAATGAATTGCCACTGTTCAATGTATACAGTGAAGACAAGAACTTTTGCATACATTCCAAGTCTGCAAATCTTGGCTCTTGCAAAATTAAAATGTATGCAAATATTTCTGGTTTTGCAGTATATCATACAATTCCTGTATTAATGACTAAAATCTACTAATGATTTATATGGCAAATATCGTACAATTCCTAGTATCAGTTATTAGAATTTGCTACAGAACTATATGGCATATTTCATACAAATCCTTGAATAATGACTGACTAGAATCTATGGTATGTTTTCTTGAGCGAGAATGTAGAAGAATAAATAGGGTGGTGGGTATGAAGCAAAGAATACTTCACTTTCTCTTTCTGTTGAGAAGCCCTCACTGCCTGAACTGTTTGGTCCTACTGAGGCATATCTGTAGCAGGCAAGATGAGATGGCAGGGTCAGTGACCTCACTCTAGACCTCCCGGTGAGACCTCACAAGCTTATGGGGATAGCTGATCAACAGCACAGCTGAACCAATTGGCTGCATTTCAACATGTCTTGATCCCTGGGACCATTAGCTACATTTCTGTGCCTTGGAGCTGTATCTCCTTATCATCATACTCTTCAATGTTTGTATCACAAGGAATAACGATAATAAGAAATCCTTCATTTCAGCCCATTGATGTTAATTTTTGATTGTACTTTAAATTGGAGAATTTTAAAAGCCTCTTTGTTGCAAAATTTATCAACAATTCTCAAATTGCTAGCATGTTTAGGAAGATTAAAGTTGCAGTTTCTCTCAAATTTGTACTGCTTTTCAATTTCTTTGTGATTTGGTGCATGCTGCAAATAAACAAAAAAGAAATGCTGTGAAATTCAGAAATGAGAGAGCAAAAATCTTTTCATTAAGCACCCAAAATAAGAAAATTATCACTTGAAGGAAAACTTCAAAACTATGCAGGACACTTTTCCTTTTCATTCTGAAAAGTGGGAGCCCTTTCTACTTTGAATTTTGACGAGTGGACATTGGTAAATGTCATCCGCAGATGAAATTGTAGAGAAAATGGGAGAAATTTGCAAGTGTGAGCACCCATTTCATGACAAGCATACATTCCATGATTGGCCTGCACATCAGCTTCCTTCCATTTGCTGTAGCCATACAAATACACACACACATACACGCACACGCTACGGCCACAAATTTGTCTTGGCCGTTTTTCGCAGAAAGTCGTGTATGCCGAGCAAATATGGACGCAACACGTGAGTAAATGACAGAGGGGAAGGGGAAGCGTCTCCGTGCGCCACACAGCGATGCAAAAACGCACCGGCAGAAATCATTCCGCCATCAATCTTTGCATGGATTTCAGCCAGAATGGACAATGTCGAATGTTCCCAGTTTTTACAAGAATCCAGGTTGGCCAGATTACTTGAACCTATCACAAAAACTACAAAAAGAATTCTCTTCTCCAACTCCCCCCCCCCCCCCCCAATAATAATTCCCTGTTAGGTCTGTGAATATCAGCCAGAATTGTTGACATATCATACCATTCTATGCAAGAATATAACTCATCCATGTCACTTCATCCATGACTGGCATAAGTACAAAAATAACCTTCTTCACAGATTTCTATCAGAGATCACCCATGACAGATCAAAACCAGGACAGACAATGCCTTATACCATTATCAGAAAAATATGTTTGTTAAAGTTACCTATACCTATTAGAACTATTTTTGAAAATGGAATCTTACTTTTGTACAGAGCAGGGCTATAAAATACAAATAAGTACTGTGTACAAACAGAATGCATTCATGTTCACATATATACATATGACAGAAATTTTTAATGGTGGGTTTTAATTCTTATTGAAAGTAAAGAACTAATACCTGCAAATTATCACATTTTGCAATACATCTCTAATTTCTTATGTCTTATATGTTGTAGAAATAATATTTTTTGATATACCAGTACCTACCTAAGAAAATGGCCAATCAACATGATATTTATGTATCTTAATGGTGATGATCTTACAGAATTTTAAAGAAAGGTGGAAAGGATCGAAATCCTCTTTTATTTTTTGTGTTAATGCTCAAGTAATATGGAGCCCGATCACCTTACATATTGCAAGTTCAATAGATATATATCTATATATATATCCACGTTTTACAAGCGTGGCTTTTTTAGTGGAACACTGTTTTCCATCATTGTGATTATTTACTATTTTTGTTGCCATGACAAAGTGCATTGTTTCTTTTTTTACGACATCATTCGTGTATAATTTATATTGTAATGAAAAAAAAAATCCTTTATCGGACGAGTGTAAGAGAAATGAAAAAAAAATTTGTATCACTTTGGATTATGTCAACTTTTTCTTTTCTTTTCTTTGTGATGATGGAAATAAATAAACTATTGAACTATTGAACTATTGAACTATTGAACTATTATATGTATTTAAACCTAAATACGATGGTGGATACATGTATCTCACATCAAATGGAGGGGGGGGGGGGGAGTAGTCATATCAGGGTATAAGAAGCAGGGAAGCGAAAAGCAATTCAAGCCAAGGATGAAAAGTGGTGATGAAGAAATTGATACAAATTCAACAATTGAAATTTGATTGTCTATTGATAATTAACTATGACACCTGCAGAAACATTATCAAATAACATACAAAATTGGATCTCTGGTGATGATTATAACAAGAATATAAACCATATCATTAAACTGACTAAGATGCATGAAATGAACTTATTTCTTATCACCAGTAGATGTGAATATACCAATATCACAGAAACACACATATTCCTAAGTTCCCATGAAATGTAGAATGTCATTTCTCTCAGGATATCAATACGGGGGGGGGGGGGGGGGGGGGGGGGGGGGTGGAACAGAATCATTGATTATGTAATTGTGGATTATTTGTACTTGTAGTAGATTTATGTTTTGTTTCTCTTTTGTTCATTGTAAAGCACTATATATACATTTTCCATATAATCAACATTGAAAAAAAAAACGAGCCAATAATTTCTTTTTCGTTCTGATATTCAAATATTCGGCTAGAGAAAGGAGGAAGTGGTTTAGATTAGTGCCAGTCGGGCTATTTTCATTTTGATTGCAGAAATAACAATCAGCAAAGAAGAACGTAATTTAGAATGTGTCTCCCTTTTTCACTTCTTCCCTTACCACAGGAAAATGACTGAAAAAAAAGTGGGGGGGGGGGGGGCAGAGTGTTTGCCTTGTTTCAATGTTCAGTGACATCCAATCTCCTCTTTGTTGAATCCCTCCTGATATCTAGCACGGCGCATTTTGCGAAGCCCTACAAGCAGGGTACAGTCGTCCGAAGTCGGTTTAAGTGGCTCAATACCATGCCCCAGAGGGGTAAGACACAGTGGCTCGACAAAGCCGAGTGAAACTCATCGTTGCAACCTGCCTTGCGCCCGAACACACACACATACACACACACACACACACACAACACAAGACACACACACAAACACATACATACAAAGGACATGCATCCAGACACACACATGTGGACGGGGGGGAGGGGGGGATCCATGTTACCGGAAGGCATGGAAAACAGAGCGTATGTATGCCCATTTTTGCTACCTTGAATACTCATCTATATGCGCATATCAAGTAGATTTGAGCTGACTACATTGCAGGAGTCAGTCCAGGTCAGAGGGGGGTTCAACCCGGGTACCTGAAGGGATCAATGCAGCAAGAGAAAGAGAGTCAAGAAAGAGAGAACGGGAAAAAAAAGAGGAGGAAAAAGAAGTTGAGACAAGGGGACAGTATGATAGAGTGAGTGAGAAGAGGACACAGGGGGGAACACAGCGGATGTCCCAGATATTTTTCCTTTACCAGGGTAATGTATTTTAAGCAGATTTTCACCGGATGTGCCAATTACATTTTGACTAGCTTTCAGGTTGTGTGGAATCGGGCGGACCTCGCTGCTTAATATCATTGATACGATACCTCTCTACTCTCTTGTGCTCTCTCGCTCTTTTCTACTTCTCTCTCTCTTTCTCTCAAGTCTGTCTTTCCTTACTGCTCTGTCTTTCTCCAGGCAATCTTTGTATGCATGAAAAATGCATTTCCTTAAACCTAACGGAGCGTGGATACAGGAAAGGAATGCCTACAGGCTGTGCTTAGTCATATCTTCTTCCCGCCATTGCTAGTCTCCATGCAGCTTGTTTATTTGCATGAAATGCAACAAAGACTTTTCCCTCTGGTCTCTTCCTACTATTTATTTCTCCTCTCTCTCTCTCTATCTATCTTTCTCTATCTCTCTCAACCTGCATAGCAGTTCACGCTCACACGGACTATATAAACCACACAGTTGCAACAGCGTGTGCTCTGCCGGTAAAAGGGAATCTGGCGCGGAAACCTTGGACAGGACGTTTCAAGAAGATCTCTCTCTTCTTTAGGTGATCTTTAGTGTGAGCCAATGAATCAAGAGCAAATGTGATAAAGTGACACAATCCAATGACAAAATGGAAGATGTTGATAATTTAGCCAAAGTTTGCACGCAAGTGCAAACCCACAAAATGTGGATTTTATCATGTTGTTTCGACAAGGCAGCAAGCCACATTAAACATGTTATCTGCCGTCCATTGTTGGATTACCTCAGTAAGTGACGATGGATGGTAAAGACCACATATATTGTAAAAAACACTGAAAACCTTTAATAATGATAGTGCACAATACATATACTCACAAGTAGTTCTATTTTTCAGTATTATATCCGAGCCCCCTTTTTATTTTTCTTTATTATCTTTTTTTAAAATTGTAATTAATCTTATTCATATTCATTTGGTCTGGCAGCATGAGATAAACTGTAACTTCTTTTAATACAACCTCTTTAGGCCCCATATGAGTACTGGGTGCTTGAGATCAATATTTGAAAGGTAAACAGAAAATAACAATTACATGTATTATGTGTTTATATTGGTCAAAAGGTCTTATTACTGACAGTGTATTGTAATGGCTACTTAGCATAGACCCTGACATACAAATCTGTGCTGTGGAGCAACAGTTAATAACTCTGCCCTTGTCTGTGGTGACCATCGACAGAACCGCACACTCAGGCACCTTTTCAACCATTGAGTATCGATCTGGGCAGAGTGCTAAATCCCCCCGTGGTGTCCTGATTGCAGGACAAATTTAGATCAATTTATGGAAGCAATGGCTGTGGAATTAGAAAACTCCCGAGTCAGAAATAGAAAACAAATCCAAAGCAAATCAAATCAAGGAAGCGCCAATAGTCCTGGCTGGAGAGGAAAAAAGATAGCAAAACTATGGCACATCCAGACAGGGGAGGACAAACCTTGTCTACTTGCAACAAAGACTGTGTATAGGGTCTCAATCCATTTACAGTGAGCCAGGCACAGATTTTTACAGTACAGTACTCTCCGCATAATTGGGTAGGCTTGGGCAGAGCGTTTCTTACCCGATTATTAATAAGCGGAGTACCCGATTAACAGAAGTACACGTCTCATTCACAATTGACACATACAATGTGTATGTATGCATTGTACACTGCACCAAACACCTACACTGTATGCTTAACACGCGTGCTTGCACGGCATATTATACATACCTTACACTTGCTCAGTCACAAGCAATAATTTACCCTCTTTTTATGGACATATACAGTATGTCTTCAGAAAACTTTGTCGTTTGACTATACTCCTCGCTAACACGCAGGCGTTTTCTGAAATGAACACGTCTCTTTGCGTGCACTTGTCACATAGAACATCAGGTTACTTTTCGAGAAGTGACTGGGGAAAAGCAAAATAATGGAGCTGGTGCATGGCCTGATTTTCGTTGCAAACTTCTCTTATTGTGAATGTTGCAAAGTAAGGGAGTAGTGCAAGTGTGTTCAACTCCTGTCTGTCTATGCGATTGTGAGTGGCAGCTACATGTGTAATGTTCGCTTACGTGTGGCAATAAGTCGGTACTGGTACATGTGTTTTCATGTGTAAATCACTCCCCAAATGATCGGTCTTCATTGCAAATTAAGCAGAGAATGTGATTAGCCGTGGAAAATTTGACATTCATGATTTTTTTTTTAAGCGTTATCTGCGATAAAATGTGGGTAGAAATTAGATTAGAAGAAAATTATTTACCCATTTATGCAGAGAGGCAACCCGATTATCAGGTAATTTTAATGTGCATTGGAACTGATTTTGATGTTACTACCCAATTAAACGGAGTACCCGTTTATGCGGTATCCGATTACGCGGAGAGTACTGTACTCTAGCTCAATTGCTGGTACACATAAACGTGAGGGGAAAATGCATCAAGACAATCAAAGGAAATCAAAGACACTTCTAAGCACCACAAGATTTTGCATGGTATATAGTTTATACATTCATTTTCCAATTACAATCTTGGCATGCATGTAACTTGCATTTCACGATGAATCCTACTTTTCATCAAATTTTTCACCAAGAAAGTTGCTGTGACACCATATTCTCGGCTTGACTTTAGTTATCTCTGCTTCCTATCCATATGGGGCATAAAATTGTGCCTGAAAATGCAATGGCATTGATACTTTACTTGTGCAAGAAGTTTCTTAAAAAAACTGGCTTTCTCTTTCACATCAGATTATAAGTCCTTCTTTACAAATAAAAAGTGCTGCATACCCACATTTTTTTTTCTCATCTAATGTGCTACCCCCTCCTTCTTATTTCACCAACAAAGAACATAAGGAATTTTCACATGCCTATAATCACATCAGCAGGTTTCATACCCATTTGGTTCTCAAATGAGGATAAAATGTGCTTATATACCCAAGATCTTGCTGATTTCAAGACCAACCTTTGTGCATCCATGCATGTAGCTACAGCTTGCCAAGCAATTACATGGGCATTCACACCCCCACACCCCCCCCCCCCATGACCATGGGGTAGGTTGAATGATCCCACTTAGGCTTAGTGCTATGATGGTCCCACTTGATTACCACTGTGGTACAATATGAAAATGCAATTATGTTTGTACAGCTAATAAGTTTCAGAACATCTATGCCAATCAGAAAAGGAAGTATGCTAGAAGATGTAACAACATCCATGCAAAGTGTGTTAGAGAGGTAGGTAGGGATTTTAATAAAGATTTTCACCGGCATATTTCTTAAGTTGTCAAGTTCATTAAATAAAGTTTCAACCCTTTCTAGTAAAGCTCCATAGCTGTTTAGATTTACAGTATGTTCTGATGCTTTTCCCACAAGCCCGCCTTTGTACTTGTTCTGAAAGCACGTCATACACATTTGTTACACTATATTATGTTATACAATTAATTTTCCTTTTTCAAATCATCATTGATTTGATCATATATATATATATATATATATATATATATGTTGATAAGGTAGTCCACGTGTTGGCAAGATAAAAAGATAAGTAACAAAGCTGCAACAAAGTTCATGCTGTATTCACCAACGGTTTATTTCTTCACACAAATTTTCGGGCGTCTCGCCGCCCTTTCTCAAGTGTTGATACTTGAGTATCTCAAGTATCAACACTTGAGAAAGGGCGGCGAGACGCCCGAAAATTTGTGTGAAGAAATAAACCGTTGGTGAATACAGCATGAACTTTGTTGCAGCTTTGTTACTTATCTATATATATATATATATATATATATATATATATATATATATATATATATATATATATTAACTGTCAGGTTTGTTTTTTAGAGGGAGTGTGCACGATATTGAATTACTTCATATTTCATGGAAGTGTATTTACCTTTGAATAATGCTTCCTTTTTCAGGTCTTTTTGAATTTTCTCTCTATTTTTCAATTCTTTCAGGGTTTTTCAAAATTGCAAAAACACATTATTAATTATATATATATATATATATATATAAATATATATGTATATATATATATATATATATATATATATATACATATAAATTGACTTATGAATCAAAAAATAAATCCAAATACACATATAAACATCTAAGAGTTTGCAAGGAGACATTTCTTGCACCCATGTATGTACACATTACACATCTCTGTACAGTATACTTTACTAATGCAATACAGAAACTTACACACACGTGCACACACACATATAAATATATAGATATAGTGTATATATCTATATATACACACATATACACACACATATACCTATATGTATATAAATACAGCTATATGTTAATGTATAACATATCTGATCTTTTTTTTTTTTGAAGTCATGCTACAAAAATTTGTTTTCATGTTTCTGTAACTCTCATTCTATGTTTCCTAGCTACCATCTTCATCTCCCCCTCCTCTTTCTCCTCCTCCTCCTCCTCCTCTTCAGCCGCATTGCCCGCATGGGTAGCGACAGATCCCTTGTGACAGGAAGATCATCCCCTTGGTTACACACAATAATCCACGCGGGGCTGAATATGCAGCGACGGCCACCGACTCTCAACCGGAGCTTTGGAGGGGCCGGGATTGGAATATCAAGAGCGGGGGCGCACATCCGAATGCGGGCATTCGGCTCTGTGTGCATGCCCACATTGCTGTATATATACAAGCTCTATACGCATGTACGGAATCCAGCCAGCATTATCATTTCGTAGACAGTTTATTCTAAAGGTCACATGATGAGCGAGATCATCCTATTCTCTGTCCAACTGTGTCTAATCTAATTCGCCATCATGATCAAAGTATAATCAGCACTATGTCATGAACCCAATTTGGTCATATTTTCCGACAATTTATTGCTAAAATCAAGTGTATATGGGAATGATGAATTCCAAATAGTCTGCAAGGTCTCTATGAGCAGGGAAAGAAAAGGTTGTGCGCAAATTCAGACATATTACCAAAGTGGCAGAAGTTTTCCTCTGTTTTTGAGATTCTTAAAAAAAAAATCTCACTTTAGGGCCATGTAAGCTTTTGCAAAAGGCATTGGAACCAAAGCACCATGGAGTGAGAAAAGCTCTTTTATCACCAAAAAGACCTATACAAAGGAATAAATGTCTTTTGATCTCACAGAATTCAACAAAAATATAATCATGAGTAAAGGGATGGTATAGTATTGGTAGAGATGAGAATTGGGCTTTTAACTCTTTGGGAGATATCAAGAAACCACTTATGAAATAGTGCAGAGCAAACCATTCTAAGAGGAATTCAAAGTTTATTTTATGAAAATCGGTTTTAGAATGGCTGAGACATCCAAAAACAAAGTAAAACAAAGCAATCGTAATGAAAGGTGGGTCCCACCTTTTATAAGGATTGCTCTATTTTCAAAACCAATTTTCGTCAAACAGATGTTGAATTCCTCTTGGAATTATATGTTCTTTCATATGTCCCAAGAGGTTTCTCATTATCTCCCCCAAAAATGTTAGAAACCTGAAGTTAGGTCTCAACCAAAACTATACGGTCCCTTTAACTCTTGTCATATGAATTTGATGTCATATGGAAACTTCCCCACTTTGCTGTTAATGTACATTCTTACCACAGACAATTTTATAAATCCAAACGGATTTTAAGGGAGTTTCTCCTTGAAATTTTATTATTATTTATTCTATCATAGTAATCAGTATTATTATCACCATTTCTATTTGTACTATTGCTTCTGTTACTCCATGTAATATCATCATAACAGCATTACTGTCATATCATATAAGATATCTCAATATAACCAGAGTAAACTCATGAGCACTTCAACAGTCAATAAATTCAGATCACATCTTTTTAAAACATATCTTTTTCAATAAAAAAAGAGGTATAATTCAACCCAGTATACCAGCACCAGTCTGGATCGCCTAAGATTGGAAAGAGTCTACTAAATATCAATATGATAATAAAATGAAGAATTCAATTGCAAAGCAGGTGAAGTGCTATTTCAAACACTTTAAAGCAAGTTCATCATCAGACATAGCAAAATAAAACCATTTCAGTGATACCTTAATTGTTACATAATGAGGAGTATTCTTGAAGTTTTGATTAAAAATATCCCATATTTCCCTATAATTTTAATTGTTTTTTCAACAAGTTTAATTGCAATATCTCAAATTGACAAAAATGGAGTTAATTCTTTTTGCCATCAAACTCTTCATATATAGAACTTCCTTCCATAGCCTACCCTGGGGTAACAAATCACACTCACAAAAGGTTAGTGTGTCCAGATGATGATGCATTCTGTACATGGCATATGCACACACAGATATATTCTGTATACTGTGTAGCCATGCACATATTATTTCATAATTTCATGAATATGTCTTCCTGTCTCTGAGAGTTACAAAAAGATATATATTTTATATAAAATATGATGTCATCCTTCAGACCTCTTGGCATAAAGCCATGATGGCCAATTCTCACTCGAAGAAACAGTTGTCATGTTTTATCTCATCTCAGCATCTCCACATTATAAATGGCAAACAACAGTGACTGCCTTCTGGCCTTTGTTCCATTGGGAGATTTGTACACGTCAACAAAACTCCTATATATAGCATGTGCCAAGTTAAGCTCGGTTGGCATTTGTGCATGGATATTGCCCGCAATTTTTCTGTCATTGCCTTTGTTTGCATAAGGTGTTTTTTATACATCAATAAAAAGATGTAATTCTAACATGATTACTATCATAAAATAGTGATATGAACTTTATCACTATAAATATGTATACATGCTGATTACTTAATGTGATCTCAGCCTACTGGAATAGCGTCATTGGTGTTGTACTGTTGTTCTTGAGGGCCCTGCTGTGACGATTGCCCAAGCATTGCCAGGTACCCATCTTTACTTCCAGGTCGAGAGGGGCATTGTGGGTAATACACTAGCCATCAAAGGTTAAACAAATAGTTCAGGAATCAAATTCAGGAATTTCTGTCAGAGACTGTGCGAGAATATTGTTTGCTATACTACAGCACCCCTAACATGAAATGATGGAAGTAACTTTTTGAAAACACAGAACACACATTATAAAAATGATTGAGTAATCAAAGTTCATCTGTTACAACAAAGGAAATTGCCTGAGGATACAAAATGTACTAGGAATAAAGGATGCAGTTTAGGTAATAATGGTTACAACTCATTCTGTTGATCTCTGGAAGAAATGCAGGATGATATGTTTAGGATAGAAAATTGGCTGCAAGCTCATTTTGCTGCAGAACTGCTAACAGTCAGCACTGTTGTGTGTAGCCAGCAGTAGAGGCAAATCTCTGGTACAAAGCTAGGCCTTACGGCTTCCCTTCGGAGGATTTGCCTGCCGTAGAATAAAGCTCTCGGAATGAACTCTGGCCCACATACTGCCTGGAATGGAGTTTGTGCTGGGAGAATGATCACTGGAACAACATTTAGTAGCTAGAGCAATACTGGCTTTCCCGCTCCACAACCACACACATCGAGCACACACACACACGCGCACACACAAAAGACCGTAAAAAAAAAAAAATTCATCGCAACTTGGGTGCCCTTCATTCACCGTCAATGGCAAATTGATTGAATTACGCGTGACGTACAATGTTACGGAAGTCTGTGTTAGTGTGTAGGGGGCCGAAAGTACTGGCTGCCTCACTTTTCACCTTGCATGCGGTAAAGCTGACAAATTTTTTTCGGCTTGATTCAATCAGGGTTAATCTTTGTTAGCTGCATCAACCTCCCTGGCTGAAATAAACTGCAGTGCACGTATTGCATTCTTGCATGCATGCACAAACTGTATATACCTTCTTTACATTTCCCTCTGCTGTAAAAAAAAAAAAAAAAGCTATTGATAGCAATAATTACTAGTTACAAATTAGTTCACTTCTTTGATTGAATGTATTGTGTGCTTTCTATTTGTGATAAGGATTTTGTTGCTGTTGTTGTTGATTGATACAAACCCTGGGACGAACTGTAGATTATTTTGAGAATCAAACCTCATAAATGAACATTTCCTCTGAAACAGATAAGTTTGCTTATCACCTTTTGAAAATGAGATATCTTGTGAAACCAGTGCAAATTGCGCATGTGACAAATGTGACTCGAAAGAGGTACTGTTGAGTTTCATGATCTGCATGGTATGACACTTTTATTTTTTTGCCCATATGTTTGATGCTGTGTTTAGGGAAGGTCTTCAGGAAGGCTGAGGGTTGTGTGTTTGGGCTTAGCAAACAAAGCTCTTGAGAGAATATTTACAGTCCATCCTATCTACTCTATCCATGTGTAGATTCTATTACTTTGTTTCTAATGTTTAATGGATTGTGCCTTTAAATGAACTCTTCAGAGCCCATACTATCGGTGGCTGTCCGCCTCAAGGACTGATTAATTGCCCGAGGCTGCTCTCATGAATGTACATATTGCGTATGCAAAAGCGTATTCTTATTTTCCTGGTTCATAGGTGGAATCTATTTTTCCATATAACATGATCAGGCCATATCACAGGGTGTCATTTCAGAAGATGTTAGGATTCATATCAATTCTTGCTAGAATGGGGACTTTCTGAAGCAACAGCTCATCAGGGAGTAGGATTCTTGTCACTGACATGACACTTGCCATTACAGAAATATCCAAAGAAAAATAGTATGAACTTCACCCTTCAACCACTGAGTGGAGGTTGAGATTGCAAGAAACTACATGTGCCAAAACTGTGACTCCAACAGTCTGCAGTGCATCTTTCAAAATACCCACTATCTTCTTGAGATGTGTAAATGTCAAATTCAAATCCTGGTGGGTTTTCTTTTTTTAATTTCTTTTGGGTATATTCACTAACTGATATTCTCTGATTGGACATTTAGCCCTTACATGCTGACTTATACCTTTCTCACTCTAAACTCAGATTCTCTCAGAGTCTGTGTCAGATTCTGTGTCAGTTGTCACACATTTCTGTTTCAAATCACATTAAGCTAGTATATGGTAGAAATATGCCAAATATCTTGTTGGCCACGAAATTCTAGCTTCTGGCAAATTCTAGCACAAATAAATGAATAAACAAACAAACTGAAAACACATGAAATTCCCATCACATGTCACTTCCAAGCTGATTCAAATATTGCTTATTCTACAGCCCTCTGTAATTCTCAAATCAACCTACACTTTTATATGGGGTATTGTGGCATTTGTGTTTTTCTTTAAAAAGTTAGCCAGTTTAAAAAAAAAAACACTTATAATGCAATCACAAATCTGATACAGCAAATAAACATCACATATGATCATAATCACATAAAAAACATAATCACATATAAAACTGATCACAGAAGTAGCGGCCCACCATCTATAGCTATGACTAATTGGTCAAAGTCAAAAGCACTTATAAAGAATGACAAGTTGGCTTTCATCCCAGCAGAGTCAGTCACAATAGTACACACACCTGCTTACATACCCATAAGGGCACACTGGCAAGTAAACTACAGCTTCTAGTTTAATTATTGACACTTGACATCCCCCCAATCTGCTTGGCTCTATCCCGGTGCCAACCAACGTGCTACATGACAGGTTCACGAGATTGGAGAGGAAAAAATTCTACAACTATGGAACTCAGAACTTCACATATTTGTTGTCAATATAGATGAAAATAAATACCACACCTAGTAAGTTTGAGGCTTCACTTATATATTGCATGAAAGGTCTCTATTCAGATTTATACACAAAATATTATATAGATATAATACAGATGACAGATGATATCTATATATTCATTTATGTATACATGAAATATAAACATGGACACATATAAAAGCAAGTTAATAAACTCCAGAGAAAAATGAAATTCATGTATTTTGAAATTCATGATGGTATAATACTTATCTTAAAAAGTAGTCATAGTGCAAGTTACAGGTAGAGCTAATATTGTGGAGAAAGATATACAGTCATCTTTCTTACAAGTATTAAGATATCACACAGAAACCATCTTTTAAAGAAAATAATCTGTTTAACATAAGTTTTCCTCAGATATTTCTTTTATTGTACCAGACAACAGTGAGTCTATTCTCTTTCTCTTTTTTATATCTGTTCCTGTGCATTCATACCGGTATATGCACCAAATCAACTGCAATATTAAACCAGGGAGCGTTTTATTGTTTTATTATTGCATTTATATCATGAAGTACAGTATGCTTGTGTCCACGATGGCGTGTGTTGTACCATAGTCTCATTTCCCCTTTTTTCTTCTTTTTCCTTTTTTTTCCTTTCTTTCTTCCTTCCCAAGTTATTTTCACGTCAGTTGACATTGGTTTCTTTGATTTTGTGTACGTATTTTCCGAGGGTCCCATACCCTACAAGCTTTGCTTTGTAGTGGGACCCTCCATTTCCATTCTAATCTTTGTATTATGTATATGTATATACCTTAGAAAGGAATTTCTATTGTTACTCGTGACCACTTGTACATTTTCTTTGAAATTGTTACAAATATGTTCTGTAAATGTATTGTATATAATTTTCCCTGTTTATTCAATGGAAATGGAAATAAAATTGAAATTGAAATTGAACAAAGCATCATGTACATATCTCAGCAACAGCAACATGAGAGAAAAACATGCAAATGTGCACACAACCCCAAACAAACATAGAGATATAGCACAACTTTAAGGGCAAGCGTGAGACTTTGTTTTTGTATAAATTCAGCACAATGTTGGAGAACTGTGCCTGGTGTTTAATCCGTCAGATCGTCTCATGGGTCAGCACGTCTGCATTTTTCTATTACATGACCAGACCATCTATTTTGAGTCAGAGTGGTCTGCATGGCCTGTGGTTCATGTTCAGGCTGCGCAGTCATATATTGATCCAATATTCAACATGCCACTAAAACGGATCAATGGTGTGTGTGTGTGTGTGTGTGTGTGTGTGTGTGTGTGTGTTTGAGTGCGTGTGTGTATATGTGTGTGTATTAGCATGACATCATACTTTGTGGGTGAGGTCATGTGGATCAATGCATTGCCCATTATGGGGACTGCCTGCTTTTTTTTCACTTTGTAATTGTCCTTGTTGTTGCTGTTGTTAATGTGTATGAGTGTGTGTGTCTGTGTGTGACTAATACCATACTTTGAGAGGTCAAATGGACCAATGCATAGATATGAATTAACCAACCAACCAACCAACCAACCAATCAACCAACCAACCAACTAACCAACCAATTTGTCCATTACAACTTCCTGCAACATTTGGCTTGGTGTTTATGAGAATGCTGAACAGAAGCTCTATGCACATAGCCTTGAATAATCATCAGATATTCCATATTTCTCTAGTTCCTCATATCATTTTTTTTTCCAGGGGGGGGGGGGGAGCTATCTAAAAAAAACACCTTAATATCTACATTAGCATTAGCCTTTAACTTTATTTAGAAGGTATCTGCAAGGCTATTAGATGAATTGCTGTATTCAAAGCATTTGGCAATAAGTCAATTTGTCACACCTCTTAGGGACTTCCATTTTTGGGAAATTCTTGCATATCCTCCTCACAAGATGAGGTTAAAAAAAAAACTAATATATTTAGAGCAATTGATTTGCTTTAAAACAAATGACTACAAGAAAGACATGAAATCTAACTCTCAGAAGAATGGACTTATTGTTTCTCTGATGTAATTCTTATATGCATTTCAATGAGAATCTCTTCATATGTAATTTTGTAATTTTAACAACAATCATTAATGAAAGCCATCAACGTATACGACAAAGGCAAAATGTTGGTTTGAAAATTTCATTGCATGGACATTTTCATAAAATTTCATGCTCCACTGACCACCAGCAGAAATAACAGGCAATTTCATTAGATTATGTGTAAAAAAAAAAATGTCTTATCAACAAAAATCACAAACAAGGACAGTTCATTGAAATTGGCACAAAAGATTAATTATGCAAGAGCACCAACTTTTATTCATATTGCATATGTTGGTGCAGATGATATGAGTACAAGGGTAATATGTGAGTATACATAATATATGCTTTGAATTTTTTAATACTCTATAGAATCACAATGAAACAATATGTCCCTTATTGAAGACAAGACAAAACTTGATGACATGTTGTAATCACATGAGGGAAAGTGATTTGACAAGTGGTTTTCACTAAAGAGGATAACAATGATGTACATCCATAGTAAGTGTTTCCTTTTACTTCATGATTTCATAGCAATTACAAAGGGATAATTTTGGCTGTCCTTTTAGTACATGGGCATAATTCAAAAAGAGAATAAAATGATGAACACGTGTGCAAGTGGCTATGCACATTGTAAACAAAAGCCATTGCTGCTGTGCTTCTATTATTCTTCAGTTTTATGACAGGGACAATTTGAGTTACACATATTTTCATATTTCGGGGTGACAATTCCACAATGAGGTTTAATAGAATGCTCAAATTGCGTACAAATGGCTGAGCAGTTTGCAGAGGAAAACCTCCGCTGTTTTGTATTTTCTTTCTTGTTATATCCCCACATCTCTTTATTTTACTATTTTATTCAGAATTTTCATTCTTGTCTCTACAGGCAAAAATGACTACACACGTTGAGGCCAGGGTTGTTATAACTGTATTCACAAGAGAAAGTATTTGTTATCGTGGGATACACAACTCTGAGTACCTAGCCATAAAAGGGCTGTATTTCAGGATATTATTACTCAGCAAAGAACACAAAATGAAAGATGTCCACTTTGATGACCCGCCGATTCACAATTTTGTCGAGTGCTTTTAGAGGAGAGAGTAAATCTAACAGCATCAACTATCACAACGCTTGTCTGTGGTGACATTTGCACTATTGTAAAAGCGGAAATATTTGCGCTATTAATTTTTCACGCTCAGCCAGGTATGTTGAATTTTGCCTGTTAGAATTGTTACAACAATTGAGCGAGCATTTCAAACCGCTCACAATTGCCACGGTGATTAGGCTCTTTGGCAGCACATACTATTGATGGTAAAGGTATATTGAAAACTAGTCTGCATTACACCACAGCAAACTCACATATGCTACAAGTCTGATGAATGTGAAGAAAACTGCAAATAAGATTTAACAGTTATATCCCCACAACATATTAATCAAAAATCTAAAACGTCCTGCATTACATTCAACATTTTACATAAAGATATCACAATTCTTCATGTCTTCATTTTCACTTTAGTTTTATAATCATGAAAAATGCAAGAAAGGTTCCACAGTGCAAAAAAATCTCCATTTTAACAATTAGAATAACTTCCCAGACTGAAGGCAACACATGGATATCGCATGCACTTATATCTTACATGCGCATATAAAAATACAAGGCATCAAACGTTGTTCACATGGAAATACAGTGCAGGCACGGTTGATTGATAGATACAAAATGTATTGTTAGATATTTTGGTGAGTGAGAAATCATGTGTTCAGGAAGGGTCTCCACAGAATGTAAAAAAACAAAAAACAAAACAAAACAAAAATTTGCATGCAAACTAAATGTGGGGCATTATTTGCAGAGCACACTCACATGCCTAGATTTGTTCTCTGTTATAATCATACTGACCTTGGACAAAATGACCAGAGGGACTAGAGTAAAATCTCATATTGTGCTATTTTTTTTTTCAACTTGTGCTCATAAATTGCCTTAGAGGAAATATACTTGGGCAGTCTGTAATGATGTAATGGAGTCTACAACTTGTTTTCATTTGTCTTCACCTTGTACATGTAATTTTTCTCAATATTCCTGGATTACAAATTAACAGGCTTTTTGTAAACAGTTTTAAAAACTGGGCTCCCTTTGTTTATTTTTTTTCTCTCTGATTGACTAAGATGCATTTCTTTGAAACTTAATTTTTTTTTTAAATAGCCTATAGGGTTCCCATACCCTTCAGAATATAGAAATGGGAAAAACATCATCTCCATGCAAATTTGCACTGGATAAGTGAGTGAAAATACAAGTTTTTGTACCCATTTTTGTCAACATGTCATTAGATTTTCAAAAATGCATGTTAGATTTCATCCTGGACATTGGGGAATGTGCAAATGCTAATTTCAGTTTCGTCTTTTGTCGATCGATTCTGAAATATTGTCATTCACGTTTGTGGCTTTTCACACATTATCGTCAATTGCAATTCAAGTCCAATAGTCACAGTAGCTGAATAGGAGACAGCAAAATCAATTTCATGTGCCGGCATTCATCTTTAGCAAAGTTTCACTCAAATCATCTCCCAGATATATGGTATAATGCTGTAGTTATTGCCTGAATCAAATCAATTACCCATCACATTTATGTTGCTTCAATCATACATAAATCAGTTTCTTTCATAGCACTCACTTATTCACATCTATCAACTCGACAGACACACTGAAATACATTTACACAAACACGTACAGTGACACTATAATGAAATTGAAGCCAAGTGATAGAAAAGAAGAAGATGCAGTTGAAGCATTATTCTAAAATCAAATAGACACATACACAAGATGACAGACTTTTCATTATTCCTGGTTGAATAAAAAGTCTCCAAGTATATTCCCACCCATATATACATGTACAAAACACATTGTGCTAGGTTACATGTGGTTTATGCTCCATATAAAAGCCCATGATATAACATTTGATGAATGTGACAAAAAGTAATAATTTGTTTCAAAAATGAAGAATTTTATCTACACATTCCTGATCTCCTAATTGACAGTGACAACTGATGAATTTGAGCGCTTCTTTCTAGAAATTGATTGACCTAAAAAAAAACAACAAATACGAATGACAAGTTCACAAAAGTAAACCTAGGATTTTGAATGCAGTAACCTTCTCCCAACGATATATCCACAAATGCGTACCTTAGCAATTCTGAATAGAGGAAATGAGTGCATTGACATAAGAAGAAAATAGTTTTCTCTATCCCATACCTGGCAAAATTCAGTATGCTGAAGGGACAGAGAGCTAGAATTGAAGTCAATCTAGGCATTGGAGTGGTAATACATAACTACTCAAGGCAGATTAATTATCTCCCTCCCCCTTCCCCCCCCCCCCTCTCTCTCTCTACTGTTTTACATAATATAATGATAGGACAGCATTGTCTTCATGTGCCGAAAACCCTCAAACCAACCTTCAGTTCAATCCTTTTTGTTGTATAGCCACGATAATTCATAATGGATGGTGATAACGAAGAGAAATTTCAAAGCTAGATGATACTGTGAATTCTACTCCACAAAATATGCTCTTTACATCATGTATTATTACTGCAATTATCTCTGGTACAAAAGGTCTATCATGTACACTACAAAATGATACTACTGATTACTCTGGTACAGAGCGTGATACATACCTTTTATTCTCTCCCAAACTGTTATTTGCATACAAAAGTGTTTCAGACATTTTGCAGAAATGTGGTGGTTTAATTTCCTTTCCGGGAACACAGTAAATCTTGGCTACCCTTTGTTGCATTCACTTTACTGCTAGATTTCATATGCCCTTCTATCTCACATTTTTAGAGAAGTTTGGTTGCCTTTTTGCATTTTCGTGCCTAGTAGGTTTCACTGCCTTTCCACTACCTTTCCACTTTTTAATCTTCAGTAGTTTGTGTACCCTTTCATTTTACTTGCCCATCATGTTTTGATTGCCTTTTCATTCACTTTCACGTGTTTGGGTTTTCCCCTCTAATTTACCAACCCAATAAATGTTGGTTACCCTTTTAGCTCACTTTTAGGAGTTTATGTTTTTTCCTTCCATTTCACTTCCCCCCTTTTTGGCCCATGTATTAATTGCCTGTGCTTGTCACTTGCCTATTGTATTTCAAAAAAACCTTTTAAGGCAAGTTGGGGTTTATGTGAGCTTGAAACATTCATCTGGGAGGAAAAATGAAACTGAATAGATTAAATTCTTCCAGCAGCCCCCTGGGATGGAGATATGATATGATGCTTGTGACACCTAAATTAGCAGCAGCAGAGTCTGAAGTTCATAAATGCCTTCGTACTTGGACATCCATGCATTGCATAATGACCTGGGCGTAATTTCAGTTATCGCTCCCTAGATGAATGGGCCAGGCCACTGTGTAATCACTATTTGACAACAATAATGATTGAGTTCAGCTCAACTGCTTTAGCAGAAGTTGCGGATGAGTCATTTTACACGCTGGCAGGTGGTATTAAGCAGTGCGGTCACACTGAGAAGCACGCATGTTGTTTGACACTGTTGCTTAATACGGGGACCAAAGCATGCATGTTAAACTGCAGTATAAATGTCATAATATTTGAGCTACAGATGATCATCACAGATGACTATCTATAGTGCATGTTTTGTGAGTTGCTATACAGTTCAGGAAGCACATCCCTCCAAAACTTAAATCGAGATTACAATCAAGATTCATATTTTTGAGCATCTGAGGATTCCATAACTCATCTCAAGACTACAATCAAGATAAATGAAAAATTATTACGGGAGAGATTTTTCTATCATCTAAAAGAGCTCTAAGTGACAATGTGCTTCTCATATTTACTACTCTATACATCATCACCATATGAAGAGTTTGTTCGCAAAAACCAATAAGTCCATTTTAAAGGATTTTGAAGTACGGTCTCTGTCATAAAGTACAAAATAATACCTTTTAAATGATATATTGGTCACTACATATAAAGGTATATTTTTGAAGTTATGGTCAAAAGAAGCAAACATTTTCTTATTATTCTCTTTATTTTTCTTGACCTTAAATCGCAAATATCTCCATTTGGCAAATATGGACTTATCGGTTTTTGCGAACAAACTCTTCATATTATTGCTGGTGCTGTATGAATTTCTATCATACCTCTGTATGGTGGTCTGTCTTTTTCTCCACGTTTTCCAGAACATGCACATATTCTATTTTCTCTCTTATTTAATAACGCAAACTAAAAGTTATGTTGACCTCAGTCTATATACTCTGCAGTCACGATTCTTTATTCTTCTGTTCATGTGACAAACTTATGACTGCACAATAGTAATTCGTAAGCCACACAAAGCGAGAATGTATATTCCATACACTAAGCACAGTCTTGATACAAAATGATAGTTAATTCTATAGTTGACCTAAATTGGCCATTTGCCATCTAAAGCAGCAATATAGAAATGCACATCTTGATGGCAGATTAACCATTCATAATGAAATGAACATATCTATGTTTAAATATAGTACATGCATATTTTCATTCAACAATTTGTATATACAATGTACTATTGTGTACACATACAAAAGTCACAAAAACCACAAAAGCATGATGGAATAGAGCCAACATGTTACTCTTCTGCTGTATTTTTCCCTATACCTAACAAGGTAGCTTGTATGATATTTAAATTTATAAATAGCAGAAATTATGTGAATGTCTGTTGGATCTCCCTGAAGGTGTTTTTAATTTATGTGTGTGCCTGTTTTTTTTTTTCTTGTTCAATACATTATTCTTGTATTTGGTTTTATATGAAATATTTTATTGTATATGATATGTACCGTAAAGTTCCGTGTATAAGACGCACCCCTGTATAAGACGCACCCCTACTTTCGGACCTAAAATTAAAAAAAAAAAAAAAAACACGAAAATTTCCACGCAAATATTGCGTGTGTCATACATATTATTTCAGCTCAAAATTTCCCTAGAATGCAGCATGTATTTGCTCTATTTTTCGTTTCCTTTTATATTTTCTTTTAACGGTATTCATCAGACATCGGCAAAATATGGAAGTCGCAAAATGCGAGACTTGTCTCGGTACTCACTTGCTATTGTTTTGCCTTTCAATCGTGGTACATGTGTCATGCATATCGTACTCATGAGTGTACAGTACGATCTTTGCTGTCATGATAGCAGAGGGTCTCGCATATTGACGCATGTCAGACTGGAAGGTTCATTACTGAAAATAAGAAAAACATCAACAAGTGTAGCAGAGGGATCATACGGCAAGACGTGCGGTGCGTTCGGTAGTACACTCATGCACTACCAGTAACGTGTGTCTCTTGTACCATGCTTGTATGCACAGTGCTAGCCTTTTGCAAAAGGCAGCTCGCTATAATTTCAGCACACGCACACAGAGAGCAATGGACTTGCACACACACGGGCAAGCGCGCTTCGATCCGATCGCTGCGTGCACGCGAGTCCATTGCAAAAGCCTCTCTGCAGCTGCTGCTTATGCCAAAGGCTTGCTAGCTAGCTAGCTAGCTACAGTGTAGCTATGCTATCCTAGCTGGCCTCGTGAAATGAAGAGCAAACGAACGACATGGATATGCATGCATGCTTCACACATCGTTCATATTTGCGGTGACATAGTGTCGATCCTATGGCCATATTGATACTAGTACATTGATAAGTTTTACGGTATCGGTAATTTGGTAATGATACCTGTACATCGCGTATTCCAGCTACTAGGTTGGCTGTTGGTAGCTTGGTAGACTGACATCGGTAGCATACAGCAGTGCTGTTACAGCTGTTGTCTATGGCCAGATTGATACATCGTTACTGCACAAGGCCGATGTAAGTTTATCTCGTACTTGCAGCTTTTGTGTGTGTCCAGATTGAAAGATCGCTAATCTATCCGTAAGTTTTAGTGATTGCTTACCTTCCAAACGTCGATGGGCATACATGGCCCCAAGTTGGCCTTATAAAATTGGGTGTACATGACGGATTTTTTCCCGTGATTCGACTGTACCCGTGTATACGACGCACCCCCGATTTTCAACGTTTTCCGATGAAAAAATAGTGCGTCTTATACACGGAACTTTACGGTACTTTGTATGAAGCAAATAAAGAGTACAACATAGACAAGCAAACACACACACACAGTCACATGCACATACACTGTTTTTCTTTTACATTTGTGTATATTGCATATGTTATATACCCTATGCATACAAATACAAGTAAAGCATTGTTGAATATTACACAAGGGCATCTATAGCATTAATCAACAGATTTTCTCACCTAACCAGAAAAAAAGAAAAGCAGTAGGAATCTTGTATGAAGAAAAAAAAGATAACTCGATTTCCATTTTGATTTATGCCAGCGTTTTTACACCAGTGCCCTGTGGACTTTGATGTTGATGGATGTGAAGTTTCAACGTTCCCTCATATGTAATCATTAACAATCACTCACCCCTGAGGTCTGAAATAATCAGGCTATGCCAGACTGAATCTGCACTGCCATAACTGAGGAGACGGTGCATAGGTGATACATCATTTAACCCGTTGCTCCCATTATCACGGCTAGTCTCCACAGACCGCAGCCTGGGTACCGCTCAGGCCTGGCAGGGAAGGGGTTAAAGGGGACCTCCGGATGATTTTCAGACTTTTACATTTGAACAGCTATAAATCAGTTAAACTGAGTACAGAGTTTCAGAATTTATAGTGATTGGGATAAGGAATGAGAATGTTTTCAAAATTTATAACAAATTGCAATGAACAAGGATGATGACATGCCAGCCTCACCATAAGCATGATAAGAATGCATGAGTTGGGGCTCAAGGAAGCAGAACAAAAGAAGAAGGCATGCATAGATTTTTCACAGGTGAACTTGTTGAGCAAGTGGTATTGTAATGGAATTACACTGCTACATTCATGAAATATATGAGGCTCTGATGTCATCAACACTGTTCAGTGTAATTTGTTTAAGATTTTCAATTTATTGATTTCTCTGCTCAAGGACCACAATAAATTCCAGGAATCTATACATGGAGCTGTTGATCTATGTACTTCATGATGTCAAATTATGAAAATCGTCCGGAATGCCCCTTTAATGCTCTGATGGTGCACAGGGTAAGATGGCTGAGGTTCAATAGTTCAGCACTGCTGGTGTCACTACCTGGGACTTAATGGCCCAAGGTGATGAGATCCAGAAGACTCTTCCAAAAGGCAGTGAGAAGCTCCTCACCCGAGTTTCCCCAATCCAAGATGGCTGTAGCCCACATCCCTGTCATGCAACCTGGCTATATATCTTATGACTGCGGGCCCCATCTGTTTCATAGCGATGTAAAAAATGTACACTCACTTCATAAACTGATATGTCCATAAATCTCTGAATACTTTGTTGTTGTTGTTTTTGTTGTTCTTGTTGCTTTTTTCATAGAGGGATGAAGAGGAGACTCTTATTATAGTGTCATGTAATACTTACAAGTCATCAATGGATCTTGCAAAGCTTAACAAATATGTTTTTACGCATCTTAACTGGCAAAAGAGAGAAAAAAAACCCCAAAACTAAAACAAATCTAGGGGGCCTTGGTGTGGTGAGATGCAAGATTATTTTGTCTATCATAAAACAGTGAGCAATGGTAAAACCCCTTTGTTGTTGTTGCAACTGTTTCCTTACACAAAGATAACAACAGATTGACAAAAATGTTAATATTACTAAAATTCCTTCACTTGATAGCATAGGAAAATTTATCATGATTCAAATTGAAGACAGCAAATATGACATGGCAAAACTGATCCCATCATAGATATTCATCTACATTAGATATTAACATATTTTCTCGCTATTTGTACAAGTTTACATTTCATTGTCTGCCTGGCTAAAGGGCCTTAGCATGAAATTTTGACAACAAAATCAAATTTTGGTTTGTGACATAATTTGACAGAGTTTTGAAAGCTCTTTCACATGATGTGACCATCACTTTGTGTGTGTGTGTGTGTGTGTGTGTGTGTGTGTGTGTGTGTGTGTGTGTTTTGAGAGTGCAAGCCTTAGGGTCTTTCTGCTGGGGAAGTGATGATTCTATAAACATAGACTCTGGACTCAGAGGACATTTATAACTTGTAAATAAATTGAGCTTATGAAGAATTACAGTCTTACAAATCATTGTAGTAAAACTGAGTCAGCCTCTGACACCTTAAAGAAATTCTTGAAAAAATATTGGTATGTTAATTTCCTGCCAGTGTGTACATTTATACCATGCAATATAAATCCCCAAATATGGCATTTGCTGTTGCACGTTCTTGTGTTAATTCAACAAATCTTTTGAGTTTTATGGTTCTTGCAATTGTGCACATTTTCAGTAAGATTTCTCACTTGCATTTCTTCAAATGTTTTACATTCTTTCTTTGATAAGTAGTGAAAAACTTACATTTTGTATGTTACATTTATTCATATACATTTTCAACATGAGAAGTATCTCTCCCTACACTTTAGAAGTCACTGACTGCCATCCCATGTTGATGTGATACTGTGTCCATGAATTCAATGCAATTATGTGATTACTAAATGAGTTGTAATTTCATGCTGGACTGAAACTATTCATTGCTGGCATCTTAATGACATTGCACCATGGCAGGCAATAATTTCAAGGTGCAGCACAATAACAGAGAGGAGAAACGTTGCATCCAAAGAAGAGAAATTTTGAATTTGCATTATCAACACAAGGAGAATGATTCAAATCCATGCCATCAGATTAGTAGTGTAATTTCATAATGGTACAAGTAGATTACAGTCACATTTCACAGATGACATAGAGGTAGCTGGTATTAGATCCAATTTCACTGTGAAAGCGATAATACATGACAAGTTCCAAAAAAAAATCTGCTGGCAGGGTGTGAGATTAAAAACAGAGAGTCCATGTTCTAGAGTAGGTGAGGGCATCAATATTATTCCCGCTTGTCATTCTATATAGCGCGGGTGAGTGTCACTGGCTCCGCCGAAGAGACGCCGTCTCGGTGTGGCCTGGTGATATATTACGCTATGCTATCCCTTTAATTGCAATATGTATGGACACCTGCTGTGCATGGCATAGTCTCGGGTTTTTGCACACATTAATAAATGGCCGCATAATTGAACCCTACATTCAAGAGTTGTGTGAGTGGTTGTTGACTGAGCCGCTGCCACATATGGTCTGATCTCATATATGGAGAGAAAACATTCCTGACATGGGCATTTGGAACAGATCTGGAATAGCCACCATTCTCAACACTTTGTATTGTACAAACTAATCCAACACTTCTAAATCCCCAACCAGTTGCCAATCCAGGCCCCAAATATTGCCCTAGACTTACACATATATTGACAGACATGGAAATCTCAAGAATTTTGTATTGAGTGTTACAAATCCATCACATGATCTACCATCAGTGGTTTGGGATCCGTGATATGGATCATTCCTATTCACTTCACTGATTTCTATTTCAGGAACTCCACTGAACAATCATAATCTTACATAAATGTCATATATGGTTTTAGCGCACAATGCAAATGTATGGAAGCAATTAGAAATGTAGCTTAGTGGTAAAAACACAAAACACATGTCTTTCAGATGTGTTTCTACAGTAGCTTACATTCATGTAGTATATGAATATTAGGAATGGAAACTATTTTTTTCATTATAATGTAAATAATAATGTTTGATTTATTGTGGTCTGATTTGATGTTAGTATTGTTGGGACAAATTATAATATGGTCCCATTTTTTAACACAACAACAACAACATAAATAACATTTTAGTGCTGATATAGAGAAATCTATAATCCAACATTCTGCGTGATTGAGAGGGAGTTTGTTCATATCAAAAAGTGAAGTTATATGGCAGTTGATGAAGTAGCAATGTTCTCACAGGGTCTGTATGTACAGTTGCAAACTTTTGGTGATTAGGAGGCTCCTAAACTCTTTGCAACCAACACTGTCTATACATGCATGCATTTATGTGTGTAGCTGCAGGGTTAAACAGGTGCACTTTAGCATTTTGGGCTTTGATGCACAGAAGGTACAGTACTCATAGTGCCCTGTACATGCCACTATTCACATAATAAACCAAGTTGATTCCATCTCAACTTCTCCTATTACAAACTGCACCATGTATGGGAGTACTAGTCTGGTTGCTTGCAGACTGTTTTTGGACTGTCCTTTGTTTGAGGCATGTTTCGTTTCGTACAATATTGGCTGTGTCTCTAGATTCATTACAAATATTGCTTTAGAAATATTTCTGCTGGATGGTACAATATAATATCTTTGTACTGAACATATATCAAGATATTTCATTTCATTTTTTCATTTTATTGTTTCTGTATGGCACAATATAATCAACTCTGATCACTTTCAGAAATAAACATATGATTCATAATAATTCATGGCTGATTTTGCACATGACAGGTAATCAAATCTTAGTGACAAAGAGCGAAGACATAATGATAATAAACAAAAAGTCAAGGTACCATACAGGAGGATCCCCAGTAAGCCGAGCTTGATATTGGGGCCTCATACACAGATAAATGAATAAACAGTTTCAACCAACTGTTGGTTTACTTAACTACAACAAGATATTTATGAGTTCAAAATATATAATTCCAATTAGAAGCATATCAAGTTGATCATACTTTGGCACAAAAAAAAAAATGCAACTTTATCAAAACTGGGTAATACAGAACTTTGCACTTCTGTAACATTTTCCCTGACTTCAGATAAACTGCATTCAAACATGTTGAGAAAATCACTAACTATACACACCCAGGAGATTTTGAATACTTAATCATATACAATATCACTGTTGCTAAAATATACCTCCACGATCAATTGACAATAGTACACTTTTGGGTAAAATCAAGGATAATCAATGATATCAAGGTTTAAAGCCTCCCCACACTTGCCAAAACTTGCTCAAAGTTGTCAAGCAATCCTGAACTTTTTAATATCATCCTCTTCTGTACATTGTTACCCACTTATTTATGTAGATTGAAGCTGACCTTCACAGACATAACATTTTTTGATAAAGAGAATATGGTTAAGTTTATACACACATAAAAACTGGTGCATCTAATGTGATCAATCAGATATTAACATGTAACTCACAGGTGAAAATAAGGCATTTCTTATAATCAGCTAATTTCTGATGAATTACAGAGTGTGAAAAATGCGGTTACTTCATTTCTCACATAAAACATACATTGATTTATATACACAGTGTACACATTCACACACACCTACGTATTTAGCCACCATGCATTTTGCATTCAATCTACGAAGGAGGAAAAACAAGCCTGAAATCAAAGACTACATCCCACACCCTGACCTGGGCGATGGCTCAAAGCTACGTCCCAGCTCTGTGGCGACTCCATTACAAGACCCACATGTAAATTCACACCTCGCCTTACTCCTTAATGTCTAGTTTTCCCCCCTAAGCATTTGAATGCAAACGAGCAATGTTGATACAGTTGCACATGTGTAGCTAAGACCTTTGCAACTGGCATCAGAATCTACACCTTTCGGTTTCAAAGGCATCAGAAGCAAACGTACAGATTCTCCTCTGATTAATAATTTTTCTCCTCTTGCTGTATCTCAGTTTTCATTTCCTCATGTTTGTTTTTTTAATCTTATGACACTTGATTGCAAAGCTAGAAGGCTTCTTGTCACAAATAAGAAACTCTATCCTATAAAGCATGCTTTTCTATGCTACTTTGTCTTAAGCAGTGATCTAGATAAGCTCCTATAGATATAAAAGATATTGATTTTTGGCATACATTTACATGTCAGCAGATTATTGCCCAAAACAAAAAGAAAATTATTTTCACACAGCATTTTGTTATTTATGCTAGAACCATATGCTGCCATGTTCAATAAACAAGGGATCATCACAGGACCATGTTGGAATTTAATCTATTTGTAATAGGCCCTAGGTATATTGCAACTAAAAGGCTTTCTCTCATGTTCTTTTTTATGTTGTTGGCCTCCCTTGAAGGAGAATATGCCGTTTTCCTGCAAATCTGCACAAAACATACTGTGTTTATTGTATAATCATTGTAAAAATATCATTCTAACATCTATAGGCCATTCAGTATGATCTTATAATGCTAAAGAGAACTCATGCTATATAAGCTGTTTGGCAACTTATGTAAATGATTGGTAAATCTTGGAATTAAGTCATTTTGTTGTACACAATATTTTCTATAGTTTCATGTTCCTTTATTGTAAACATTCCATAAGATTATCATGGAGCTATAATCTCCTCTACTACTTGATAGCACATACACCTCTTGTCTACTACCAATTCCCAGGTCATTAACAAGCAGCAGCAATCCATTCCACACTTGCTAGACAGATTATATAATGAGGTTCAAGCCATCTTAACAATTTAGTCACAGATGATCTAAAAAATAGAACCTGTAATGAGAATCTTCACTTTTGTCCTTCAGTCTCAACACTAGTGGATCACAGACATATTTTTCTCTTCTTGCCATTACTTACTGGGAAAACTTACTCAAATTTGCAACCCACATGATAAAAAAAATGAAAATGTGTGATGTGGTGATTTAGAATGAATAACACTTGAGCTAGGAGTATGAAGAGAATCTTACACATAAAGGTCTGTGCATGTACAGGCTGGAAAAACACTTCTACTTGTAATATAATCAATATAAGAAAGAAGAGGATACCAGAAACAACCTTCAAGTGAAAAAGATAAATTAAGATGTAAGTGTGGGATAATACTTTTCATTTCTGATCATTGCATTCCTTCTAAAACAAATCTTCATGATAAAACCTTCAAACTGATAGTCAACTACTTTATTTTTTGGTGGAATAAGCAAATTTCATAATTTGTCATTTGCTAAAACCACTGAATTTAACATTCTTTTACCTCACTAAGGCCATATAGATATAGGGAAGAACAGACTGATCACATGGAAAAAGAGTGCATACTTTTTCTGAAGATATCTAATGCTTTTTTTTCTGCTCTGATTCAGTAGTTCACTTAAACCAAGAAGATGGCCAATTTTATTCCTTTCATGCATTTGTGAACCCTATCTGCTTTTTGCCCATTTGCCATTTTCATGTCGAGAAGATGATGGAAATGGAAACTGAGACAATAGAAAGAAGAAGGGAAAAGGATATTCTGTCTGGTCATTGGAGATCTAGGACGAGGCGAGTTATGAAAATTCATGCAGTCAAGATGGGTTTTTGGTCTACACTACCACTTCTTGCTTGGGATGGTTGCAACTCAAGTCTTGCTGGTTGCAGAGACATCTTCGCAATGTTTCCTGGAGACCAGCTTTGTCTCCGGGGAGTTGCGAGAGAATCGAACATGTTCGATCTTATTGGAGACTTTTTCCAGTCTCCATCTGGTCTCACAGACATCTCCACCATGTCTCCTTAGTTGTGGAGTCTAACTTTGCCTGTGACATCTTTGAGACCTCTCCACGGCCTTGCACAGACCAATGGCAAACTACCCTTTGAGATGTGGAGACATTGTGGAGACATCTCAATGACTGAGAAGATGTCTTAGAGATGTCACGGCAACATCCCCACAACTTCTGGGCAAATAAGATGTCACCTTGCTTTGATACATGTATGTCTCAAGACTTATGCCCTGGAGTTGCCTTCTTGGTAAATGCACAAGCCATTTTTTCTATACCTTTCACGCTACACAAGTTGCAGCGTCACGGTGACATCTCCTCCATTGAGATAGGCCCTTTATTGTCATCATGGCAGTCAGCCTTCATTTGTAGGTATTGTGCATATTTATGTAGGTATCATACATAATCATTCTTTGGTTAGTTTTCAATATTTATTTCTATGAACATATATACATGTACATGATGCGTTAATTGTTTTGCAATACAACTTCTTGCTGTGCTACAATAATTTTGCACAGACTTTGATATGACTTTAGGCCCCCTATATACATTGTATACTTAAGTAATTCCCTCACCTTGGCACACTATTCAACACTGTAATTCTTCCAACAGTGTGTGGGTGAACACACTTTCACAAATACAGCTCAGCAGCTAACAGTGGAAGAGATCCTGATCGACTCGGTAGTTCTTTGTACAGCTGTGTCTATTAGTCTATGTCTCATTGACACAAGACTTTAGGGAAAGTCAACTACCTCTGCACATCTACCTTGGATACTCTGAGCAGTCATCAATCATGGAGGGGGGAATGAATTACGTCATTCCCAGCTTCTGTGTTCCTAATGTTCTTCTTCTTCCTGGTGAGCGACTGCAATCAACATGCTGATTATTCTGTCACTTCATCAGGTAGGTCGGCATTGCACGGTGCAGTAGATTTTGAGTTTAACAGCACTATAATTTGTTTCATTGAATAATAGATAATCCCAAGAAATAATCAAAGTTCATTGAAATAAAGAATATAAAGAATGTTGTTTCAACTCTTGATAGTTAATCTTGGAGATGAAAGGAAAAGCAGAATGAATGGGAGAATAAAGTCCTCCTCAAGACAGGGCATTTCGATGCCTGGAAAGGTTGATATAAAATGTGCACATGTATCTAAATATATATAGTCAAACCTGCCCTAGCGACCACCTCCCTATAGTGGTCACCTGCCAAATGCAGCCACTGAAAAATCCCTCTGAGAGAAGAGCCACGTTTTAAAAAGACCCTGTGCATAGTGGCCACAAGTCTAATGCAGCCAGCAGCTACCAATATTGTTTCTCGTGGCAGATCATAAGCTGTGTATAGCAGCCATCGACTCACAGGGAGGCGCACTAGAACCAGCAATTTAGTGAGGTTTTCTGTTTGGCAGTCACGTTGGTCATGCATGGTGAACAGTTTGGTGGTCACCACTTCTGCATTAACCCACCATTAAAGAAATGAACCCATGAATAGCTTGCTTACTATATGCACACTTGTGCAAAATAATTTGTCGAATAATGGAAATATTCAATGCACAAAACACATGCATATATTGCATATATGCAAACAAGTGTCATGTAGAAGTAAGGGCTTATAGCTTGGATGTAGAGCATGCCATACACACACAAAAATGTCGGATAACTTGTCTATAGTGGCCACCTGTCTATAATGGCCACTCTTTTTGTCTCCCTTGGGTGGCAGTTACAGACAGCTTTGACTGTATATCATGTAATTCATTCATAGTCCAGTAGATACACAGAAATGTAGGTATTTAGATATCTTATGTGTTGGTTTCTTTATCACCATCACTAAGACAGAGTGGTCAGCTCTGATTTTGATAAATCTCTCTCTTTTTATTTCTGCTTGATTAGGCATACATCAAATTCCAATACAAAGTGCTGCAGGGCACTGTTTGCATTGTTATCTACACACAATTTAGCAAAACCAAAAACACAACAAATGCATACGATATGATGCCTAGCTCAAAACAACTATCACTATACAGCACAGAAAATCCCATGAGGTATACGAGTACATAAATTTTCATGGCTCGGTGAAATTAGATTATACCATAGATATCAAAACTGGCTCAGGCAGTCCATCAGATGTGAAATATAAAGCCAGACAAGACACATGACTAGAGGGTTTTTTTAGAAACCACAATTTCCTGCAAGGGACAATTAAAAAACCCAAGACAAATCATAGTGTGCAATGAGACCAGTGTGTTGCAACCCAGTTTGGGGATTTCTACAAGGTAACTTTATATGTCATCCAGTGTGAAGATACACAATGACTGGTAACAGGTAGGAGATATTAGCAGAAAGGAGGCTCACCATGATGGTTGGAATACAATAAAAATATATTCCACATAATTAAGGTGCTTCTTATTCTCCCATACCCAGTTCTCTTAATCAAAGTCTTATCACATTGTACCTCATCATTTCTACATCTTCATATTAGCATATTGTATACAATATTACAATATAGAATATGAGACATGAAGAGTGCACGTGATTAACTTACTATTTCTATGTCCAAGATCTACACAGTAAAATATAAGGACTTAGCGATATATTTGGTATTTACATGCAGAAGGGTTTGGGCTTGTCAGATTACATAATTTTCTGTGCAGTGACATGTATTACAGTACGAACGGCATTGCCTTGGTTTATGTCAAATGTCAATTCCTTCTTTTCATTGCCACAAGGCTCTTTGTCAGTCTATACAAGGCAAAGTATGATATGTTACATAATCATACCTTTGAGGACTTGTCTCCATGTGTATGCTTGTGTTTGCTCCCTCTTTATGTTTTTTTTTTCTCTCTGTTTCTTTGTCTTTACCTACAATGTTATCCTGTCGCATATTTGTCCATATAATTGCCTCAGGATATCAACTTTTATGTTTCCTATGCAACATAGTTTCTAATTTTTTTTAACAGATGATGACTTTTGTTGTCGGGAACATGTATATCAATACCAAACGTTCCACCCTCAGGGTTTGAAATGCTATTTCGGGAGGCTATAAGTCCCTCGACTTCTTCTCAGGACTTATAACCTCCCGCAATAGCATTTCAAACCCTTCTTGTGGAACATTCGGTATGTTCCCTCCCCCCACCAGTCATCATCTATATAATGCTTTCAGTCTTTTTTTTTCTCAGGTGTAAAAAAAAACCAAACATGTACATAACAAAAGATATCAAAGAGCATTGCATATTTTGCTTTCTTTTGTAAGAATTGTTAGAATTTAATCAATATAAGATAACAGTGCTTGTAGAAATGCTTTGATAATTGAAATGGTAATAGGTGTTTTTTTTTTTTGTTTTTTTTTGGGGGGGGGGAGGGGGAACCACAAACAATAATATTGTCAGTCAATATATACTCTGTTTCCAAATCAGTTGATATGTTTTCACACAATATCTGCTAGTTGTGGCCATTTCTTGCCTCATCTATGATCGTCACATGGTGAACACTCAGAGATTTGTAGACCACATTTAAAAACAACATTTATGCATTTTTTCTTTCTTTGCTTTTTTTATCTCCTGGTTAAGAATGCTTAGTCATCAGAACTATGCCTGGGTTTTAAATTTTCCGATAGCAGAACGAATGCCATATCATGGTAAATTCCAGCCCGTACAGACAAAACTAATCTTGGCATTTGGCTGCAATGGTACACATTGCTGTCTTATCAATGTTTCATAATTGAACTTTGCATGATTGTTGCCCTCGCAGAGTATGACTACAATTTCAGCATAGCCTTTGTATGCAGACTCCTTTCCAACTATACGAGTGACTGGGTAATCCAGGCACCTACCCCTTAGGCTCTGTCTCTGCATTATGCAACTGATGCATTCTGACAATGCAAAAAAAAATTATTTATGGAGGGATAATATCTATCATTCCAGTCAACCATTACAAATCATGTACTGTAAAAGTGGAAATTTTTGCGGTGTTGAAATTTTCGTGCATTTTGCACAACCAGAAACTAGCGCAAAGATAAAAGCATGCAAATATTTTTGCATGCCATGTGTTTCTGTAGTTGATGTCTTGATTCCACAGAATTAAAAACATGTGAAACTCATCTTACCCAGCCGAGCGCAAAAAATTTCTCATGCAAAAATATCCACTTTTACAGTAACATGTAAAAACTGCATCTTCAGAGATGTTTTTGTCATTAAGGGCTACTAAGACAAATCCTCATTTGGTGATTATGTAGTGGAACTGCATTTGACTGATGGCTTCAAATGACAAGTGTTGGGCAAGAGGGCCATTAAAGAATATAAAAATCATACTGGACAAACTCTGCACAAATATCACTAATTGTCAAATGACTGCAACCAGTGTCTGGAGCCACAGACTAATCTTGAGTGGTGTCTTACAGTCAATGCCAACCAAGTGCTGCTGATACAGTTTCATATGACAGATAGTGTATTAACCCATCAAATGCCAAGGCGAGAAAAGAGACAGAGTATACCTTACTGCATGGTTAATTAACACCACTGATCTTTACGTAAGACATACTCTGCGTGTTTTATACTCATTAGTCCAACCTTCAAGCAGACGAATGATGTATGATTTTTATACAGTGTGTGCGTCAATGTGGGCCATAAGGTGTATAATATGTCTACTATGTGTACGAGCCAACATTATGTACGAAGCAATGCCTGCATTGAGCTTGTGAATAGCAACCCTGATCAACAAACAGTTTTAATTTTGTGTTGATGCTGAAAAGTCATCTGACCTTTCCCTGATTTTGTAATATATACCGTAAAGTTCCGTGTATAAGACGCACTATTTTTTCGTCGGAAAACGTTGAAAATCGGGGGTGCGTCGTATACACGGGTACAGTCGAATCACGGAAAAAAATCCGTCATGTACACCCAATTTTATAAGGCCAACTTGGGGCCATGTATGCCCATCGACGTTTGGAAGGTAAGCAATCACTAGAACTTACGGATAAAAGAGCGATCTTTCAATCTGGACACACACAAAAGCTGCAAATACGAGATAAACTTACATCGGCCTTGTGCAGTAACGATGTATCAATCTGGCCATAGACAACAGCTGTACACTATACAGCACTGCTGTATGCTACCGATGTCAGTCTACCAAGCTACCAACAGCCAACCTAGTAGCTGGAATACGCGATGTACAGGTATCATTACTAAATTACCGATACCGTAAAACTTATCAATGTACTAGTATCAATATGGCCATAGACAAAAGCTGTAAAATACGGAGTAGGATCGACACTATGTCACCGTAAATATGAACGATGTGTGAAGCATGCATGCATATCCATGTCGTTCGTTTGCTCTTCATTTCACGAGTGCAAGACCAGCTAGGATAGCATAGCTACACTGTGCTGTAGCTAGCTAGCTAGCTAGCTAGCAAGCCTTTGGCAAAGGCAGCAGCTGCATGTTTATGCAGAGAGGCTTTTGCAATGGACTCGCGTGCACACAGCGATCGGATCGAAGCGCGCTTGCCCGTTGCGCGCTGTGTGTGCAAGTCCATTGCTCTCTGTGTGCTTGTGCTGAAATTATAGCGAGCTGCCTTTTGCAAAAGGCTAGCACTGTGCATACAAGCATGGTACAAGAGACACACATGTTACTGGTAACAGTGCATGAGTGTAATTACCGTACGCACCGTACGTCTTGCCGTATGATCCCTCTGCTACACTTGTTGATGTTTTTCTTATTTTTCGTAATGAACCTTCCACTCTGACATGCGTCAATATGCGAGACACCCTCTGCTATGTATGACAGCAAAGATCGTACTGTTACTCATGAGTATGATATGCATGACACATATACCACGATTGAAAGGCGAAACAAATAGCTAGTGAGTACCGAGACAAGTCTCGCATTTTGCGTCTTCCATATTTTGTTGATATCCGATGAATACCGTTAAAAGAAAATATAAAAGGAAACGAAAAATAGAGCATATACATGCTGCATTCTAGGGAAATATTGAGCTGAAATAATATGTAGGACACACGCAATATTTGCGTGGACATTTTCGTGTTTTTTTTTTCTTTTATAATTTTAGGTCCGAAATTAGGGGTGCGTCTTATACACGGGTGCGTCTTATACACGGAACTTTACGGTATATAACCATAAAGGGAATCCTAAAGTAAATGAACTTACTGCTTGTAGGAACTGGATGGGCCATGTGCTACCCAGGTAAGTCTATGTATGGAGGCTTATCTTTTGGAGTACAGGTTGATATTTTCGGAAACCTGTCACAGCTGGGGTGCATAATGCCTATGGCAAGAGATAGCTAAATGATAATCCACTTATGGCATTTTCTGACACAATTCTTTTAAAATAAGCATGTGCATTATAGTCAAATTGTACACTACACTAGCTACTTGTGAAGTTGTCAAGAATTATGTGTACATTCTATTAACTAAGTCAGACAACCAATTGTGGCATTATGGTATTTTGAACTAGACTCTTTTAGCAGAATTTTATCTGTAGATAATCAATTGCATTTAGTATTTACGATGCACATGCAGTGATATCATTAGCAATATCTGGGCAAAGCACTTCAAGTGATACCTCTCCAAATTGGCAAATTTTATGCTGGTATCCTGTATACTGCATGTACATTATTCTTAATTCGCAGGATCAGGTGTAAGAATCCTTGAACATAAAGCAAACAGCTAAAACATCCCTCTGTCCTCAAACTCTAAGTGTAGAATGTTTAGAATAATAGCCATCATCGACTGTCAGCATCTTTTCTACAACTCTTTAATCTCAACTTATGAACAATTTTTTCAATTTTTAACTATATTTGGTACTTATGATTTTAAAAAATCAAGCAGACAGAAATTTCCTATTGCAGCACAGTAGACTATAGTAGCTGCACTACAGAAATATACCTAGTACCATTTTCATCATTTACAGCTACATAAGCTTACTTTCATGAAAGCCCTATAGATCATAATTCTTAATTGTTTCATTTGGCACATTAGTATCATGTTCAACATGTTTATCTATAATTGTCTTGTAGGTGCTTTATTTAAGATGAGATGAAAATAGAAAAGATGATAACTCAAAATCAGCATAATAATGTTTGTTTGTTATCATTTCCATCTGAGAAGATGGCTGGATAGCCCATATTCAGCTACGTTAAGCTGGTCTTCCATGGGGTCCAGTTGGATTTGAGGTGGGACCATGTTCACCGGGTTAAACACCCTGCGCTTTACGATGAATGAATGAAGCGGGATCTTTTACGTGCATGAGTTAAATGTAAAGGAGATGAATCAGCCGCAAAGCATATCTACATGCTGAAGTGTTTTTATATCTACAGATGTTTATATAGACCAACTTCCCTCTTTTTCACTGCCTCAAATTAACTCCCTTCCTCCCCCCGCCCCCTCAAAAAACCCACACATCTCATATTATAATTAGTGCTATCTTTGCTTTATCAGTGGTTCATCAGGTGATTAAAAGTACAAAAGATGAAAGAGCAATCACATGACCTCAAGAATGAAAATTTGCACTCCTGAGTATATTTTGAGGGGGACAGAATTGATGAATACACCCTCTGTTCACCACCATAAATGATAATGTAGTTTCATTTTAACCTTATCTGATGGTGAGACTAGACTTTGTTTATTAAGTGGTCATGACTCTCAGATAAGCTCCCTACGGTGGCAATATCTGATAGCGGAAGTCATGTATTGTCTACCATAATTCATATACCACCTTGTCAATCATATTTACAGTACAAGTCTTCATAGAATCTTTTCTCTATAAAAGCTTCTCATGACCCATCTGCAAATCATATGCTATTACTTTCATGTACTTCAAATTGCATGTTATGATCCCTATTTTGTTCACTACATATGTATGTACTCTTGTCCTTCCTATTTTAGCATTTTTAATCTAAATAATATCTACAATCATATCAAATTTTCATGTATCATTTGTATCTTTCATGATTACGGGAAAATGAAAATGAAATGTATCTTTATATTGAATTAAATTGAATGCATCATTTTGTGCAGCACCACCAGGACTCAACTTTATTCTCAGTGGCACATACAGTGTACAAATGCTTAACCACAAAAACCTGGGACAATTTGCTACAGAAATGCTCATATGGCACATATTTAATTGGTAATTCTCAATCTTACTGTGTATCCTGCAGTAGTATATATCAGGACAAAGAGTTGTTGGGACTGATTACAGTCATTTATTGGCACAAAATTAGAAAAATGAACAAAAATCCTACAGCTGCAAATAAACAGTGGTATATGACCAAAATAGGGCTCAAATGAAAGAAAAGTTTTCATTCCGTACTTTATAAAGATAGAAAATGAATGACAATTTTTTAAATTTTTTACAAGAAGACACAGTGAGACTTATCGAATCACAGACACGTGGTTTCTTGGACTTTATGTGTTACAGTATTGTCATCTTTTGTCCCGCACTCAGCACACATTAACACAACACTACATACTCAGAGCACTTACCTACAGAATACATATTCTCCGGTGATCATGGAAGGTCTAATGCAACGATGAAATGAACCTTAATGGGCATCATAATTGATTTGATTGCTTACATATCAGTTAATCACATTATTGAATTCAGGGGGCAAAATTTGCACATAGCTGACAAAGTCATTGAGAGCGGAGCCTCTGGATAGCTGCCGCTACAGAAGGGAAAATTAGCAATAAACTACATGATGCACAATGGATATAGCGTATGGGTGGTCAATGGTGCATTACTTTACTTTCCGAGAACCTCGCCTCCCGCGCTCACCAAATGAAAAATGGAGAGTGGGGGGGGGGGGGGGGAGGGGAGGAGGCCGTGTATCATATGGCAAATTGCATGTCTTTTATCAGTCGTGATGATTGGTAACGATAGCTTGCTTATTGGAAAATCTTCGGAGCTGCTTTGCGCAGATCCATGCTATGCGGGCATCATATTGAACGATGAATATAGTATTGTCTGTGTCCTATGTGCCGACTAATACCCTGGTGTAAAGTCCTCTGGATTTTCTGGCAATGATGGGAAGCCATTGTGAGCTTGTGTGAGCGGGGTGGCATAAATGCACAGGCATTTCACAGCAAAGATTTGTTTGTCAGCTCCCGTTTTCTACTTCAACAATCTTTGACAAAAAGGAGACAGCATTACCAGAAAAACCTCTTTACCTAAAGAGAACATTAAATATTGCCCTCTATGCAATATTGTAAATATTGTGATAGGGGTAAAATGATATGATGGGGGGAAAAAAAAGAATAATAAATGACTCATGTTTTCTCTTCAATCTTTGCGCAAGAAAGAACAGAAGCAAGACATTTCAAAATTTCAACAGATACAAATGCCCAAAGGAGAATTCCTAAAAATCTTTGACTCTTGCAATATATCAAAATGAAGCAATCATGCCCGTGCAACATATTTACAATTCACTATGGTCTATTAATCTCTATTTGCATTAAAAAAAAAAAGAGAGTATAGAGGCTCCTGGAGAGTAAACATTCGAACAAAGATGTTTATTCTCCACATATATCACAGTTGTCTACAACGTAGTAATTTGCCAGCTCACATAAATTAAGAAATATATGATAAAACCTGTTTCTGCAGGTGTACATACAAGTCATGCCCCTCTCTCAACAAGAATGGTAAATTGTAGTAGTCTGACACATCTTTTCAGCTGTGGCTCCTCCTCCCTCTCTACCACTCTTCCTCTTTCTACTATCCCTCCCCTTTCTCTACCCCATATCTTTAGCCTACCCCTTTCCCTCCTTAAAAACCAAATAAAATTGCTCTAATAAGGAAACTGAGCCTCCATTCGAGTCACCCCCCAACGTACCACATATAGTTGCACCTCATGATGTATGCATATCACAGTAAGCAAAGATTTCCTGTTAGTCTTCATTAAAACAACAAACATAACTATTGCAGGGATCAAAAGAGGAAGTAATCATATTTTTTTTCTTCTTTTCTTCAGAACAAATGTGGTCTACCACAAATATATTTGGACAATGTAATTTCTCCTTTAAACTGCAATAATGACTTGCAAATATACAATTTTACTTGCACTGTACTTAATATTGGCTATCATTTCACCATCTGTAAAGTTTTGATGTTGTGAAATCATTTTGAAATTCCTAAGCAGTCTTGTATGATGCAATATTTCAAAATATATATTTATTTTTAAAGAATATGGTGTGAATGCCAAAGAATCTCAGAGAAATGGAACAGATTATGACAGCAAATTTAATTTTGCAACAAAATCATCTTTAAAAAGGTTATAGGCCTAATGGGGCTTTAAATGTGATTGATTAAGGAAAGAAGGGATTTATTCCTATCTTAACCCGTTGAAGACGGACTGATTTTGCTGCAACACGCATTTCCCATAGACACCTGCCCGAGTATACTCGGGGACTCATCCTCAATGGGTTAATGCAGTCATGAATAAGCATGCTACATGTATGTGGATGCTATCTTGGTCTCATTCCAGAATAAGCATGGTCAATTTAATTTTACAACATAACAACTTTCCACCAAAGTCATGCCAAGTACGAGAGTTATATTCACATTCTAGCCTTGTATGACACCCATTACCTCATTAGCCCTACTTCCTTATTTTCTTTCTGTTGCAATATTTGGTTTCCAGACTACAGATTATAAATGGGTATGACATAATGACCCTAATGTTGTAGTCAAAGTGAACTAATAGGCTACGACACTTTCAAAGTAACAGTAACCTGCACATATTCCTACATTGGTTTGTGAGGCTAAAAGATTCTTAAATGGATGGTGTTTAATGTTGATCATTACTTTTCTGTTGTGTTGGAGCATAGCTTATTTATCCTCTTTATCTAGCCCACTTTGAAGCTGGTGGATTGCTGTAGTTTCAGTTGACTGCAGTTTTCACAAGTTCATGTGGCCAGTTCTGTCAGAAATCACACAAAATACAAATATTGTTTTTGAGAGAATTGTCTCAGGTATCCAAAGGTGAGAATTCAAAAGAAAAAAAATATGCCTAACATATTTCTAAATACATCACTGGTCACATATCCTAATGCAACATGGCAACATCCACCCAAGTAGCCAAAATGACAACTGATAAATGCAATTCAAATTGGAAACAAACATGGTTTGTTTTTTCCTATTTTGCTACTTTTTCTTTTGTCGACAGTGATCATGAATTTCATCGTAACCGAGAATATACTGCAACATGGGCAGGTGATACATGGTGCCTGCCTGTCTACACCAGAACCATTGATGTAAATATCAAGGAAACATTCATCCTGTTTTCTGGGTCTCAGGATTAACAAGGGATAACTGATATCCACTCTCTCCCACCATGACTACATGAAATTAGTCTCTACAGAAAATCTTATTATAAACTTCACCCCCTGTAAAAACCTGAAATAAAACAATAGTGGCAGTCTGCACTCGAAGGGCTAAGGTGTACAAACAATAAGACCATGTTAATAAATCTAGGTCTGTTGTGTATCAAGTCTATAAGAAATTTCCATGATCTCTGCAACAATGGCTAAGCCATACATATTTGAATCTAGATCTGTTGCTGCCATGTCTGAAATATTGAATGTTTTTAGACTTTCAATATTAATGATATCAATAGATTGATCTGCAACCCGTATGGAAACACCCACTAGTGCATCTGTGTTTGTGTGATGTGTGGTATCTCACCCTTTAAACAAAGGCCAATCAGCCATTTGTTTGTGTACTGCCACCGTAGTTCCGTCCCAGCAGTGTGCACATACCTCGGGTGCCTGGCTTGTCCAATAATTGTCCATGCATATGTTTCATGTGATGCTGGGAAAACAGCGGCCGCGCGTCAAGGATTGCACAGCCGGCATAAGGCATACCACTCCTCAATGATTTTGGTGTTACAGGCACAAGACCCCGGCAAGCAAACAATCAAACAACTTTAATGAGTGGCTGTATCATTGCTCTATTGACACAGAGACTAGAACTAAAAGATAAGACCAAAGAGCATACAGTGTCTCCTGTGTGATGGAATATGCTATTTTTCGAGCAAAGAAGTGTCTTTTTTTCATCTCTTTGATAGCAAGTCCATCTCCCATTTTAGATTACTTTTTCTGTACTTCCCAAGAAAAGAAAAAAACCCTTGGATGAAAGCCAATTACAGCAGGCATAAAGACTTTTGCCTAACTTCCATGTGTGCATGTGTAAGATGGAGCATACTTCAAGTCAAGAGTGCATGACAAGAAACAGGCAAGACTGTTCAGCTAGAAGACATCATAGCTTTGTGCGCTCCTCATTCAAAAAGATATATTCAGCATACTAGGCATCAATGCTGACAGCATCTTCATATTTTCACGATACAACACAAACCCTTCAATATTCACCAACATTTGTTTCCTCTTTTGAGCCATGCTTTACAAGTTAATTTGAAACCTGAATAAGCACCTCTTTTCTTTCTTTTTTTCCAGTTTGTTCCTTCTCCAATCTGAATTCTTTGCACAGAGTTTTATTATATCACACGGAAATAATATAAGGAACAGATATTCAGATTTATTCATATAGACACAGGGATTTATAAGGGCCAGACAAAATGGTGCCAACATTTCTTGGGCACACACACAAGAAGGTGAATGATAGCAAAGGTTGAGTCACCCTAACAGAAAGATTTGACCTAAGTTACATCACAACATGAACGATCACTGTCCAAGTATTTGTTTTCTGTGATCATTTCAGGTAATGCATACTAAAGCCAATCATAGATCAATAGACAATCTTATGAAAGCTTATTCCCCAGTTTATCAGATACTGTATTATGCCATATATCTAGCAAGTCTAATTTTTCGTGAATCGGGACTTCCTGGCAATTTCATGAGCGGTTAAATTTGTGATTATGGAGCACAACACTGAACAGAGAAATGTATGCATGCATGTCACGTCCATGTTGGGATCAGAGTTGATATTTTCACATGTTTTTGAATTCGCAAAGAGCACTCGACTCACGAAATTCACAAAAATAAATACCTTGCAAATTACTAGTATTCAACATTTACACCACGTCATACATGTACATGCTTCTTTGGTTATCCTTTGATTGACACTGGAATGTTCAAAATAAAGTTGTTATGGCATAGTAAATAATACCAAGGACTATCAACCAAGAGGCCCCGATCCAAGTCTCCTGGCTACAGAGTGGTCATGCCCCTAAGGCAAGGCCCTACATTCTCATTGAAGCAATGTCCTTTAAAGGGGACTCAGAGCCGCCATCCCGTGGTTCAAACATTCATTACTTCCTTTGTCGCTATATAAAAAGAATGTCACACAAATCATAAAATGACATCATAGCTATGCACAACCATAGGGTCCTTACCTGTTTCTCATCCTTCACGCTGCTCCTGGGGGTGACGATGTGCTCCGTGTAACACCCCTCAACAAAGATGAGGCCTAGGGGTCGGCTCGCCGTCTCATTCTCAAAGTAGAAGAGGAGATTCTGGTAGAGAGCAAACCATCTCTGCTTCCATTTGCTCATGTCAGAGCTCTTCTTTTGGAGGTTCCCCGCGATGGTGAAGTCTGTCCTGGCACGGCTGGCCAGCAGTAGCAGCTGGCAGTCATCCAGACGGACCCCTTTCTGCATGGCTATAGAACTCACTTGGAATGCTACAAATCAAAGGAAATCAAGACAAAACATCAATATTCTTATCAACTGTCAGTCATACTTTCTCATTGTTAAAAACTCACATCACTCGACAGATGATGATATTAAGGTAAGATCTATACTGTGAATTGCCTTAATCAGTGACTTTTGAAAAAAGGACACATTACACTATGTATACATATATGGTTGTCTAGAAAGTTAGATCTTTGGCTTGCATTCTATACTTGCTCTCTTGTAATCCCTTCAATACTGGGATTGTTTGGCTTATTTCAATTCATGTCAAATGTTTAAACATAGCTAGAAGTCACACTCTGAACTACTACATTCAACAAACCATATAAATTTATAAACAACAGATAATAATGAATTGTATCCAGTGGAAAAAGATTCTTAGAGACATTCATTCACTTTCAGATATATGAAGTAAAGGCAATTACCATTCCAAAATTTCATCCACCGAGAGAAACAAATAGTTTTTAAGTGACTTATAATTTCAGATATGAAAATAAGTAAAAGAGTAGAACAATTTGAATACGAAAACCATCACAAAATGGGTCAAATTAAACCAATGTTTGTTGTCATTTTTTTTTCCACACAAACCTGATCAGATTGTTGCATATTGGGACATCGTCCTGACTTCAGATTGATCTAATAGAATATCCCAAATGTTTCCTCGTTTTCAGTATGTATCCGCTTGTGCTTCCAATCAGATGTCTTTTACATTGGCAATGCACAACTCCCAACACAGAACCACAACAACCAGCGGTGGCAAGCAACACGTCTGAATAAAATACTCCAGTGACAAATTACGTAGATTAGCCGAGTACGTCGGCCCAGTGATTCACAGACTCGCCCGTAAATCAGCTGGTTCAATCTCAGCCTTCAGCGCAAGAATCTTATCGATCTCCTCTCTCCCGGGTTTCGCACGTTTCCGATGTTTCGTCGCACTTGCCAAGAGTCTAACGTTACAAAGATAGTCGGCGATAGTTTGGATAACGAAATGAAATAGTTTGGGAAGATCCGTGGAGTCTCATCTTGTCCATATCTGCCCCGTTGCCCTTGACAACTTTGCAGTTGTAAGTGGGACCATCAATACGGAGGCAATCCCGGTTGAAACAACGGCTGGATGGAGAGGAGGTGCAGCTAACGAAACAGGTGCATGACCCGTCGTCAGGTGCGTGTGAGAGAACATGCACTCGTAACGTGGGTCTCCAATGCAGGACCTCCAGCACATACACACACGGGCACATACATCAAACACGCATACACACATACACACACACACACACACACGTATTTTGATCACACACACCAGATACATAAGAGCACAAGCTTGACGCCAGGGACCCTAATAAGTTGGCGCTATTCAATTGATCTGGGACGGTCGCTTGTGCACACGAAAAAATGGTTCTATATCTTCTGCTGATGAAATTGCGACGGTTTTGCGCGTTTCGTCCCTTTTTTCACTACCACTGGATTCCCCGGAACCTCATAGCAGATATTCATATGGCAGTGAAAATGGGTCAATTTTAGAGGACTTTCGTGTGTTCTTTTTCTTTTTTTCTAACAGACATGACTTATGACATGACTTAGATTTTAAGCTATCTAGGATTTTTTCTTTCTGCATGCATGCATGGTCGATAATCGATATCTCCACTGTTACCAATACGTGACTGCAGTCTAACATTTTCGTGTTAGCGATATCAGCCGGTATTATAGAATTTTCTCTAAACTTTCAAGTGTTTGATAAGTGCATTCTGTTTGCCTTTTTATAAGATGTATTCTCTTCTAAGCTATTTCCATCGTAATTAAACCATCAATACATATAAAAATCATCCGCATATCCTATGTGTTCACCAATATAAAAAGAACAAAAAAATGAAATGAAGGTCATAATAGTTCTAGTGAATTTGACGGTGTATTGAAATAGTGCATGTTTAAGCCTGACAATAGAGTATCATCTTATGAGTATAATTTCTATTATACCAGATGAAGTATTACTACTCCACTAAAAGAAAGAAAGGTAAGGGCGAATGGTCAGTCAAATCATGTTCCTGACTTCAAAGGCTATTCAATTCATTTCAAACTTTATTTTCACATTTTTTCAACAGAATGTACAAAGAAATATATGAAATTTGACATGCATTATATCGAATGATACACAGGCAGCAAAGAATAACAACATATTCTCGATCAGTATACAAAAAGAGGCCTATGGTATTATATACAAACATTTATACAATATTATACTCTTTGAAAAAACTATATAGGCTATATGCCTAGGCTATATTATGCATGCCTTTCTTCATCTCACATGAACGGTTGTATATTCTATTCAAAATGGCTTTGATACATAAACTAAAGAAGTGTATACATACAGGTTAAAACTTTATGACAAGGTTTATTACTGACAACACAAACCTTCCCGAGGCTTGCCCGACAAAGCAACAACGAATGCATGAAAACTATAGATTCCAAGTATGTACACTGAAATGTGTGGATTTGATGTATGTACAGATACTGGATGGAACAATATTGTTCCTCAGAGGAAAATAGCTATATAATAGATTTGTATAAATTGATATAAACCTGCATCTAATATGAAAGCATTTCGATGTAATTCGTTTAGTCCCATTTGCATGGGTACTAATGTATGATAGCAGCAGGTTAGCAAGCGTTTTGATTGCCATAACCCTAAACTGTTGTAAATAAGTAACATAATGCATGAATATTGATATTGTTGGTAGGTTGGTCTATAAAGCTTCCCAATCCTACAAACACACAGAAACCCTCAGACATATTTTCATGTTCTATATTGAAGATAGTGCACTCAGTCAGAATAAGCCACTTTGGAGTTAGTTCCTGGGAACATTGGTACGAACGACCTTTTGTTTTTCTCAGTCGGTTAGGGGCACTTCACTGGTTTTCAGGGCGACAAATGCATAGGCTTTATACGAAACAATATTTACGGGATTCATTATTCCTGTTCAAGCAAAGAATGAACTTGCGTAGACCAGATGACCAGAATGATCCGTCAATTAACAATTGGGAAAACATAAATTTCATTATTTTGCATTGAATATAATAATTATATTAATAGTCTCTTTCTATTAATATTGCCAAATACCATTTTTGTTTCAGGTGGATGTGCTGGCAAGCAGCATTTATAAGGATTACATGAATAATAATTACATCACAGATGCTTATCCCAGTGAATTTAAAAACCAAGATGCCTGTTGGTACGAATGACCTTTCTCCTGCTCATCGTAGTATGCGCAAAGTGGAACTGCGAACTGGCTTATTGGTACGAATGACCTTTCTCTGCTCATGCGCAGTGGAACTGCGAACTGGCTTATTGCATAGCCTGCGTGTATGACAGATCGTATATTGATTATGCATGAATGAAGCATCACAATGTAGTCAGATTTTGTGGAAATTTGAATGAACTCTTTACTAGTTTTATACCGTGGCCATTGCACGCTAGATACAAACACACGCAAGCATGGTTATGCATAGGTTCACAATCCTTAATGACGTTGTGTCTTTTTAAGATACCTGGGCCCTGTTTCATAAAGCTGTTCGTAAAGTTACGAACATCTTACGAGCGACTGGTGATCAGTTCTTGTGCTGAATTATGGAAATTCTAATAAGTATAGCACATCAGAACTGATCACCAGTCGCTCGTAAGTTGTTCGTAACTTTACGAACAGCTTTATGAAACAGGGCCCTGGTGATATTGCCTACATTATTGACAGTAATATAAGATGAAATAAGGCTTAAGTATCCTTCAAAATGATAAATATCACTGATCGCTGAGAATTGTGATAAAATGATTATGTTGATGATACTTGACAATGTCCAACTATACTTCACCAACGTCCATACTGTCATCTGTAAGTGATATTTTCTTTAAAAAACAGTGATCGCAGCTTTGAAATAATGACATTTCCACTTAGAGAGCGAAGAGGAGAGATAACTTAACATAATGAGGAACATCGATTTTACCAATGACCCTTCAGTTTCATTTTGTGACGTATTAATAGGGGTAATTATATTAATTCCGTAAAGTGGATTCTTAATTCTGCACAAGATTTGGAGCTGCCAAAATAGGGTACCGAAGTGATGATGTCACAGTCTTTATAGTTTGGATGAAACAAAATGAGCGCATTTAAACACTCGGGGCAGTTTTCGGATTTGACTGAAGGTTATGGGGTAAAAATGTGACACTATTTCTTCTACGTGACGATGAGTATAAGTCCTACGTGTGTGTGTGTGTGTGTGTGTGTGTGTGTGTGTGTGTGTGTGTGGGTGGGTGTGTGTGTGTGCTTGCTTGTGTATTTTCTTGTGCCTCTGTGTTTCGTCGTTTGCGTAATCTGTGCATGTTACTGTTGTTATTGTTTTTTTAAAGACCAGTGCTGCAATTTGGCCACAGTATACATTTTGTGATTGTGTAATACATAGCATTTAGAGATTTTGTGTATACGTAAATTCGTTCAAAATTCATTTTCAGTTAATTTTGGTGTCAGTCTCCTCAATAAGTGTAAGAGCGCATGGGCGCGACAGGTTACTATCAATCAACCAAGTGGCGAGAGTAATACCGTATGGATATTCAGTGAGGAAATTTGATCTTGCGGTAACAATGATAACAATATCACTGACACTTGATACTCGAATGTCAAGATTTACAGACATACCAAAACAAAAGAAGAGTATAGGAATGCTTGGATTTGATTTTATTTTTCGATACCTTTTTTTTTATACAGCCTCTAAAAGAGAGTATAATGCAAAAAATCAAAAATCAAAAAAGTAGCTCACAACTCTCATCATTTTATTTTTCCCAACAAAAGTATTGTTCACGTCGAAGTTATTTTGGAAAGAGAGAGAGGGAGAGAGAGAGAGAGAGAGAGAGAGAAGAGGGAGGGAGCAAAGAACAGAGAATGCATAGTGATCAGGGAGTAATAAAGTAACACAACATGTCAAAGAAGGAGAAAATTAATAGAGACAATTCAACCAGGGAGGTGAAAGCGACTCTTTCCACCTCTCTGATTCAACATTCTCAATTCAACAAAATGTGACACGCCATCTATTGGTATAAAACAGGTCGATGTTTACCTGTTCCAGCCACAGAACTCAACAGCCACGCAGTAGTTCCAGCAACGGCTGGTTTATGATGAGTGGGTCACGCATGGTTGCACTTAGTGGGCGTTAACCCAATACCTGCATTTTATTGGTTGCTTTAAGGGTGTGTGTCGCAGCCCGAGCCCGAGACTAGTATACACTTGTACTTGAGGTCGTGTCAGGAAGCTGTACCACGAGAACTGAACCACTGTATATCATCCGATTTTCGTTTTACATCCGTAGTGCGGAGGTCAATACACATGATTTAATTCTACGTCTTACAGAAAACATTGTAAATTTGTATAGAATGATAAGCCACCCTCTTCTTTTTCTTTATTTCTTTTAAACAGGAATCACATTTGCGCTCGCAATCATAGACGAGTTCACTGTCACATCATTAATTGTGTGTGTGTGTGTGTGTGTGTGTGTGTGTGTGTGTGTGTGTGTGTAAAAAAAAATACTCTTCCTGACAACCAGAAAACGTCCGGCTTTGCCGGTAAAAGATACACTGAAAGCATACAGGCGGGTGGCATAACTTGCCACTAGGTCCTTATTCGGGAGCAACAAACAAACAAACAAACAAGCAATCAAACAAACAATTTTTTAAAGCAAAAGCAAATGAACAACATCCATATTTTACGCAGTAATAAATATGTGAGTTAGTGCCCTCTTAACATTTCAATATATACATTTCGATATCTGTATGCATTGTATTTAAACAGGCCTAGACTTTTACACATGGTTTACATGGCACTCATTATTTGACAAGTTCGTTCTACATCGATAAGTTTGGACTGTATGACTATGAGCGAAAATACTACGTCGTGATGTAGAGTTCTTTGTGAATGCGTGAAATTAGATGGTAGTACAATGTCATGTATAGTCAAAACAGAGCACACGAAAAATATGTAGGCTATAATATTCGATGATGCGGGAGATGATGAAGTCCGAGCGCGGGAAGGCAATAACATTCACTATATCACAAGGAAAAACAAACAACTACAAATTCAACGCACCAAAGCAAATAAACATTGCTATAGGCCTACGAAATCACACTTCGAACGAGTCAGTCATAGGCATGAATAAGAGAATTCAGATATTTCTCTAACGTCTCCCTTTAATCCTGTACCATTAAAATTAATTTCTGTCTCACCATGCCTAACCTATGGCATCATATCTCATCAAACAATACGTTTTCATCAACTTTGTTGAATAACTTAGGAAGGAATCGGCAGGTAAAATGAAATCAGATTTGAGGAAGAACAAGTGGATCTGGATTCGTTTTCTTCAAGAGCATTGCAGAGACCACCCCGAACAAAGGGGGTACAAAGATGACGCTGTGAAAACGCCCAAGCCAGAAACAAACAGTCCCAAGCACCCGCACTGGAGGTAAGCTAGTCGTTATCAAAGCGTTTTATTATATTTGTTTCCATATTAGGGTGTTTTTCCAAATCTAGAATTAGTTTTTACAAGAATTTATTAATATTTTTCGTTACAATTTTAATATCAAAATAATGGTGAAATTAAATATGATTGCTCATTTGTTTAATTCATAGAATTCGAATAAGCGCAAGACCTTGTCTCGTTTTCTCCATTGTGTCAACACGTGAATCGGAACGTGCAATTTAGCACTGTTCAACGCAGTGTTCGAGCAGTCGTACCTACACGTTGGAGCTATTCAACACAAACTGAGCATGTCAACAATCGAGGGCTCGCTTGCGCTTGACCATTATGCATCGACTAGTGATGTCCGGTTGACCAAAACAACATTGGGGTAGTGTGATATTGCTGTTACTTTGAGATAAAGCGTTGACGCCATGAGCTAGGTTGTAAACGATCGCATTATTTCCTCAGCGAACATGGCAGCAGCTACTATTTTCTCAGCATTTCGAACGAAGAAGTTGTCGTTCTCATCGTGGCCATGGAAGGCCAGCTGTAATATCCGCCGGAGTGCGAGCAGTGGATCTACTGGCACTGCCACTGGAGATGTTCTCAATGTTTCAATGCGAACGACTGCTCTCCCAAGAATCGTTTGCAGTGTTGACATCAATCATGGAAATACTCGATTGATGAGGTGCAACGACTTTGCTATCAACCCACGGTTGAATGAGAATACTTTCGATGGCATTTTGTGTCGAAGATTTTCCAGTTCCTCGATTTTATCGAGAAGAATGAGAGGCTTGAATGCGGAGGAGGAGAGTGCCATCGAGAGGAAATTTTCCGACCCAATGAACAAGTATTTCGACTATGAAGATGTTGCGAACAATTCACTTGAAGAAATTGCAAGGTGAGATTTCAGTGTATGACCTACTCAATAATTGACATTGATTATTCACTGTAGGTAATTGTAAATTATTTTCCAAAGGTCATTAACAGACACAATTTCTGTTTATAATAGCTGTGATAAATGTAAACACCATGATTATTAACAATATTATTACTCTTGTGGTGCCTTTTCTTTCCACGACATCTTGGTTCTGAAAACGATGTTCAACTTAAAGTAGTCTACGGCTTAGTATGACTATTAACGGAATCAAAGTGGGCCATGGGACGCAGCAAAGGGGGGTGTCAAGGTCAAGTCGATGGTAACACCGCCCCCCCCTTTTGTCAATTTTTTCCTTTTTTTCCGTTTTGATGATCTAGAAAGATGAGCCCCCCCCCCCCCCCCTTCCAATTCTATGGCCCTGGTCAAACATACATGTACACCAGTGTAATAATGCTCCATTCCCAGAATAAAGGGTGGGGGAGGGGGAGCAGAACTGCAGCTACAATTAGCAATAGACTAAATATTTCTACTGGTACTAGGGCACACACTCAATGGTTTCCTACAATTTTTTCCCTTTTTTCCCTTTTTTTTTCCATTTTGATGATCTAGAAAGATGAGGCCCCCCCCCCCCCTTCCAATTCTATGGCCCTGGTCAAACATACATGTACACCAGTGTAATATTAATGCTCCATTCCCAGAATAAAGGGTGGGGGAGGGGGAGCAGAACTGCAGCTAGCAATAGACTAAATATTTCTACTGGTACTAGGGCACACACTCAATGGTTTCCTACCAGATCTATACACCAACTCTTTATGGATCAATATGGCTTGGAGTCAAGGGCTAGAAATTTTGAATTCTTATTGTGAAGACCACAGATATGTGATTATGGTTTCGTCAGTCTCGTATTGGCAAAGTTTTTGTAATGTCACAGAGTAAATGTTGATAATTGGTAGGCATAAACTTCATATAAGCAGCTATTATTATTATTATTGTTATAAATGAATAAGTGGATTTTCTGTGTATTGTTTTCTTTTTTTGTTCGTACAGAGATCAGAAGAGAAAGCTCTACTCCATGCAGAAGTCGAGAATGGAGAGAGAGTTCAGGAATGCACCCAGAGAACGCACCTTGTCATGGGATGCCATTCAGCAGATCAGATACCTCAAGCAAGAAGAGCCTGAGGAATGGTCAGTGGCCATGCTAGCAGAAAGCTTTGGTGTTGAGGAGGAGGTTATCAGGAAAGTACTGAAGAGCAGGTTCATGCCCAAAAAGGCTGTCAGGGCGAAACAGGACCGTGCTGCTGCAAAGAACTCTGAATATCTGCCAAGCAAGACTTCGGCCAAAGTCCTTGCATTGAAAGCTTCTCAGGACGCCGTGCAGTCAACGGAGAGTCCTGCCATGCAGCAGATTGCATCGAGATCTGAGTCATCCACTGCACTCCAGACTAAGCCAAGTAATGTTACAAGCTACACCAAGTACAGTTCTAATGCAGATTCCCCTTTGCCCAGCACTCGCACCCCTCGTAGGCAAGAAAGAAAGAGCATGGACATTTCTCTGCCACAGAAGCATAGCCAGAAGAACGAAAACCGACATGACCAGAGTCAAGACAGTTATCAAAATTCTAAACATCAGAGGAGGCAGTCTTACATGACTAGTAAGCGGGAAATGCCGTCGGAAGCTGAGGCTGAGTTTACTTTTGGCAAATTTGACTTTGAGAACATAGACAGCCTGATGGGGCAGGTCACTTTGAAACCCCAGATTTTTCAAAAAGGTCGCAATTTCTACAATGAGAAAGGAGAGTTTTTGTATCGCATCTGAACTCTGGTGAGAGCCATGCTATCCAAACAGAGAGTGAAGATTGATTATTGAATTGATTTGACTGGATTCTTGATGCAATATTTGGTTATGATAGCTTTCAAAATATACTTTCATTGTAATGAAAATAAACAGAAATACCCCTAATAATTTTTTTTTTAGCTGATCTTCAATAGTCCACAATTTTGTATGTGTGTGTTGATCACATAATACACTGTATATCAATATACAGGTTGGTCATGCAGTAATTCTGTGTGCCAATTTGAGTTAAGTACTATCAGTCCGTATCACCTGGATAGCTTCCCCAATCTCCTCATTTATGATATATTGCAGCATTCATGAATGTTGTCTGTCATTGACCATCCCTCACAATGTTATTTTACATCCTCACATCATTCTGAGTTGAGACTTCAACACCCAATGTCTTGCCATCAGAATATTGTACTTAATGGTCTCTAGAAAACTGAAACTTTGTGTGTAAGTATCCTGAATGAAACAAAGGAAGCCTTGCTTCAATTCAGAATGTTTTGAATTTCATGAAAAGTGAAAGTTAGTATTCTCACATAATTAAGGAAAACTTCGATTCTTTCAGTAATAACTACTGCAAATTCTTAACTTTCTGTTTTTTTAGGAGACAATGCCTTGAAAGACTGTGTTGTTAATATGATTGTCTAATTCAATTTTAGCATACATCAGTTCAAATTCTGTCATGTACACTGTATTATCTAATCCAGAGCATGGTACATATTATTTTACTCAAAATATCATGGTCCTATATCAGTTCTGCATACTTGATATACACAAAATGCGTACCTCTGGTGTGTGCATTGTAAATGCATATTAAGTAGTCTGTAATGTTTTCACAAAGTTAGCAGTTTTAAACACATTTTAGTAATCAGCCATCATACATTGTAGTATGCTGTAAAAGTCACTTGACCAAGATGCTAGCACTGTGTCTGCTGGACACCAAATTACAATGTTGATGCTATACATACATGTACGTTGTACATGTACATGTGTATACCAATTGTGGTTGTCAGACAGTCATATTTGCATTATGATAGTAGCCTTATTCATATCATGTACTGTACGCCTACAATACAGGTGTATGTCACTCCACTTTCATCAGTCTACTACATACTGTAAAAGTGGATATTTTCGTGCGACTAATTTTTCGCGCTTGGCCTGGTCAGAAGAGTTTCGCATGTTTTTAATTCCGTGGAATCTAGACGTCACGCACAGGAACATATGGCAAGCAAAAATATTCGCGGGCTTTTATTTTCGTGCTAGTTTCTGGTTGCGCGAAATGCGCGAAAATTTCAACAGCGCAAAAATTTCCACTTTTACAGTATTGTGCTTTATACCAGCTTTTATTTTGAAACTTTCTCTATTGAGCTTTGAGTATACTCTCATGTGGAGTTCTGTTCAAGTTTGCGATGTAGTTACAGTTTTGTATGTATGCATAGATGTTACAAATTTTCAATGACCTAATGGTACATGTACTTTGTACAGTTGTATTTTATACTAGCCAAATAGCATGATGTTGATGCATGCATTTGAGCATTATATCTGTGAGTAATTACAGCAACATTGACATACAGTGTATAGGGCTGGGGAAATAAAACGAGGAAGTTACATGCATGTGAAAGTTGGAAAAAAAAACCACCACTACGTCTATACATGTACACTACATTAGTAAAAATTAAAGGCAGGGGTCGCACTTAACTTTTTTTTTTAACTAGCCAGGCGGACTACTTAGAATCAATTTTAACACTGAAGCAATATTTTGGCAAGCCAGACGGACCAGTAACGTCAGAATTTTATGATTTTTAGCTAGTCCGACGTGATTTTGGGTGGCCAATGGCCAGCGGACCATCGCCAATTTCGAACCCTGAAAGTAGTATTTTACAAAAAAGTAAATTACTGTTATTTATGAAATTCAAATCATTTGTCCACACTGATGGAGGACTGAAAGTTTTGACAATTTTTTTTTCATTAATTTTTTTTCTTTACTGTGACATAGTAAACAATCTGAACTTACTACCCTGTACTTTCTTTGACATACTTTTATGAGTACACTGTCAAGATACATTTACTAGAATTTAGGAGGGATGAACTAAGGGCACATTTGTGACCTGAAATTGTTGATGAGTCTTATCTTTCATGAGAAATAACCCAACAAGAGAACATGGAATTGCAGGCTGGAAGTTAGTAAAAAGTTTTGACTTGAGTTTTGACTTGCATAGAAGTAAGAAAAATGTATTTTGTTTTCTTGACATTTATGAAGGGACCATTTCTTTCCTTCTGATTTTAGTAACTTATACATGTGTACTGTACATGTATCATTGAAATGTCATGTACAAAACATAGTAATGTAGGAAATGTACTGTACGAAGATGTGATGGTGACATTTCATGCATATAAGCAGACGAGTGTTTTCCAATTAACATCACAGTTACTGGTGGCATCCACAGTCTCTGTACCCATTGACTACACTGATATATTATGTAGATGATTAAGTCTTTATGCAGGGCTGCCAACCTTGTAAACAGCATTGCAGTATTCTGAGTGTTGAAAAGGCACTATTTCAGTGGAAAAACAGTATTTTCTCATTTTCTGCAATAGATATGTGTGGTAATACAATTTAGGACAGTATTTTCCAATGAAACCTGCAGTATTTTTGGCAAAAACTTAAAAAAAAAAAAAAAAAAAAACTGAAACAGTTACAACTGTGTAGCATCCCTGTTTATGTGATTTCATGTTGTATACAATAGCATTGATATGTTCTTTAATTGCTTGAATTCAAACTTCTATTTGGGTTATAATCTCCCTTGTTTATTCAAAGACTGTATACACATAGGACTCCATGTTGTTTGTTATTGTACAGTGTAATTGTCTAGAATGTGCCAATCAAAATATTTGAATATGTACTGATGTAAAATTTCCTGGTTTCAGAAACAGTGCAAAGATGACAACTTGGGTTCATGTGAATTCATTGCCCTTACCAAAGAATAAATTGTGAAATTTGAAGAAAAAAAAAAAGAAGCCATGTGTATGATTGTACTTTGCTGCTTGGATATCCTGACTTCTGATCTTTAAACATTTCATCTTATTGACATTAACTGAATCTTTGAATTCATTTCAGATTTCACTTCAAATAAAACTGTACATTCACAAGTTGACATGCAACCCCACACTGAAGTTAAATTCAATGTGGAGTGGCATTTCTTTAACATCAGACAGAACACAAGAAATTTCATTAAGACTGATCAGTTATATACAGTATACTATATATGTGTGTGTATATATATATATATATATATATATATATATAATATTCTCTATATATATGTATATATATATATATATTGTATATGTATATACATTATGTATATGTAACTTAGGAATATCCATAATAATGCAGATTTGAGGTAATGTCATTCCTCATAATTTGAAACCAATACTGTTGGTATATTAAAGTTTTGTTGAAAATATATATAATACAACTCTTAAAACACAGTGTACCATAACTCCATGTAAAGATTATATATACGCTGTATATATAATCTATTATATTATATTGTCGAAATAAAGATTGACACACAACCACCTTTCTCCTTAGAATCATTGCCAAATTGTTACAATTCTACAATGATTTGAAGGGAAGGATATGTATGATATCTGCTGAAAGATTGAAATTAAGTGAAGATGTGTGGTAGCATTGACATGTACATCTGTATCTGTATGAACACAAAACCTGTAAAGTCTCAAGATTCCAGACATTTGGTCTGATTTCGATTGTATATGAGTTTATTTCTCACCTCGGACATAAGAACAGTAACTGGAAAAACAAAGATATAGGCAATGTATTTCCTTTAATGACACAAGTCGCTAAAAGAAAAACATATTTCTTTTACACATATGAATTGAAAATACACATTCAATATTTTTAGTCATGGACTTATGACACTAAGTCTTTTTTTCCCTGTTTTTTTCTTTGCTCTCTAGAGACACAATATACATCTAATTACAGCCGCACTGCCATATGTTGCTTATACAACACAAGACACACAACTTTCTTATGTATGCATAGATTAGTGCACATCATACAATACATTCACATAGCTGCTACAGCTGTATGTGTAGAGTCAACTTCACACAGCATAACACGATCACCTCATCAGCACATGTCGACCAACATGTTTTGGTTTTTTTTATTCTTATTCTTCAGTTAGTCAGTCAGTCAGTCAGTCAGCAAGTCCTTAGTAATGATGTTTTACACATAACAGACACACAATTTCAGAGCAGAGAGAAATTGAATCCTTCAGTTGATTCTTGTTCAAGATTTTGTAGGCTATTGCTCCCCAATTCTGAGAGCACACTGCTTCATGGACATGGTGCAACATAGCTTGAACCAAATTCATACATGTGAGGTATTTTGATCAAAATAAAATTGTATGGCAAGTACAGACAATGGAATGAAAATCTATACACAAACATTATGAGATATGTTAACTAAGCTTTAACAGAATACCGGTACTGTCTTACAAGAGAAACTGTGCAGACATTTTTGTACAGCAGCTTAATTTCTCCTGGGTTTTTGAACGTGATAATGTAAAATCTTCAGAGCTGAAAATACAAGAAGGATCTTGCCGTGCAGTCATGTCATACCTCCTGTATTGTAGAGAAGAGCATTAAACTGTAGAGTTTTGATATTGTTTCTAATACTTCTAAAAGGTTACACGTTTCATCATTATGTATCTGTAAGTCAAGAACAGTTATTGTGTATTATGCGATTTTGATGAAGCAAGATTCAAATTCATTTCCCAACTCTTATCAGTCGAATTGCACTGTACACATAATATTTCACCCATAGATTTATTCCATTTTTCATTACATCATTCAAAAACTTCATACTTTGTCCTTGGTCCACTGTCATACGAGGTTGCCCTTCCATAATGAGCCATTTGTTCCGACTGGCCTGCCATACATCTCTCTGCATGACTGACATTACTACAGTCAACTCGCATAAGTCAAATAATCGCCTAAGTCAAAGGTCTTTTCAAGTCCTCTTCTCTTTATACTCTATTGATTTTTAATCCCTCCTAAGTCAAATTTCTATAAGTCGAAGCTATTTCTTCAGTCCACATAGATTTAACTTAGGCAAGGTCGACTGTAGCTGCATCACACTGTAAACTGGTACACAAGGCCCTGTCCTTAACATAACATCTCACACTCCACTGTTGCATTTTAAAAGCATGTGATGACATTACTGTATATCGACTCTTGCTTCTCTATCTACAGTCTACCAGAAAAGGCATCTATATTTGCAGCTTGACAATTTTGTTTCAACATTTCCACTGTACTGTCTTCATGCTTCAGCTGCCACTTCATTCATTTTTCTACTGAACTAGACCGCAAAGTTCCACATTTCCCATTAACTTCCACTTTATCTTCAAACTACACCCCAAAGATTTTACAGCCACTTGCCTGTATAAACACAAGTTTTGCCTAGCCCTGAAAGTACAGCAAGTCCAACACAAATACGAGATGACATGGAAGAAAACATCCTTCCTTTATCAACTCGACGGACACGTTACCACAAGTCAAACATTCTTTAAAACTGTTAGTGTGCAAATTCAGAGATCGACTTTAGTTGCAAACATGTTGACGTGCTTGTTTCTTCAGGTTTGTATTTCATTCAGTGCTTTTATCAAAGAGAAGATTTCAACATAACTTCCAAGCTCTATGTTTGTCTGATAGAGACCTCATCTCTTTGCTTGTTTTCTAAAATCCTAATCAAATCTTTTTTTCACCTGCAAAGCCTGTTTAAAGCCAGTGGGTCAAAGTCACATGATGATTTCATTGCATTTCTTCATTTTTTTTCTCTCTTACAGTTCCTAATTCAGGCTGAATCTTCACGCACTCTCCATCTTGCTAAACAGTCAGCTTTATGAGTGATCCACATAAATTACATGAACCTGTACTTTCCTTTGAAGATTACTATTTTAACCTTAAAAAAAGAACTTCATTTCAATTTTCACTTTGCATTCAGTTACTAATAGGTGTCAAACAAACAAACAAACAAACAGGGCATTGCTTCTTCATTCAGGTTGAGACATTTATAGAGCCGTCAGTTCAGTTAAAAGTTCGCATTCTGTCTTCTCTAAAACATGGCAAATACTCTCAAAATTTGAAGCACCTTTCTACATCCATGACAACACTGAACAGTACAGTGCACTCCCGTTATAATGAACAAGGTTATAACGAAATTCTTGTTACAACAAAATAAAAATTCAGGTCAAAAAATTATTATTTTACATATGCTTACACTCTATACTCTTCGGTATATGACAACATTTCTATACAATGGAAGAAAACCGCTGGTCCCGAAGACTTCATTATAATGGGAGTACACTGCAACATGTCAGCATAGAATGAACTGCTCAGAACATAGTGTGCAGAATTTTCGCTCGGTCCTTCCCTACCTCACATAAGGCCCGGGTTTTCTTTTAAGGCATTCCAACAAGCAGGACGAGACATCCCCTGTCACATCAACACATATACATTCTTTTAAAGAAGGCAATTATATTTCAATTGGGGATCCACTGTAACATCACAAACATACAGGTATTTTCACCTTTGATGCACCACTGAAAGTGGCACCATTCATATATTGTATATATAATTTAAAAAAAATGCAGATAATTTTGTAGTACCTTGTGATACCTTTTCAAGTACATGTTTGAGCCATTTTCAAACTAAATGCATTTGGAACGACGCAAACATGAAATATTACACACATACAATAGTGAAACTGACATTAAATTCAGTTGGAAACTAGAGAAGTCATGACACCTTTAAATTCAAATGTCATCAGTGAATCATAATATTGATCACAAAGGCAGGCTCTAAGCAGATTAGTGAGATAAAGATCTCATCACCAACAACTGTATACCAAGCATTTTGTATGTGACATTAATCACAAACTGCATTTAGCTAGTCATGCAAAATTCTGTCAATTGCTTTGTAAGACTTCTGTATACCCTGGTAAAGATTATTCTACATGCATTGTCTGACAAGAAGGTAGGTCATATTTTACTATTTCAAAATTGCCATATTGCGAGTCTGAAAAAAAATGTGCCAAATAAAAGGTGAGTGGTGGAGGCAATGATATCACGACATTGATAATTTGCTATTCTATGTGCATCCCATGTGACATGTGTGGAGATTTAATCAAATCTGTCAACTACATGCCTTTCATATTATCACTTCCTCTTCTCTGATTTTCATACACTGTGCACCACCTTTATAGGTACAACCTTTTACACGCTTTTATATAAAATCAACTGAAAATGACATGGATTTGTACTTTCAGCAATATTGCATAGCCTGACTAAGGGATGGGGGTTAGGGAAGAGGTAGAAGGGGGAAGGAAAGTAACCTTGGGATGACCACTGTATTTTCTGGAAGGAGGCACAAATAACAAGAAATACATATTGATGGAGGAAGAACAGTGACAAAGCTAGCAAATAGTACTATTCACTTGCTTTTAATTTTCACAAGTTACAGTTTAGGCTACATAAACAAACCTAGAGTTAAAGTAGTATAAGATAATGACAAAACTTTAAAACCAGGGAGGAGATATACAAAAAGAAAAAAATTCTACAGAAAATGAAGATTTTAATTACTTTTTCGTTTACAATTCATAAATGAAGATTTCATAAATAATTAATTAGCACCTAAAAAGTGATAAAAAAGGAAATTCTATAATGTGAATCCTAACATGTCATTGCATAATCACATGGTAGTTTGATTTCTGAAAAAAAAAAAATCATGATTTTTTTTTTACTGCTTTGCTCATGTTGTCTGCCATTTAACAAAGAAACTGCAAGAAAGTTGATTTGTACATAGTAATTGACTATATATTTTAAATTGTCTTTTGTTTTAGGTGGGAATCCTATCAGATTTGTAGCGCATCTGTTGTAGGTAGTTACCCAAGCCTCGCAGGTAATACTGCAGCCAATGGGTCGCTTCTTCCTTTGACTATTAGGGAACTTTAGATTTGCTGCGCAGACATTTGAGACGAGTGCATTGGACATTCTCCTCTCTCCCTGCGTCATGCTGGAAATTAGCTTTAGATTAAGTGGAGACGCAACCTATACAAAATAAAATGGCACCCCCATTATGATCTAAGCATCAAGTAGCACTCTACGTCGTGAATTGAGCGGATGTAAAAATAGCCCAGAATGTGTAGTGCAAACTTAGAAAATGCAAGCTATAAATAGATCGAATTTGATAAGCGATTCTGCGTATGCTCAGAACAGGTTTTTCCCTCTGAACATCCCTGTCGCAAAATTCTAAAGCTCCCTATTGTTCTCAGAAGCGCAACTATGGGACAAAGGGAATATGATACTGTAATAATAATGCAATCATACAAATTGTCATTCATGTATTCAATATATTGAAAACTTCAAGCCTTTTGTTTATGTTGCTCACAATCAGCTGAGGAACACACAGTAATAATCACAACTTGAAGCACACCAACCTGAAGATGGAATGATGAGTGGCTTTTTGAAGAACAGTTAAAAGAGATCAAGATGACTGGCCAGTACCCAAAATCAACAATGCAATCCTACAGGACTACAGAGCACAACAAACATATTTGTATAAAATAAATCCACTAGTTGTTATTATCTTCTCTCTGTACAAGACGTCACTGCATTGGAGCCGGCCTCATCTTTTGTGTGCATCGTCACCACTTTTCCACTTGTTGTGTACACTATGGAGGTGGTCTGCTGCTCGCTGGGTGATGTTGAGGGCTGGATGGATTGGGAGCAGCCCCTCCTCACCCATCATGGAGAGGCCGCAGAGGCCCAGGTATCCGTGAAGAGCATCCGGGTGGTAGTCTGGCCACTTGGCAAAGCCGCCCATCGATGTATCCTCGGTGGAGAGGACATAGTTTCTGTTCCACCTGAAGTCTATCATGTCAAAGACCCCTAGTAGCTGCCAATGACAAGAGAGTTCATACGATTATTTGATTTTGGACATGGTGCTTCCGTCGCTGTCTGTCAAGCATGCTATCAATACAGGCAGAGACAAGTCTGTGGTACTATGCCATTCAATTTCAAAACTATCAGCTGCTTGCTTAGAGTGGGCTATTACCATCAAGTCTTTATTTGGAGTTGCAAGAAATGTCGCAGCCATTCATATCCAGACAGCTTTCAGGGTGCAAGAAAACATTACTGTTTTCATGACTATTTCATTCTCCCAGGAGAAGTTAACCAACCAACCAACCTTGAAAAAAAGCTACCATGAATCAAAGCAGTAACACTGCAGTAACGAATTGGTGAAAATTTAAGCTCATCAGAAATAAAGAAATCCAATGAAAATTGAATATGGGGACTGAAGAAAGACAAACATGGATGACCACAGTAAATTACCTATTAACGACAAATTAAGTACCTAAAGACTGCTGTCTTTAAACACCACTTACATCTTATGCAGAACTGTGGCTGGTGGCATGGACAGAGTTTAAAAAAAAAATAATTAGATTGACTTTGGAATGATAAAGATAGTCCATTTTAATGCACATGTAAAGCCCTGAGAATGTTTCACAAATGTTCAAACAGAAACCTAGTGTACGAGGTAAAATGTTTGCCACTCTCGTGTGGCTCACCTTCAAGGTGGATCCTACCCAGAAGGAGTAGCAGGTGTCTGTCTTCTTGTTGGGGCGTCCGTTGAACCCTGACTGCTGGCGGAAGAGGCACCACCTCTTGAGCCCTTCCAGCTGCCTCTCTGTGAAGGCAGTCTCCAGCCGCCCCATGAGGACCAGCGAGGCTATTGCACAAAATGTGGTTCCACCTGGTGATAAAGGGTTGGGGCAGAGAGAGAGAGACTAGCTTTCCAAAATCAATTTGTCAAAAAAAGGGCGAATATAACATATATCGATTGCATAATGTGAAATGTTTGCTTCCCTTGGACAGGGTGGACCTAGCTCAGAATCTCCAACCTAACAGGTATACCTCAGTAGGACTTATTGTGGCATTAATTTAGGCAATCGAGATTAATCTCTAAATGAATAAAACAAAGCTCCTTGTACAATATCTATACATGTACATGAATAGAAGACAGTACTTCAATTAAACAGAAAGCACAAAGTTACTCATATGTTCTGAATGAAGATTGATAATGCAGAATGCTTCAGAATTTGTTTAAGCACAGAATCAAGATTACAAATACAAGGTCATTCAATTCTATATTGTCTTTGATCAGTGGAATTTCACATTTTGTTTTGTTTTTTTTAAATTTCCCCTTGACAATGTTTTGAAGATTTGTTAACTTGTTGTGTGCATACATAGATGCATGCATTAATATCTCTTCTCTTGCTTGCTTGCTTGCTTAATAGTTGGGTGTTTTTCACTTTCTTACTTACCATGACCTTCTTGCCCCGGTCCTTGTCCAATCCCAAAATCATGAGTCTGAGATTTAAAAAAAAAAAACAAAAAACAAAAACAAGGAAACAAACAAACAGACAACAAACATAGAGTACGACACTGATCTTCATATGAAAAAAAGAAGAAAAAAAAGGGCAAACGAACAAACTCCTGAGCAGCATCATATATAATATTGAATAGATCATAACGAGCACTATATGTGTCAATAGTCCTCTGAATATTGTCTTTGTTTTCAAATGTTGACATTGCACACAGAAAATAACATTTTTTTTTCCTCCAAGGAACAATGTTGAATCTACAAACATGATGTGGAAAAAATGTGGATAGATTTTGTTCCATTATGCAAGGGTCAAAGTCCACAATATTCATACAATACCAGGGTACTTGGTAGAGTCTTTTGTTTTCGTTCTATTTTCCCAACCTATAAAACTGACATAATAATTTGTGATTGTCATTTTGCATTTCATGACCACCATACACAAGTCAACGGCAAATGAAATAGTAAGAAAGAGGTGAAGATTTGACAGCTGCATGGGACTGTACGAATCACTCTCCACTCTCTTGATGCAAACAATTTGTGTTTGCTCCAATCAACTGCACAGTAGACTCACCAGTGAGTTCTGGATGAATGCGACGGCCTTGTCCTGGTCGATTCCCGACCAGTCTTGCAGCATGTAGCTGATGCAGCAGGCACAGAAGACAAAGCGCATATCATTTTCGCTGCCGTTCTCCAGTGCAGAGAAACTGGGGATAAAGATGATATTGGGGCAGCATCATGTTAACATGCTATTCATTTACCGAGGGCACAAGGTAACAAATTGTACTCATCAGCCAAAGAGTCAGGAGATCTCTCATTCCAATTAGAATGTCTTTTGAAAACAATCTGTCATACATGTAGCTTGTCAATCCTGGGACTTGCAAAAACAATGCATGGCATTCATCCTCTTAATAATGGTGCATATTTAAAACAAATAGACAGTGAATGACACTGAATGAAAATGTAAGTTGCAAATATGAGTGGGTTAAGAGGCAGGCACATGAGTGTCACTGTGGTGTCACTTCTCTACAATTCTGGAATTGTTCTGCACATGCACACACACACACACACAAGCAAAAACAAAAACCCAACAACAACAACACCTTATATGTTGTATGATTTGTATTACTTGACTCCTGGTACACTGGCATACATCTTAAGTTGTTACATATGTAGGACATGGGGAATCTGATATATTATAGTCAGTCAAATGCAAAACAAAATGAAAATGAAACTGAGCAATATTACACAGGAAGCATGGAGAGCAGTTCTTCATTACATAAAGCCACTTCTAGGGGTTTTGAGTAGACTCTTGGAGATCCATGGCATGATTTATCAACACTCAAACAATCACAAATAATAGTCTCATTCACTAAACTTTCCACAACCTGTTATCCTTGCTTTTTTTCTGTATTCATTTTTTTTTTCTTTTAACTGATCTTTGCAACTCTTCTTTTCTCTAACCCCAGTTATACCAGGGGTGGGGTGTGGTCACAATTCTACCTTCCATCCTCCAGCTGTAGAGCTCGCAGGCCTGCTGTGATGGCTGGGATGTTGACTCTTGACAGGTCATCACCAAGGATGATAAGGGAAGCCAGCCCTGTGTAGGTCATCGCCACATGACCTAGGTCATACGGATGAAAGACTGATGTTTCATCCTGTCAAAACAACAATGGAAATTAGCAAAATGCAAAATAATTTGTTGTTAAAGCACATATGAACAGATCTCCCTGTCATAAAGAATAGTAACATTTTTATTAAACTTTCTTCTTCTTTTTTTTCTCAGTCACAAATGTTGTACATACTCATCATTAATTGTTACAAGTGTAGTAAACTATTACAATGCAAACATACAGATAAAAATAAAAAGATCAAAACCAGGCTGGCTTCATACACATATTTACTTACCTGAGAGGGATTGTATTTGATTCCAATGGTGGAAGAACCTCTGAAGCCACATCGTGATAAAGACTCCTCTGTTGATCAAATCAAAAGGATTATGTGACTGATGATTATGTGTTTCAGATACCAGAAGAGAAAAAGTGATGAAAATTTCTTGCTAAAGCTGCCACAGCTATCATGGAAAAACAAATTTTGCTCTACGGCTTTCTGAAAGAAACAATACTCTGATTGAAATGGAACACTTGTCTTCACTGTTTTAATACAATATCTACACCTACATATGCCTGGCATCAAAATGAATTGAGACAGCTTGGAAATGGTGAAATTTGGTGAATCTACTGCAAACGTGTAGTACACTATTGTATCATCTAGTGGGTATGGCAACACTGCCTTGTGTATCCCTCCCAGGTAAACAAAACAAGACAAACATACAAGGAACACAACATTGCAGTTTTTAAAAAGTGATATTGATGGTTGTGTGTTGGGTTTTACCAAAGTGAGGATCCCCTGAACATTTGCAACATTGTTGAATGATGGAAATTTGACTAAATTCAGTGCATTGATAACACACAAAAACACTGCATCAACACTGTTGTTTGTACCAATTAACTACCATAACACAATGTCGTGCAATTCCAAGTGTGCTTGAGAATTCAAATAAAACTTCAAGTGTTAAAAATAAAACTAATTTTGTTGTATCACTTTGAAGAAAAAAACAACAACTTTTATGAGTCTCTAGAGATCAACATTTTCGAAGTGTTTTATAGGCTGAAAAGTTATATCATGAAAATCAAACAAATCTAAAATTGAAAATAGGCCCTGTTCTCTTGTATAAAATGACTTATTGACAGAAACTGTTTACTCCAGCTGTTACAGGAGTACTGGTCAATAAAATCACAACTACTAGTCCAAATGACACAGTTTGATTCAGCCTTACATATGTAGCTTGTTTCTTTGAAGAATGTCTGGCTTTTACTCATCCCCTCAACATTTTCAGATGATTTGCTTAGCTTAGAGACAGCCACAGAGAAGGACTTCAAATCCCTCAGCGGTTTTGAATTGCAATTTGCAATGGCTTTTAAATCCTTTACTTCTGGTGATATCAAATAGCAAACCAACATGCAACAACAAAAACAACAAGGGTGAGTCATAAAATGACTCAATACCAAAGTCTCGTAGTTAACATGCAACTTGCCTGAGTTGGCAGTGTCAGGTAGAACCTGCAGGGAGTAGATCCAATTAATGATTTCCTGTTTCTCTGCCTCAACGATATCAAGGGAGCCGAGGATGTCGAGACCCGATAGTGCAAAGAATGCTACCGTCAATCTGAGAACAAAAACACATTGAAATATATATTTCAGTTTTGAAGGCAGAAACAAGACTTATTGAAAACTAAGGACTCTGCAATTGTGAGGAAACTGCTTTTGATTTAACAACTAGTGCAACATCTTGCACCATGCATGAGACTGCATTGACTAGAAAGATGTAGATATTCCTCAATGAATTTAAGATGAAATCTGCAGTCAAACAGAATTTTCATTAAGTCCCTTGTACAACCTCACCTGGAATATTGCTGTAGTGTCTGGGACCCACATATGGCCTCGGATATTCAAAAACTGGAAAGGATTCAACGCCAAGCAGCTCGCTATGTCACAGCTGATTATAGAAGAATGAGCAGTGTGACCAGCATGATCAATAAGTTGAAATGACCCAGCCCATCTTCACGACGTACTGTGAGCAGACTTACTATGGTATACAGAATCACGAACGACCTTGTTGCAATCCATCCAGATACATTCTTTTACAATTAGCTCATCTAAAACCAGGAAAAATCACGACACGTGCTTCCAAACATACCGCCCTAGGGCAGTGGGGCAACATCGACAAATTTGCATTTGCCCAGAGATCCATACCCGAGTGGAACAAACTTCCCTGCTCTGTAGTTTGTGCAGTCTCACCTGAACAGTTCAAGGAACTCTTAATGACCCACCTTAAAATCACACCTTGTGATTAAGCCCACACCCCTCCTCTTATCGTGCACACAAGTCATATTCATCTTCGTGACAAGCTGCATTTATACAACCCTTTGAAGATTAAAGAAGAAGAAGAAGAAGAAGCAAACAAGCAAGCCACTACTACAAACTGGAACTGTCTGTGTGACAGTAACAGACTAACACAAACCAAATATATAAAAATATATTTCCCACTGAAAATCACAAAAAATGTGGATATTTGGCAGAATCATTTTTGCATTTTTAAATTGCAACGATTTCTTTGAAGAACATATAATCTCGAGAGATGTCATAGAAAGTTTGTACTTTCACTATTCCGAAACATGATAAAACCCTTGCACTGCACTTTGTTGCAAATATGGAAAGCCAAGTTACTAGACCTATATAATGCTAGTCCTAGTCAGTAGCTGTGTAGCTCCGTAGCCAAACACACACATATATTTCAGCACACGGGACTAGAACACACATGAAGATGACATTGAAAGTCTGTTTTCTACCTGCTCGTATCCAAAGACGAATAACTGCACGGTAGAACTTGAAGACATCTTTGGAAAAATTTAACGTGACGCTTGCTTGCTATTACAGCATCGCTGTAATCCTCAACAGCTTCGTCCATTTTCACTCCCAACACAAAAGACACCGGCCAGTGGCAGTGCTAACAGCAGCAGGAGATGAAAAGATAGAGAAAAGGAGTAGTAGGGAACGCCGCGTCACCATCTGCACTGCATGGCACTGGCCCAGAAGCACCGCACCGGTACGGTGCTCATGCGCGCAGCTAGGCACCTAGCTGCCCCAGCAGCCGCCGCGGTGTTTCGTAACGGAGCAGTGGATGAACGAAGAAATTTTAACCAGACAGAGGTCTACATGAACTAACATTGAAAGCACAAAGTACAGTAATGGATACCTGACACTTGTAATAACGTGCAAGACTGCTATACCCGCATAAATACGAGTAAAATAAAAGCCAGAAACATACTAAACAGCGTTGTGAAAACACACAAAGAAAATAGATAAAGAAAAGCACAAAGCTAGGCGTGGTATACTATGTAGGCCTAATAGGGCTTCACAGAGGTATGTACAACTTCCGTGTAGCCACCTAGAGCCCCGCCTCTGAGTTGGCTCATTTCTGCAAATCTATAGATTAATGAATGGGCAACGTGTGGGGTCTATATAATCATATTTGCACATACAGAGCCTATCTCAATAATAAAATATATCCCCCACGTACATATCCGTTCACCAATACTAATAGTTGGCCTGTAATAGGCCTATAGATATAGATAGATAGATAGATAGATAGATAGATAGATAGATAGATAAATAGATAGATAGATAGATAGATAGATAGATAGATAGGACCTAGATAGATAAATATAGATAGATATACAGTATAGACAGACAGACAGATATATATATATATATATATATATATATATATATATATATATATATATATATATAGATAGATAGATCATATTGCCAAGGTATACTGCATGGTATGTGTTTCTTTTGAACATAATTGTATATAAGTCGAAAACATATTATTCTAATTAAATTATTACAGTTTTGTAGGAACCTGTAGCGACGATGAAAAAGAAGTTTCATTTGCTATAACGACCAAAGCGTCGAGTATCTCTAATGCAATTGCGTTAAAAAAAAGGGGGAGAGAGATGATGATATCATCACAATGTGTGATGGAATTATAATATTTCATAACTTTCTCATAAAATCCGATTTTGATGAAATTTTTTATCATCCTGTCTTCTTTTTTTAATGACTTATACTTGCGGCACCGGCGTCAAATGAGAAAAAGTAAAAGAAAAGAAGTACAAAGGGTCTGTTTCTCAGACATACGGTATTATCAATGAATGCCCCCCCCCCAAAAAAAATAATAAGAAGAAGAAGAAAATCAAAGGGAAAATGGGGGAGGATGTTTCCTTTTGTCTGCATTTAGGGGTCCTTTTTCACGTGATAGGTTTTCGACATCCCCTTACAATAAAGTAAAATTTAAAAGAATGATAAGAAGAGCACATAACTAGCCAAGTGGTGGATTAAATTCAATTAAATCTGACATCCCATAACTTATTCCTTATTGTATTTCAGGAAAGTGTTATTTTGCTGTTATTTTCCGACCATAGCTATATCATAGAAGAAACATCTATCAAACAACGAAGGGTAAGATATAACTGATTATGGGACCATAACAATACGCCATTTAGGTCCGATGTGACCCCCATGTTGGCATACCAGTTGGTATACGGGCGTGTGGCGCCATGGGAGTTCAAATTGATGCTAATTGTTATATCCATTATGCCATTTTATATATTAAAAAAGAAAATCAATTTCAGGAGGGCAGGTGCCGGTGGCTGTACATTTAAGGTGAAGTTTCCCAGTGCAGGGATATTTAGAAGAATACATCAGTGAAGTTCGGGAGAAAAATCTGACAATCCGTTCGAAGGTTAGTGAATTACTATGGCACAATTTCATTGACTTTATACTCAGCCCTGTCGCTGCTATATACTAAAAGTCGTCGTCTGGTCGGGCTATGGCACAATATTTAAATGAGTTGTCATTATCATTTCGAGTATTTTACTTTTAAAGTTTTGGTGCCACCATTGCTGAATGAGAAGAATTCAACAGTTCGTGACGTCACTTGCGCAGAACAACGATTTAAGAAATACTAAGATATTTCCACAAAATTTAATTGTTTATGGTGGTATATAAAAAAAACGTTGACTTTGTGTACTATGTGCAATGGTCAATGACATATAGGACTAATCTTATAATAAGGGTAAAGTTACTCCTTTGCTTTCTTAATGAGGCATCAATAACCGCTTATTGCTCTTTCATTGCACTAGATTTTTTTTTTATTCCTTTACTCTTCACATTGTTGTCCTACCGTGGATGTGACAGTCTTTTCATCCAGTATATGGTTATACCAAGGAGGTTCGAGAAATGGAGTCATGCACAACAGTCTTATTCGCTTTGATCCCATGCTCGAAGCCGCCACTAAAAAAATATTTGAAGTAAAGTATAATGTGTCAAACTGGATCTGCCGCTCAGATGCAAAGACAATTGACTCGTGTCTCATTGCAAAATCACCAGCCACTTTCCAAGGAAGATAAATGTCTTTGTGATGGTAATTACTTTTCGCTATCCCTACTTACAAACGATGGGCGGTATAGACAGTGGTAAAGGCACGGGGGTGCGCGAATAGAAATTGCTCAAATATTGCTGAAATAGATATCAAAATTACTCGACTGTACGTGTCTGTACGCTAAACTGACAATCTATAAAGAACTATACTGGAAGATGATACCCATATTAGTTTCATTTGGCGGAAATAAGGAGAAAGTGATAAAACCGGCTTTCCATGAGGGTAAAATTTCAAACATACAAAAAATACAGCTCAAATTTACACTTTTGCACATTTTCATATGCTTTATCATTAGGTGAAATTTCATTGCATTAATTGATAAAACGAGCAGCATGTAATACCCAATATTATGTTAGCGTTAGAAATGAATCTTCAGATTGCTCAGAAAGATGGCGGCTTCAAGCATCGAACATCAAAAGCACAAACGCACCTGTGGACTTCTTTTGTCCATCCACAGAAAACTGACAGCTGATTGAATGATTATAGTCAGTTGCAACTCCATCTCTCGAGCCTCCTTGGTTATACACAAACTTTACAAATTCATATAACTTTTGAACGGATTGTGAGATTTCCTCAAACATCGGCAATGCAATTAATATAATTTAGTGGAAACTTAATGAATGAAATGAAATGAAATGAAATGGAAAGAATTGTGTTATACTAGATATTGCTGCATTCACTCAATCACCATGTTAATTGTCTTAGGGAAAAGTTTTTGTCTTGGAGAAAAGTTTCTGGGCTCGACACGAAGATCTATGTAGCGAGGTGAGGAGAGGAAGTAAAGAGGTCAGACGGAAATGCTCTGCCCTCCTTGGCTTGACAACATTCACTTCCGGAACGTGCGGCTGCTGGACTTTGTGGTATGTGTAGTGATCGTACCGGGTATACCCGTAGCAGCCTGCTGCTGTCTGATCTCCTGCGTATGGCGTGGGAGTCGAGCTATTCAGTGAGGAGATAGTGCATGGCAGCGCGTGGCTGGACTACCACGGTACTATGTGTAGTACACATGTTCTGTCTGTGTGTAAAATTGTGTTGCCGTTTCTTGATTGTCTTTTGTAGGGCACCAGTCCAGCTTTGCAGCTTGAAATTCTGCCATTGTAAGCCCGAAGAGCTACACGATGTGGTTTGCTGAGGCAGAGGAAGTCGTGGAAGTAGTGAGGGGCCATTTTCCGTGGACATGTCTTCTTCTGGTACCGATTTTAATCGCCATTTCTCCGGTCAACGGGGCGCATGATTTCACGGCGTATCGCATGCAACAATTCGACCTCCACGGCTCGCAGTATGGTATGAAGAGAACCCATTCTCGACTAAACTAACGTGGTATATTCTAGACGGGGTTAGTTTCACCAGCTAGCTTGGTGTGGACTGTGTCTGTGGCTAGTCACGTGGGATGCAAAGAAAATATGCCGAAAATACCGTGTAACACTAGAGGTCTAACGTTTAAAGATAATATAAAGTTTTGGTACCTCAAAAGTTTCCCTGAATTTCCTTGTCTTGGTTTGTGTTTCAGGTTAAAGTACCTTTCATAAACACTGTGAGTGTGAGACTTACACCACTCGCCCCAAAGTGCTCTCATGTACTCTTACTTAGTAATCACGCAATAATGGTTTCGTACCAGAGCCGTCGCGGTACCGCGAGAATCAATATACACTAAACTACAAGTTGTAGTACACGTCACGTATTGTACGAAACCATTACTGCATGCATGATAACTGCGACCAGCAGCCCCATATGCATAGCTAACTGCGTCCAGCAGCCCCATCATACGCATAGCTAAATGGGGCTGCGCATTGTAGCATTCAGGATCACGACAGACGTAGTATTGCGGGTGAATATCAACTTAAAATCCAAAAATTTCTTCAATTTGAAGACTCGCCAGTTAAGTTGAAGTATTGAAAACAGGCCTCGGGCAACATTTGGTCCTGCCAATAGTCCCTTTCTGTTCGAATTTGTTGACTGAATGTGACTCGGTCGAGAGGACCTTGGGAGAGCTACACTGAATCGACGGCCAGGGCATGCGCCCACAGACATCTTATCCGTTCAGGGATTTGAAATTTGCACTGACCGTCAATTCAGTGTAGCTCTCTGGTGAGTCTTCAAATTGAAGAAATTTTTGAATTTTAAGTTGATATTACCCGCGATACTACGTCTGTCATGATCCTGAATGCTACAATGCGCAGCCCCATTACGCTATGCGTATGGGGCTGCTGGTCGCTGTGTGTATGGGGCTGCTGGTCGCAGTTAATTGCATGATTACTAAGACACGGGAGCACTTTGACTTTGGGGCGAGTAAGTCTCACAGTGTTAGTTATATGAAAGGTACTTTAACCTGAAACACAAACTAAGACAAGGAAATTCAGGGAAACTTACGAGGTACCAAAACTTTATATCATCTTTAACTAGATTCTAGTTAGTTATTGTCTGAATAAAATTATTTAATTTTACTAGACTATAAAGTCTATGTTTGCATGCAAACTGTACAAAACCAGTGACAGTGCAGTGAGTGTGCATTGTGGTCTATCATTGATAATGTAGGCCTAGGTCCTGCTTTGTGGAATAGCCCTGATGACGCTGATTACTGTCAATAGCCCTGATTAGGTAGTGATGACACTGATTGTAATACAGTTGTCTGTTGTGTGGTCAAGCCTTAAAGTATTTAAGTACCTCCGCCAAGGAAGGATCAGGAGGAGGTTAAGTGCAAGCCACACATACAATACATCGGCCCTCTCGCGCTCACCCCAACCAGTTGGACATGGGGGCGAGTGAGGCACACAGAACAGTAGGGGACGCACAGTACAGCTCACTGTCGGATCGGTTCGGGGAGGCAGTAGCGGTACGTGCAGCCTATCGTGTGTGATAGTTGTGTGTGTGTTGATTATTTTGTGGATACACACACACACACACACACCGAGCTAGCCAGCTTCCCATGATCGATCGTGGCAGAATACCAGACATAATCGATGCCGGAAATTAAAACTTTTTTTATACTGACTTAATAAGAAAAACATTGTATTGTAATTGATCACATTGTTTACTTAGAAATAATTACTATCAAATAGAAGTTTATATATAAAAATTATTGATTCATTATAGATATTTGTAAACCAAATTATTAATGAAATGATATCAGTATTAAGGAAAGAGCCTATAGCTTTAAGGAAGGCAGGGAAGGAGCGCGTTAAGTGATCATCGGCGTTGGTTTGTCTATTTGCAAAATAACTCAAAAAGTTGTGTACGGATTAAAAATGAAATTGCATGAAAGTCGATATTGACACAAGGAACACCTCATTCAATTTTGGTAGTGATCCGGGAATTTTTATGGATTTTAAATATATTTTTCATATTTTGGCACATAAGGTCAACGAACTTGGGGTTCAAACTGCGTGTACTGGAGGTTTAGATACGCGCACTTAAGCGCGCACTCTGCTCAAGCAAGGCACCGTGCAATAACGTAAACAAAAGGCTTCTATTTTGAGAAATTGGGTGGAAAAAGGGTGGAAATGAGTTGCTGGATTGGCGGAGGTCTGTGCTCTCCAAGTGCTTTTCTAGTTTTTCATTTAAATTTGAACCAAAGCAGTCGTTGAGATGCATCTTGATATTGACATCAACCTTCATGTACGGTACATGTACACTGCAGTTGCTCAGAACAGCTACATGTACTCTGTAGTTCTTTGTGAGCGATCGCAGTGTATGTACCGGTAATTAAAGCATGCTGCCTGCACTGCACAATCTGAATCTGAAGTGAGCGGTCTATGTTTTATGGTGTGAATCTTTCATTTACATTATACAAGTACCCGGTAGATCTCTAACATTAACAGAGAGCAACAAATCAATATGTAGGAATGATTTATGCAAGTTGAATGAAATTATAATGTTAGATTATTAGATTGTGCAGGCAGTGATCTCTCGCAAAGAATGAGTGTGTTTTGAGCAATGGCATGAAAGCAGACATTGATATTGACTCTTTGGGACTACCGATTTTGTTGAAATCCATGTGAGTAATTGGGTTTACATTAGCGCCAGGCATTCATACCATTAAGCATCAGATCACCGCACTTTTCATGTGGCACTTGTTTCTGTTTGTTTAAAGGAGACCTCTGGATGATTTTCAGACCCTTACATATGAATAATATAAATCTATTACACTGGATAGTGGATACAGAGTTTCAGAATTATTACAAATTACAGTGATTAGGATGAGGAATGTTTTCAAAATTTATAACAATTCACAGTTAACAAGGATGATGACTTATGGTAGCCTCACCATAGGCATGCATGATTGGGGGCTCAAGGAAGCAGAACAAAAGGGAAAAGCATCCATGCATAAATTTTGCACAGGTGAACTTGTTAAGGAAGTTGTATTGTAATGAGTTACATTGCTTCACTTCTGAAATATGTGAGCCTCCTATGTCATCATCCTTGTTCTAGAACAGTGTAATTTGTTGTTGTTGTTGTTTTCTTCAGTGTATTGGTTTTTCCGATCAAGGACCACAATGAGTTGAGCACAAATCTATTCTTCAGGCTCTTGATTTGTATGCTATGTGATGTGAAATTATGAAAATTGTGTGGAATTCCTCTTTGATATATTATCAACCAGATCTCTAGTAGAGCACATACACTGTACCACCAGGTTCAGTGAAACTAAAATCCTCTAAAACATAAAAAAAACCTACATGCTTGTACACCCACAAGTTAAAACATCCATTGTTATCAAATGTATTGTACATGTTGTACAGTTGTACATTATATTTTGCCATCACATCAGACAACCCCTGTTTGTGAGACTACAATGTCAAAAATGTCAAAATTGTGGCATTGCTAGTAGTAGGGCCTTCAAGTACAATGTACTTGTTATTGTACATACTCATGAATTTAAGTTCTTTGCGTTGATTTGTTTTGTTAACTTGGTCATTTCCATCTATTTCCAGGCTGTCGCAACACCTTGGTCAACCTGGAGGCACGCCCCATCTCTGCCAAGATGGTTACCAGGAGGTGTATCCTGGCCAGGCTCTCTGAGGTGACAGCGGAACGCTACAGGGAGCTCATAGAACAGGGGGCGGGATCTCTTGTCATTCTGCTCCCCGAAGTGTTGTCGTCTGCTCCGAAGGAGGTTGTCAATGTGAGTGGAATTGGAAGCAACCTTTCTACCACCCCTTTTGCTCTTCTTTGATTCTTGATTCAGCACCTAAAAACGGGTTCTTGATTCTGTATTTCTGTTGAAAACTTATCAGAATCCTCTAAATAGCTGAATTTATATTGGATCCATAAATTGGCAATGTGATACAGAAGATTGAAGCAAATGTTTTTTCATGAAATTGGCAAATTTTCATTACTGATTTTGGGGTGATACTTATTTGTCATTCCATCACTATGGTTCTGGATGGCAAATTCCACTACTTGTGGGTTTGCTTCCAAGCCTTGATCAAGCCCTTATGTAGCATACCCTGTGTTCAGTGTCGACACCAACTTGATTTCAGATAGTTGGAAATGTTTCTCCTGATGTGAACGTGAATGATTTTTCATTAGCATTATTTTTTTTTTGTGTGTGTCTGTCATACAATGTATGATGCATTGTTATTTCTGCATTTATTGTTGTCAATATTATTGCCGCCATCATAAATGACGATAGGAATGTGTTGCAAAACACAATAACATATTTTTTATTGTAAAGTATTTGTAGATTTTCATAGAATGTGACACACCATTCCACCCATCCCCTATGGCATATGTGCCAGGTATTTAGCTTACCTCCCTTTTGAGGGGATCCAACACACATACAAGAAATGTGTTTAACTAATATTACATAATGCATGTTTCCCTTCTTTCAGCAATGGATGGAGTTGGAGGCGTTGATGCTGGAAGGTGAAACAGTCATGCCGGTGTACTTTGCCCAGGAGGATGAGGAGCTGCTGTCCATTCACCGAGACATCCAGGAGGCGGTCAGCGGGGACCAGGCAGCATCTGGGGCTCAGGGTACCTCCTCTTGTCTATAACAACTCTAACTTCATTTTGTTACTAAAAAAAAAAGAAAAAAGAAAGTTGTAATGAACAACACAAAATGTTATGAGTAATAAAAGGAGAAATGGCAAAAAGAGATCTTTTTCCCCAAAGATCGCTTGAAAAGGGAGAGGATGAAATAATCATTTTATTTTTGCTTTATTAGTTGGAAGCAAATAAACAACAGCCACAAATGACTCCTCTACCCATAAAAGGCAGTAATGCGTGAAATTGTGGTTGCAGCAAATAGAGTCAAGTTTATTATAGCCAAGCTGATCCTAGCTGAGCTGTTCCTGGGAAGTCCAAATCTTTCTTATGATACCTTGCAGTAACCTTGATGGAATTATCTTGCAGAATAGACTCATTCTGGAAGGAAATGAGTTCTGGAAGGTTCATTTCTTCTGTGGCTGTTGTTTATTTGTTCCTTTGAAGGAAAAAAAAATCTATTTTATACCTCATATGTAATGCAATTTGAAGACATCTGTTGTTAACAGTTTCCCATGAATTCGAAGGTTCTTTTGTATCTACTTTCCCAAACAGCTCTGTTGAGTGCTGTCTATGCAAATGGGTTCCAGATGGTTATTTCTGGCACGCAGGCAAAGGCAGTCAAAGATGGCAGCATCATCAGCTTCCAGGTAAATATCTCAGAGGGGTTTTGTGCCTTTTGTAAAAGAACTCTTGTCTGTAAATGTGTAGTGTGTTCCATGCTAAGCAAAACATGGAGCTGCCAAATGTTACTTTTTTTCCAGTGTTTTGTACTATTTTTTTTTGCCGTAAATACTGCAGGTCTCGTGGAAAACACTGTTTTTCCCAATTGTATTAACCACACATACATAATGTGTATCTATTGCAGGAAAGGTAAATACTGGTATACAGTTTTCCACCAAAAACATGCCTTTTTACAAAGTTTACAAGGTTGGCATCCCTGTACACTTGTTTTTCAAGTCTGAAAAGAAACTTGAATCAAGTTACTACCAGTGCACATTTTTCACACCTTGTTTGAGCAGTCACAGTCTGCAAGTGTTGTCATATCATTTTGTTTGATTCTGAATTCACGATTGCAGTGTGAATGTAGTCTTTCCCTTTGACTATGGAATCTCTGTGTTTACCCTCTCTTCTGTCTCTATCAGGGCCAGCTAACTGGGAAGGGTGTGGAAGACCAGCTGCCCACACTAGCTGTGGTTGCTCACTATGATGCCTTTGGGATTGCCCCAGTAAGTTTCGCTGTGATAGATTGAGCTTTTTTTTTTTTTCTTCATACCTCAGAGATACAATAAAGCCATTTTTCTCTTTTATTCATTCTCTGTATAAGTTACTATAACTTTTAAAGAATACCATGATTGAATTGCGATGTAATTCTTTGCCAAAATGTTGTTTAAAAGGAGTGGTTGATAAGTTCATATATATAATGGCTGTTTGCACTAGAGCAACATGTGGCATACTGGATTAAATGCTTCTCGGGGGTTAGCAAAGAGAAATGGAAAACAGCTGACAAATCTTCTTGAAATTTTTTCTCCATGCTTTCTAGGCTGCCCTGTCATAACAGGTTTATTATTTCTCATGTGATTGTGACCATAAATCTAGTATATTTACACTTCTCTGATGAAATGTCATGTAAAGCTTCTGTCAAATTCTCTCCCTATGTAGTAATTGTGAGCAGAGAGTCTTTACGCTGTAGAGACAGAGTCAGGGTCAGGCCACCAGTTAGGGGTAAACCCCAGCAAGAGGGCCTTTTTGAGACTTGTCCAAATTTCCCAACCTACGTGTGTATTTATATATATTACCATCGAATTATATTTGCTATTATCATATACCAATTTTGCTACCAGTGTTTGGTAGTGAAAAACACAGCCAATCAGCAGAGCTGCCAAGTTTCCCTGGTTCTGCAGGAGGCTTCCTTAGAACTTCCATATCTCCTCATGTCTGGATTAGAGAACATCCAAACCTCCCTGATTCAGGAATATTATTTGTGCCCATTGAGTATGTATCACAAAAGCATCCCCCGGTTGCTCTGTGGAATCCCCCCCCCCCCCCCCCCCCCCCCGACTTTGGTGTGTCAACTTTGGCAGCCCTGCAATCAGTAGAGCTCTTTTTGAAGAAGCTTATGCTTAATGCATTTTACACCGACACCCAGTGGACAATTCTAGTTATTCCATTGGTGACTGTGACCAGCTGAGTTATTCAGTGCTGCATTGTGGTGCACTGCTTAACTTTTTGTCTTCCAGATAATCACATTTGTAGGTCTCGAAAAGCCCATGCTGAAGCGCTCGACTTACAACTGTTAGAGCCGTTTAGCTTTCTTCACCTGCAGATGTTGGCAAAAACCGGAGAGTGAGAGCGTTTGAAAGAGACTGAGCTGCAATTTCCCTGTTGCTTTTTATATATTATAGATTCAATGAAATAATACAAAACAAACAGCTTAAATAGTTTATTCATCTTTAACACTTTTTTTTTCACACCTGCAGCACCTGTCGTTTGGGGCAGACTCTAATGGGAGTGGTGTGGTTGCACTGCTAGAGCTGGCGAGGCTCTTCAGCAAACTCTACACCAGTTCAAGAACTCACGCAAAGTAAGCTCTCACAGACCATTCCGGAATATCTAAAAGATGGCGGCATTATTTGTTTGATTTGGTCAAAGTCATTAGAAAATGTTTGTCACTTCAGACAGTAATGGTAGAATAAATCCTTATGAGTGACTGGATATGAGCAGGGTGATATATGTTCATAGATATCTTGCTAGCGAAAGCTTAATTTTTCAAAACCTTATGCTTTTTTAGTGTTTTTTTCATCCAATTGCACATCAATAAACAGCTTCCTTTAATAACAATGGTTGACAATTGTCTAAATTAGGCTACCGCAGTGTTTAACAGTTTCTTTGGAGAAAGCCTCATTTAGTGGCTTGGGACAGGGAGGGCAGTGGGAGAGGCTGAGAGAGCAAGCACATTTTGGGGATAGTCCCTACCTCTGCCTTTCTCTCATAATTTGAAAACACTCTCAAAACAGATTTAAAGCAAAAATCCATACACACTTCAATTGCCAATATGGTTTGAGCAGCATGTGATCCCATGTATCAATAATGACAGTTATTTCATCTATCTGTCACATCTCAACACAGTTTCAATATTATGCCTGCCACTGTGGTACTTGTAGCAAGACCTACCTGCTAGTGATGCATGTCATATTCTGAGGTCTTGATTATTAATGTGTGTGTACATATTTCAGGTTCAATATTCTATTTCTGCTGTCCGGTGGGGGAAAGTTTAACTACCAAGGCACCAAGCGATGGATAGAAGACAATGTGGAGAGCCAAGGTATGTTGCTGTTTACAGAGCAAGGTCGTTTAAGTGCGATTTGCTTTTATTTTTCCTTTTCTCCATCTTTCAGAAAAAAGCCCTTTGTTGATTGAACTACGTTTTTGAAGAAACATACCTCCAGCAAGAATTGCAATATCGGTAGTGAAGCTAATTGGCCTGTCAAGAAGTACCACTGGTACAACCTTGTCTTGTGTGTTTAAGCCAGGTTGAAGTTCTGTTATGCACACAATTTCAACTGACCTCTCAAACCTTTGCACCGCGTGTATATGTTTGTTGGTAAAGGGAAAGCAAAGTGCCTTTCTTACTGCAATTATTACTGTACCATGTACTCGATGCACAACGAGTTTGCTCATCAGATGTATGAGGCTCTACATTACGACAAACACAGTGATGTATTAAAGGGATCGTATAGTTTTGGTTGAGACCTAACTTCAGGTTTCTAACAGTTTTAGGTGAGATAATGCGAAACCTCCTATGAAATTTGAAAGATCATGAAATTCCAAGAGGCATTCAACATTTATTTGATGAAAATTGGTTTTGAAATGGCTGAGATACCCAAAACAGAGTAATCCTAATAAAAGGTGGGACCCAGCTTTTATTACGATTGCTTTATTTTACTTTGTTTTTGGATGTCTCAGCCATTCCAAAACCGATTTTCATCAAATAAACTTTGAACTTGTCTTAGAATGGTGTGCTCTGCACTATTTCATAAGTGGTTTCTTGGTATCTCGCAAAAAGTTACAAGCCCAATCCTCACCTCCACCAATACTGTACCATCCCTTTAAGCTCCATCATGCACAGGCGACTCCCGTCATAACCAAGTCCTTGGGACCGGCAGTTTTCTTTTGTTATATTGACAGTTTGTCAAGTGAAGTACATGAAATGTTAAGTAAAGTACATGAAATGTTAGTAAAGTAAAGTACATAAACGTATTTGGATGGTAATTTGGGGATCTGAATTTTTACTTTGTTGTTATAATGGGAGTGCACTGTATGCAAATATCGCCTAATATTCTGCAGTTTGTAGAAGTTCAGCTATTCATTTCATGTTCCAACACAAAGTTCAACATTTCTTTCCCTTCTGCCATTTCCCCTTTTTCAGCAACAGTGATAATAACTACCTGTGTTGCATGAGACAAACTTGTCATCTCATTACTGTTTGTATACCCCCTGTAGAGTCGTCACTACTCAGCGACGTGTCTTATGTGTTGTGTCTGGACACCATTGGTGCTGGGGATGAACTCTACCTCCATGTGTCCAAGCCACCCAAGGAGGGGACAGAACCATACCAAATTCTCCAGGTATTCAGGAACCACCACTTTTTGTTTGGTATTGGGGTTGGGTTGTGTGGGGATTGAGTTTTGTGTGTTAGTTATGTGTGTCTTCTTTCTGTCTTTGTTTCTTTTTCGTTTTTTTGATTTTTTGATTTGTTTTCATGTTGAGCAATATTGCCTCAATATACTGTAAAACGTGATATTTTAGCGCCATGAAATTTTCGCCAAGTGCCTCAGGCATTCAGTGTATATAGTGTAGACAAGAGCCTTTGAGTGCATTTTAATTTCGCGAATCTTGGCTCTTGCAAAATTTGCCATATTAAAATGCACGCGAACATTCCTCGTTTTACATACATGTAATGCATGAGGGCAGGTAACTCTATTAAGTGAGTGGGGAAGTGATTGTTTTGGGGTGATTTTTATAGAAAGGGTAATTGTTGTGAGTAAAGGAATTCTCATGATTATATGGGGAGAGGGGTTTGAAAAGTTATCCATTGGTAGGTTTCCCTAAGATATCTTTGGCTGGTAATTAGTACTTTGAATGACAGATTGAGATAATGTCTTCCCTCTTAGATGGGTTGAAAATAAACCAGACCTAGTGCCATAATGACTGTTATATATAGATTTACACCACAAACGGTCTCAGTTTTCAATTTCATGGTGTCTATGCACTGAGAATGTAATCTCTTGTGGCACATGTCTAGGTGCTGAGAATTATAGTGATAATTAGTGTCTTTTGATTTCTGTGTTACCAACTTCTTCCCGATCCTAGGAGCTGCAGTCTGTTACCAACGCCCTCTTCCCCTCTGTCAAGTTCAGCATGAGCCACAAACGCATCAACCTCGCGGAGGACTGGTTGGCATGGGAACACGAGCGGTTCAGCATGCAGCGGCTGCCGGCGGGGACCCTGTCTCACCTTCCCGCCTACGACAGCAGTTCGCGCACCACCATCACCGATGACAGGTTGGACATGAATTTCTAACACATCAAACTCTTATCACTTCAGATATTCTAGCAAAAATGCAATTTTGCTATTTTATTTTATTTCATTTCTATTTTCGTCTTCTTGAGGATACCTCAATCTGACACTTTTATTTTAGTGTGGAATATGGGCAATATATGACAGTTTACCCGTTTGTTCAAATTTCAGCTCCAAGGTGGATGCCAGCAAGCTTGCCAGGAATGTGAAAATCTTGGCAGAGGCCCTAGCCACACACGTCTTTGGTCTGAACTCCACAGAAGACAACTCATTTGAAGTCTTCGTAGATGGCTATGTAAGTAGCACAGAAATCTACATTCACAAGTCTTGGTAGATGGCTATGTAAGTAGCAGAGAAAGCCAACACTCACAGTGGACTTTCGTTATAAGAAATTCCTTGCACCAGTAGAATCACTTTGGTCGATCAAAGTGTTGTATCAGGGTTTGATAAAAAGAAACTTTGTAGTGAGGGGAAAAAAATGGATGTTAATCTAAATGTTCATGTCACTCTAATGGGTATTTCGTAAATGGAAGTCAAATTTTCCGTTCTGATCGTTCTCTATGTTATGGGCAAGTGTTGTCAACATATCTGTAGTGTACTTTAGAACAGAGTATCATTCACGCTAATTGGCTAGGTAGTTGAGCAAGCCTCATACAGCTTATAGGCTAAAAGCGCAATAATTCAATACTCAATACTCAAAGTAAGCTTGTGTTGACAATTTCAGTCTGCGGAAAACTATAGGGTAGATTTGTGCTAATTGAGAGCATACGGTATTGAATGTGCCTCTCGGTTGACCGTAATGATTTGGTTCTCTCCTGATTTGGATTTGGGTTGGTCTTGGAGCTGTTAACTGAGAATTGCAAGTTACATTGAGGCTTGTGAATTATTTTGCCTTTTTATTCGTATATATTCTTTATTCTTTGTATTCTTACGACAGGAGGTGAACGCAGACTCGATAAACTCGTGGCTGAACTACCTGTCCTCGCAGCCGCGGTCCGCGCAGCTCATGACCAAGGAGCATCCACTCCTCCAGACGTTGCAGAGCGCCCTCACGAGGCACCTGAAGGACGTCAAGAGGATAACGATCAAAGCAGACAAGAGGTCAGTTGTTAGCTGTGCACCACTTTGGCTAGCAATATGTTGAAATAACAGGGTTTATTTCCAGCCTCGTACATTTTTTTGATGTCCATTTTTCATCCAGGTGTAATTTTTTGCAATTAGTGTGATGAGATGTTCAAGACCCATCTGATGGTAGCAGCTTTTGAGTATCTGAACAATTGGCCAGATGCTATTTGTCATGCTAGTTTCATATGCAAACTCTGGCTTCATGGCCATGTTTTGCACATATTCTGTGAACAATTTTGCTCTATTTACTTCTTCTTTTCGGAGATATTTCACACTTCCATTGTTTTCATTTTATTCCTTTCATTCAATTCCTTTGTTTTCATTTTATCTCATACTTTCTTGACAGTTTAATGTCTCATGAAATCAGGAACTCATGCGCAATTGATGTTTTGTTTTTGTTTGTTTCTTTGTTTCTTTGTGTAGAGAACCCGAGTATGTGTTCTACGACGGCTTGAAATTCACAATGCACGCTTACAGGTAAGTTTTCTGTTTAGACAGGACTGGGGTGAATGAGACCCATTAGAAACATCGCAAGAAGGAGCACCCTCACCCAGAATCCTGAAGACTTTTGCAAACTGAAGTCATTCAGCATTTGCATTACAGCATACAATAGTATTACTTAGTAAGAGCAGAATTGTCAAATTTCTCGGATTTGCTGGGAAACCCCCATGATAAAGATGGAAGAAAAACAAGCATTTTCTTGCTTCTATACAAATTAATGAACCACAATTAAAATCTGATTGTTGTACTTTCATCAAAAAGATGTGTGAATAGATGTACTATAAAAAGTATAGGGCAGGTTTGCCCATTTTTGGTTGAATGTGTTGAGCTTGTGGTAGAATAGCTAACAAATCACTCGAAATTTTGGTGGTACAAATAGCTAAGATGCCTTTTATCTATTGAAGGGCCTTTCTAAGCTCTCAGAAGCCAGTATTACCTGCAAGACATGGCCTTGCAGCTCCCTGTTTTAAATTTGTTTGTCAGATCTCTCTTGGTCTGAGTTAACTTTTGGGTAGACCATGAATCCATCCTTTGCAGACTGCTCTAGTTGTGCCCATATGAATAACATCGTCACTATTGCTATGAATTTGGGATGTCGAATAGTTTTTAAATTCGCGAAAATATAAACCTCGTGAAATATTCGATGTATGCAGTATGTTGTACTTTCTCCCTCTGTCTCCAGTGTGAAGCCTGCTGTGTTTGATCTGTTTCTGGCTGGTGGTATCGCTGGCTACCTGGGTCTCATATACCTCGCTGTCCAGGTTAGTTGAGAATCAAAGACTTACCATACACCTGTCCTTGCTTCCATGAATGGAAATATTGTTGGCTTATTAACCCTTCTCCTGCACTCAACCCAGACAACTGTAACTTGACTGCATGCTGAGTCATCCATTACTTCTGCACACAGGCAATAAAATGTAAATACTTTAAAATCGTATCTTTAGCAGGAATGAAGAAATCTGATTCTTCAACGAAGCTTGAAATGAAAACTTGGGAATGATTGACTGCATTGAATTGAAGTCATTGAATTGTCTAACTCATCTGTGTAGCTTCATATCTCTCAAACCTGTAATTACGTTTGTAATTTCTCTCAATGTGTAATCAGTTTTGCAGGATATTATCTTTGCAATGTAAAATATTCATAACATTTTCCAGCATTTGGAATGCTTGTCATATATATTCTAGCTATGTAATAGGTAAGCTCGAACAAAGAGTTCATGCTCAGAGGAAATGTTTATTACAGGGATTTATATATTTTTTGGTTTTGTCAGTAGCAAAAAAAAAGAAGGAAAATAATAATAAATGATTAGGCAAAGGGGTTTTTTCTATCATTCACTTGGTGATGTCAGATGTCTTTTGTACTGAATTTCCACAATATCAAAATTTTCCTCAATGCATTGTTGTTATTGTTGTGCTTCCTTTCCAGAACTTCAGCTATCTGAAAGATACAGTGAGGAGCTACGTAGCAAGAAAACCCAAAATACACTAGCACAACATCTGGTGGTCTTCAATGCCTTCTAGTCTTATCACAGTACAACTTTTTTCTTTTTTGTATCTTTTGAAGTTTTTCAGGAAAAAAAACAAATCAAATGAAATTGTGGAAATGAAATAGATATGACAGATTGTTTGATATGCTTTGTCTTTGTGTATGTATACATACATGACTTTGATGTATCCATGCAATGTATGTGTGTCAATGTAGAGTAGGTACATGTACTTCCACCTATGTCTGGGGTATGTGTCAGGACTAGATAGAAAGGTTTATTAGATATTTAGAATGAGTATACAGGAATTGTCGAAGGTGTCTGTGTGGACGGCGGGGAAGCACCAGTAGCTATGAAGCGATGGTCGGAAAGGGAATAAGCTGTTACCTATCAACTAGGTTAACGAGTTTCCGAGCACCAGACCGAAGCAGGTGTATCCCCGTGGACCGCGAGCCCAAGTGAATAATTGATGTGTGCAATTTGTCTACCCGAGCACCAGACATTGTGAATTAATACTACATGTAAGTGGAAGGAAGGAGGTGCTTGCAGAGGCAAAAACATTGTGACATTACGTCTGGCATCGTCTACCTTCTCCCCAGGGGGCAAGAGTAGGGGGGGGGGGGGGGTAAAGGTTGGAGGTGGGGGAGGGAAATGTTGATGAGTACAGAGCTCTTTACGCTACTTAGGGTTGCATGCCTTCAAAAATGACACCCCGTGTTGATGGATACTAAACCTCTGCCCTTCACGTGGACTCAGCATGTCCACAGAACCGATCCAACTTACCCCCTCCCCCCACCCCTTTCTCCCTCTGGATGTTGCTGATAAGCTTCAATGTCTCAGAATGGCCCATTGTATAATTTTGTAATACCTGGTGATGCACACACACAAATAATACTGATAATTTTGTGTACAAGTATAGCAAACTTGTGCATTAATCATGTCCAAGCTGCATTTACCACATGAATTTTGAAATCATGGGAAACCAGGCACACCATGGAATTGGATGTGCAAAAATGTGTTAAACAGGCATGTCCTACATGAACTGTATGCTCTGAATGATTCAATGTTTCTGAAATTGTCTGTGTGATATCGTTACGATGCATGCATGCATTATACAGTGTGCATCAAAAAGTTGATATTGCTCAGTCATGCATTACATTTGTCAACACAATCGGGTACCGATGGAAAGAAGAAGAGTTCCCCTTTCCTTACAACCCACACTGTGCTCTCTGTAGTTGACAATTTTGAAACAGTAGCCCTCTAAAGTTGGATTACCTTTTTGATACCGTACAACTGAAAACCTGTAGGTCAGTGATGACTGGGTACCTCTTCTTTCAAGGAGCTGCTACTCACTTGTTAATCTGTTCCATACGGGAAGCTGGTGGCTTGTGTATTAAGTCTATGGGGATTTCGGAATTCAGTAAGGAAGGGGTTAAGCCAGATGCTGAACAGAAAGTGTCATAGCTGGTATTGAATCTTCAAAACCACTGCCAACGTCTTCATGGTCTTGTAGATGTATATGTAGATTTTTTTCTCTTTCTCTGTCTATTTTGCATTTTCTGTGTAATACTTTCATCATAACCTTTCTTTTTCCCTCTGTGCTATGGGATCATCTAACCAGTGGGGTCAGGCTTAGATTTGTTTAGATGGTTTCACACTTTCCATTACTTTTGGTCTTCCCCATTCTGATTCCATGCGTGTCGGCCTCTTCCAGCCTGAAAATCTACATGTAAACCCTTTACCTATCTAGTTTAAAAACTGGATTTTTTTTTTTTTTAAGTCACAGTATGCAGTAATCAGTATGTGTTATGCATTTTTTGCTTTTATTGGTGCACCAAGAGAAGCCCCTGTATTTGCTGAGACTGTGACCGTGCACAGATATGATCATGTTTCTTTGCGTTGTGTACCTGCCCTCATCCCTCTGCTGTCCACTAAAGAGTCAAATTGGGAGTTCCTGGTTATCGCAGGGTTCGTTACGTGGATGGTTGTGGACATCTAAACATTGTCTCATCTGCGTTTACTGTTATGATATTTTTTACTGGATACCTTAGTACTCTGTCTTTGTTTTGTATTGGTTCACAGATGTGAGTGCAGTTCTCTAAGGAGACTGCTGTGCTGTAATGCTTTCATTAAGAGTTAAAAAAGAGGAGCTTTCAGAGTTTGGGAGAAAATTGATTGTTATTTATGTGATAAAACAAAAGATAAGAATGATATCAGTCAATGATTTGGTGCAGTATTATTATTATGAAAAGTAATCATCAGCATTCTCTGTGATATCTTGTTTTGCATTATTTATGAAAAACAAAAGGACACTCCTTCATTTAGATGTATTACAGTACCATAATTATGCCTCTGATGCCAAACTGGTAACCGGTATATTGTGTATGGGCATGGGGGTTTACTCAGCCTGGTCGTAAATAGTACATGTAGTTTGATTATACATGGGCCTGCATTGAGATCAGAAGTTGGGCTGGATGTTGTCTACTACAGTAGGAGTAACAATGGAATCATTCTAACATTCTAGTGGTATATGCAAGGGTTGATAGAGGTCAATGACTGTCTAGAGAAGGGAGGTAGGTATGGATAAAGGTTAGTGACTAACTGGAGGTTGGGAGATAGATGATAATTATGGTCATCATAGGGGAATGGAAGAGGGTACTAATAGATTTGGGTATCATTACACAACACTATGTACTCGAGTATGCTTATTTGATATAAGCAAATCAAGGGAATTGTCATTTTCCCATATTTGATATAAGCAAATCAAGGGAATTGTCATTTTCCCAGCGGCTGTACTGTGTTTGCATATTCAGATGTGTGTGAAGTGTTGATGCCAGTACAAACTACTGTATATGTCGAATATTTCGCGAGGTTTTTATTTTTGCGAATTTCGCGAGTCAGCTGCTATTCGCGAAATTAAAAACACATTGGTCATTGGATTGTTCTAGAAGTCTGCCTTGCCCTCTCCATGCTTACCAGCCTTGTCAACAAGTCTGCTTCATTTGACTACAAAAGTCTGTATGTCAAAGGGGCAACGTTGATAAGGGTCATGACACCACATAAAATTATGGTGTTAACTTTCATGTCATATCAATTGCCTTAAGTCTATGGGTATTTATCTCGAAGATCTCTAGCAAGAGTAAACCTGTTGGGACAAGTCCTCCTAGTTAGCAGCATCAAACCGTATTTGGCTCAAGTGTAGCAATTGTCGGGTCTTATCCCATTCGCCCACAAGTTGGTAGAATAAGGAGGGGAGGCCGTAGTCTTGGAATATCCGTGGGAAATTCCTTGAATACTGGCATCATCTCCTAGATGGCTTTATTAATCTGAAGTTGACTAGGTTTTGCCAAATTTGTAGACTTTAAGGCAAAGTTGTCATATGTTGATGCTCATGGCTGGGCATTGAGTTTTGATGCTGGCATCATATATGTCATGATAAAATACCTGTCTAATGAGGCTATTCTGTAGAGCTACACAAACTGCTGATTGTGTATCATCGGCAGTACACGCAGACCTGTACTCCTGAAGTCAGTAAACGTCATTGTTTTCTATGTTTTCCCTGTGGAGGTTTGGTTGTTTGGAATTCATGGAATGGCTATCACATTACTTTTCCAGCAAATACGACAATCGTTTATATACATTTGACCCTTTAACGAGGGCTATGGTTTGATGTGCGATTGGATGTAAAGACATACTTTTAAATAGTTGGTGCCAGAACTCGATAATGAGGAGCAGTTAAGATGCAAGAATGCCCATAAAGAAGGGAAAATAATGAACTGACCTGTAACTGTGGTGTTCACGAAGAATGAGCAATTGCAATTTACCATGACTCATGCTTCTAAGGCAGCAACTGTCCAAGAAATATCAGCTTTGTGCATCTGACCTGTGGTTTGATAAATTCAAGTATGAATGGAAAGTTACATGAATGACAGTATCTCCTTTGAGCCAAGGCCCATCAAAAATCATACCAAGCAGTTGTATGGAAAAACATTCTTTTCACAGCATGTCATGACCTGGTAGAAATCAACCATAAGAAGTTTGTTTTTAGCAAAAATTTATCAAAAATTGCTAACTATGATTGCCACAAAAGGACTAACGAAAGTCAGAAGGTTGGACGCAGTTGGTGCCGATAAGTTACCGAGGCATGTGACATGGTACCTAGCTGATGGATTGGATACCATGTATTCATTTCATTTTTTTTTGGGGGGGGGGGGGGGGATGGGGGGCAGAGGGAGAAATGTTGTACATTGTGTCAATGTGTGCCATTCGTCCACGTGTGAAAAGCAATATTGTAATTGAAATGGTTGATTAATAAATTTGAGTACAATTTTGTGTTGATTTTTGGATTGATGCAACATGTCTCATTTTGTTAAATGCGTTTTTGATTCCTATCCACACACACACACACACACACACACACACACGTACACACACACACGCGAACGCACGCACGAACGCTCACACTCTCCTCTCGCATCCCCCTTGTGTTTCTTTTGTCAAGGCCAGAGTTTGAGAGCAGTCCATCTTTTAGTAATCAAAAAGGTATTTCATCTAATGGATCTTCCGTGAATAATTATATATGCTCGATCGTGCCTCTGTATAGTTGAAATTTGTATGGGAAGAGGGGATCAATAATTTCTGTTCTGACGTTGAACCCTGTTAACGCCCAGTGAGATGTATTGAAACTGCGCAGAAAATTGTTAAAGGACAAGTTCACCTTCATAGACATGTAGGTTGAGTGAATGCAGCAATATTAGTAGAACACATCAGTGAGAGTTTGAGGAAAATCGGACAATCTGTTCAAAAGTTATGAATTTTTGAAGTTTCTGCTCACTCAAGGCTGGATGAGAAGACTACTATAGCTTGTGATGTCACATGTGTATAACGATATAAAGAAAGAATAAAAAAGATTCAACATATTTTCACTTTTCTCGCATAACAAAAGAACACTTGACATCTCTCTCTCAGAAGGCAGTGGAATAATATTACCCTTAACATGTGTCAGCAACAAGTCGAAGAAATGTGCACTTTATTCAAAAAGTGAGGTTTTGTGAAATTCTCTTTTTATTTTCTTTATATCGTACGCATATGACATCATACACTGTAGTAGTCTTCTCATCCAGCAGTGACTGCGCAGATACTTTAAAAATTCATAACTTTCGAACGGATTGTCTGATTTCCCCCAAACTTTCACTGATGTGTTTTACTAATATTGTTGCATTCACACAATCCACATGTATATGAAGGTGAACTTGTCCTTTAATGATTGCATGAAGATACCGATGTTTGTATGTTGGCTGGAAGAGGAAGAGGCAAGATGCATTATCGAGATGTGAATATTATGTCAGTTAGTGCGTTTGTGTGTGTGTGTGTGTGTGTGTGTGCGTGTGTGTGTGTGTGTGTGTGTGTGTGTCAGTGTGTGTCAGTGTGTGATGTGTGTGTTTGCGTTCTAGCAATGAGATGTCTAGTCGGGTTTCATTAGTGTGGTTTTAGTTAGTGCAAGTTAAAAAAACTCATATTATTTTGTGTGTGCGTGCATGCGCCTGTGTGTGTGCGCGTGTTTTATATCCAAGTGGAATATTATTTGTATGACATTGTATATATACATTTGTGACAATTTTTTTTAATCTCTTAATTAATCAATGTTTGCATGTTTTTTAGTAAGTTGTATTTGAAATGTATAGTTATGCTTTCATGTTATCTCACATTCAAGTGGAATAAGATAAATTCTTACGCGCTTCGTGTTTAAATGTTTAGGTCTTGTGTTTGGTATATTTGTATATGCACAAGTAGATATCCAACACACCCTTTGATAGTACTCTCGATGATAAGATGGTAAAAAAGACACAACTGTACATTGGTAGCGATGCTTTCGGTTGCCTCCAGACGCCAGCATCCTGGCTGATGCAACCGTGAGATAGTCTGGTAGCAAGACATGATCGTGAGCAACATATCTTTAATCCTTTTTACCATAGCCTCACGTACAGTTGTCTGCAAAATTACTTATACCCCCGATTTTGTTTTCTTCAATTATGCATTTTTTCCAATTATGCCAATTTTTGATAAACTGATAAAATGACTGATTTATTGTGGCACTCGGGCATTGGTTTGATACCTTACATTGTCATATTAAAAATCATTACATTTCCAATTTCATCTCATTTGCCTAACAAAAGAAATGAATTTTTTATTTTATTTTATTTATTGTCTTCTTTATAAAAGCAGGGTAGTCCCATTCAAGCCGCAAGGCCTGCTTTCCAAGGGAGCCCTGCTGTAACAAATCACATTTATGATACAATAAAATATATACATAATAATATACAAACACACACAATGATACATTTCATCAAAGTGGAGAGCCTTCATAGCGAGAGAGAGAGAGAGAGGGGGGGGGGGATGGAGAGAAAGAGATGGCGAGAAAGAAAGGTGACAGGAAGAATACATGTGTACAAATTTCAAAGAAATGAGAAATTAACTACTGCTGGTAACCACCTGGATGTTGCGGACATTGCGTTGAAAAAGGGGCAGTGAGGCGGAGGATTTTGGTGACAAACACGGGTAGAGAGTTAAATAGCTTCGTTGCTGTGTATGAAAAAGACTGCTTTTTATACTCGGTCTTGGGTTTAGCTAGATAGAGTTGGTGCATGGAGACTGATCTCGTAGAGTATGGATTAGTTCGCTGAGGTAAAACTCGTCTTAGATATTCGGGAGCAAGGCCATTCAAAATCTTGTACATAGATACATTCTAATTATATTTCAGTCTATGTTTACCAGATTGTAGTTTCAAAGAATCTAACATAATTTGAACAGGGGTATAATAAGGTGCATCTAACACTAAGCGACAATATTTGTTTTGACACCTCTGTAGCCTCATTAAGTTTTTCTTCGACAGTGAGCCCCACACAGTTGAACAATAATCAATATAAGGAAGTATCAAAGTGAAATATAAATGAAGGAGTACTGGATTCGTCGGGCAGTGCTTAATCCTTCGCATACATATAAGAGAGTTCATAATTTTCTGAACAATTAAGATCTGAAAAGATCAATCTAGATTCTGATTTACAATAACGTCTAAATACTTAAATTTGGTTACATTTTCTAACAATTTGTCTTCCATTCTAATCTGTAATTTAACTGGATTTTTCTTCCTTCTACGAGAAATTAATATATCTTTAGTTTTATCGTATTAACAACTAATCCATTTTCATTCAACCATTTACATAAAACATTTATATCATTCTGTAACTGTGTTTGAACAGCCTGTACTCCATATCCTGAAGAAAAAACGGTTGTGTCGTCTGCGTACAGTGAAATACTCGTACTAATATGAAAAGGTAGATTGCTTATGTCATGAATGTACATACAAAATAAAAGCGGGCCCAGTATTGAGCCCTGTGGTACACCGGAAGACACCGGAAGAAAATCACTTCTTATACCTTTGTATGACACTAATTGCTTTCTTCCTAATAAATATGATTCAAACCAAGATAATTCAATACCGTCTATACCAAAAAAAAAAAAAAATTAGTTTCTTAATAAGAAGATCATGGGGAATGATATCAAACGCTTTCGTCAGGTCTAAAAAGACAGCACCAGTAAATCGACCTTTGTCAAGGTTATCGTACAACATCTCACAAACTTCCATCAAACACGTCGAGGTGGAGTGTTTACTCCTGAAACCAGACTGCCGATCACTCAACAATTCTTCTTAATGTAGGTATCCCATCAATTGAGAATGGACTGCTCTTTCTAACACTTTGGAAACAATTGACAAAAGGGAGATAGGACGAAAGTTATTTAGTTCATGACTTGCTTTTGCTTTGGGAACAGGGACTACTTTAGCCATTTTAAAATCATCAGGGAGACGCCCAGATTGTAGTGATTGATTAAGAATGCACACAATAGGAGTGGCAACCAATTCAGCACTAAGCTTCAGCAGTCGAGGGTGGAGGTCATCAAGCCCTGCAGATTTCGAACAATCTAGGTTAAGTAGTTCTTTTTTAACAAATTCAAAGGTGATCTTGTCAAATAAAAAACATGATTGTACTTTACTAAGTCGTTTAGTGGCATCCACGCTGTTGTAGTTGTGTCTCATTTCACCGGAGTCTTCTTTTCCATGAATTGACTCAGCGACTCTTCTAAACATATTATTGAACTCCGTTGCTATTTTTAAAGGATCAGATATACATTTACTATCAGGCAAAAGCCATTTTACTATATTCCAAGTTGTTTTCACATCATTACTTTCCTCAATCCTATTGCGGAATTAAGCCCTTTTCAACTTTTTATTCAAAATATTAACTTTGTTTCTCAATGAAATATATTTATCCCACAAAACAACACTTTTACTTTCATCACAAATATTCTCATGTTTCATCTTATCATATTGACGTTTATAATAATCTCTATTCCTTGCTACTTCTTTATAAGATGAATTTATCTATGGGGAACCTTTAAGTTTCTTACGCACTGATACATAAGGTGCATGTTTGTCAGACAATTTCAGAAAAACATCTCTAAACTTCTGCCACATGATGTTGACATCAGTAACATTTGAAAACAATTCATTCCAATCAATACACCCTAAATGATTGAGGAATGCAGTTTCAATAAACGATTGAAAAGGTCGAAAACGAGAAACTTGAGGCAACATATTTGAAGTTTTTACTTTCGTTACAATATATACTAAAGAGTGGTCACTGATCCCAATAGATTGTACACCTGAACGCAATTCCCCGGAAGCTGTTGAAGCAAAAATCACATCAATAAGGGTCTTACTAAAGGGGGTCACACGTGTTGGCCTCTCAATGAGCTGTTTTAATCCCAGTGATTCACCTATTTCAGTTAACCTGTCGGACAAAGAATTTTCTGTAAGCATGTTACAATTCAAATCACCTAATAATATCATCCTATCGGACACAGAAAATACTTGCTCTAGATTTTCCTCAAGTTCTTCAAAAAAGGAGACTGAGCTATTCGGTTTTCGGTACACAATACAAATGTACAAACTAGCCTCATTTCTGGCTTTTACTTCGACCCAAAGCAATTCTAAACTTTCACGTTCCAAGTCATGTCTCCTGATATAAGGTATACTGTTTCGAATGTAACAACAAACGCCTCCTCCAAAATAATCTCTGTCTTTCCTTTCCATATTATAGCCATCAATACGACATACATCCTTCCCAATAGTTTCATCTAACCAAGTCTCAGATAATGACATTATATCATAAGGATAACATTTTAACAAACCGTTTACGTCACCTGTTTTATTTCCAAGACTTCTAACATCCAAATGGGCAATTTAAGCCCCTTTTCAATGGAAAACGAACATTCTTCAAAATTCAACTCACTCTTATTATTATTTACATTATTACCAAACAAGCCCGTATACTTATATCTGCTGTTCTGAATTAATATCATACACAAAGGGTAATTGGGAAAATAAACATTTTGTACATTGCCAATCCACAAATTTCTCACGAGGATCATTATACTGAGCACTTGAAACATTTACACATCTAGTATGTACCCATTCTGAACAGTTCGTACACTGCAAAGCTTTCTGATTTCTCTTTACATTTTTTTTTCACATACAGCGCAAGGATACAAGATAGGCATACACACTAATAATCAACGGAATAGAGGGGTAGTAATATCAAAATGAACAGTGAAAAAAAAAGAAGCAAATATCAACCCAAAAAGCATGTACATAAGTGTTCGCTCCGTTCACGTAATGTTCAACGTAGTCACTTTGGATAGATGTTCTTTTCTCGTTACCTTGTGTCGGTCGCCATTGGGAGTTTTGACTAGTATGACTCCGTCCTGTGTCCATATTGTGTGGTCCTTCGCTGAGTTTGCAGTTCTGAGTTTCCACAGGAGTTTCGCTCTTAACTTGGTTAGGCTTTCATTGATGAATACATGCCTAGTTGATGACGGTGGTGAATTCTGCGACGTGTAAAGACATCCATTTTAAAGACTTCACAGACTTTATCTCAACTCGGACATCAGTCATCAATATTGATCACTAGCCATTAGTTTGTGTACCAGCATTCAATGCAATATATTTCACCATGTTCCCAGCGAGAATTCTTACACTCCAAGAACATTATCATTAATAATTGAGGACAGTCAAAAATCTGGAAATCTCTGCTTCTATTGCTATGCAAATGAAGTCAAACCCAAATTTACTTTAATTGGTAGATGTCAACTGTAAAACGTTAAAGTCACACCTAAGTATGGCCATTCCATCATCCACGTATAAGATTTAAAAAAACCACATTAAATGCTCAAGGGTATGAATAATTTTGTAGACAACTGTATGTGCTCTCTGTGCATTGCTCCTTGTAAACATCTGTGTCGCCATTTTGCGTTCTGTCTTTGTCTTTCTTAGTTTGCTAGTTTGTTTTTTATTTGTCGTTTATGGCTTTGTCTCCCAAGGTTTCCTCTTATGCATCAAGTGGTCATGTGACGGCTTAACAAATTTCCTTTCTGTTTTGTTTTCTTGGACATGACAGTCGCACCTGATATTCATGGCTGGCCGTTTGACTTCACAAGGATGTAAATTGTTTCCCCGTCCTACATCATGCACATGGCCCGAGGGTCTCGGAGAGCTTGTTGTGTATTTCTGCGAAGCGAGCGTGACAGATCAAAATAATGGCAGAGCTCTCGAAGGTCACTTTGATCGAACAGAGCATCATTATTCCACCCGGAGCGTCAGATAGGGCCAGATTGTATGCACCTGCCTCCAAAATCATGTCCATTCGCCATCACGTCCATGATCGATACATCTAACATCTCTGAATCCTTTGTGTGAGCTGAGTGCCAATTGGCTCAGAGAATCCCATAGCATTGTACACACTGTCCAAAGTCCCTGGCACAAAAAGGTTAAAGTTGGTGATCTGTAGCTTTCAAGACTTTCCATGTCGAGCTTTCCAAGTAGTATACAAAAATTTAAAACGGTTATTGTCGGAACCATAAGCTACTGGTATCTTAACAACCTAGATATATGTGTGATAAAAATCTAAAAGAGGAGGAATCTAATGATTTTTAGATTACCAGCATATAATTTGATATAATTTATGTTACCTAGGTTGTCAGGATCATGGTCTTTTGGACTTACAAAGGTACCTGTTCTTACAAAGGTACCTGTAATGGCATTGATACGGAGCGTACATTCTAGAATGTTCAAGAGTGGACAAGACATTAGTTGTTGTAGACAACCAGTATACAGCAAAAATAGATAACTTGCACTACAACTGAGCCACAACAAGTTCTAGACCACGAAACACACGGCTGCGAGGTCGTCGTTTCATTTGCAGCGTTATGTACAGTCTACCAGTATGGGATCGCATCCCGTAACCATGGTAACGAGATGTTTGTGCCATGTGGCGTGGACGTCGCAGATTTGCGTCTCTGTGTAAACTGTACTGATGAAGGACAAAGTGAACGTCTGATTTTTTGTTCTTTCTGCTTTAATCACACTTTGCTTCTTTTCACACTTAATGCTTGTTTGTCTATACTTCGATATGCAATAACCAGTTAACTATTAATCAGGATTTGCGATTTTTGTCATGCTGAGAAGAATCTGATGTTTCTTTAGCTTCGATTGTATTTTAACATCAGATGTCATTAGTGAGGGGGAAATATGTTTGATTTGAGGTGAAACAATTAAGTTGAATCATGAAATACAATTTGACCTATGATAAATGTTTTGTTTTTGGCATTACAGATATGTCATGACACCTTTTCTGTGATCAAAGACAGTGTCTCTCATTTATTGTACACTGCATTTGTTCCAATTACGCAAAGTTTTTCCTCAGTGAAGGATACCAACTTAACTCGAAAGCCGAAAATGATGCAGGCGGAGGATGCGGTCCGTATGAAGTAACTATTGACTCGGGGTGCAGCGGCATTCAAAAAGATCTAGGTAAGACAATGCCTGAGACAAGGTAACTACGTGAAGACATCTGTAAAGTATGCGTGTTCTGTAACCTGTGTACTCTTAGTCACGCCAAATCGATTTGGTCGTCTGTTTTGTAGCGTGGCCTCGACGACTCTCACGTATCACATTTATTACACGCCATCCAACTTCGACAGCTGGACACCCACTGGGATTTATACGCAGGACATCGAACGCACTCAGGCGATGTACGCCGGCCTCTGTAGTAACTGGAGGTGATCGAGTCAAATTAGCTGATGACCTATCTCATTTATTAATGAAGTGTATTATCATGATTAACGGGTATTCAGGGGTCATGCCCAAGCAGCGCACTATGCAATTAATCAGAATATTAGATCAAGTGTATTAAAAAAAATCATCAAAGTTCGGACGGGGGGGGGGGGGTACTCGACTTCTTGGAGCTAATATTGTACTCTTGAAATAGATAATGCTAACACTATCTAGTCAGTCATCATCCTCTGCAAGCCAGCAATATGAACGATGGACACAAAATACAACAAAACGAGAATATAAACACCACAACAATAGATGTCTGGTGAAATTGTTATGAGCTAATCATCACAATCGACTTATAGCGACTTTTCATGATCATTATGATTTGAAAGAAAAGACAGAGTTAATAATGAATCATATTAGTCTCTTCCCATGCAATTATCAGATTACATAAACCCCAAGAATGTCCTTGGTTGGTGGAAACGTGAGAGTGAATCAAAGGAGATCGAAATATGCAGTGGGGAATGCTGCATGTGTAGATTTTGTTTATGTGTTTTCCCTATGAGAAGCATGAACAAGGTTATTTTGCAATTCATTAATGTGTCGTAATCATTCGGAGTATCCACATAAATCGAATCGATATACCATCTGGCATTGTTTGTGTTCAACTGCAGAAGCTCAAAACTATATCATCTCTCACTATCTTCTCTTTCTTTCTCTCTCTTCCTCAAGCTTTCTCTATTTCCGGATAATTCTCTGGTCTGCAAAAAAAGAAAAAGAAAAAAAAAAGACAATGATGTTAGAGTTAGAGAGCTTTATAATTCATCTACAATATGAATTATCTTGAGCCTTGCTGCCCTTAGGAAAAAAAAAAACCCTCTATGACCGTACTTGTCATCAATGTGTTTCGCCGAAGGTTTTGTTTTCTCTTCGTACGATATTATTGCATCGCAATGAATTCGTTAAATTTTGTAATACGACTGTTAATAAAATCGTGATTACATATCAAACATTAATATCGTATTCTATCCTGTTACCACAATGATATCAAGTCTACTGTCGCATGTTTTTCCGAGAGCAATTGTTGCCTGTCCACATCGTGTGATCAAATGATAAACTTTAAAAATAGCGATACACTCGATGATGAGAAAGTATTCAGTTTTCATTGAGTTGAAAACATTTCAATTATTCACTTCTCTGAGCCATGTTAAATAATTTTGTCCAGTATCACAGAGCCCATGCTCTGCAACCGATAGCCGTGTGCCTTTGTCTTCGTGATCATTAAATTATTCTTTTTTTATATATCCAAAATCTGGTTCTGTCTGGATCAGCTGGTCTGAATTATCTATGATTTAGGAACATAAGAATTAGAATCAGACTCTACGGTGTAGCAGTTGATGATATTCATTTTGATTCCTGATTTCCACGAAAAGAGAACAAAATGAGTTGCGGCGCAAACTAATTGTAATATTGCTAATACATATACTCCGTGTTGGGTTAAAAACTATTACAGATACTGGTCTTCAACTGAAATATGATATTATAATCTTATTCGGTACTCGGCGATCGCTTGTCAATCAATGTCTGTGTTTATACTAAAGGAAACTGCAAGCACTTTGATTTTGAATGCAACTGATGAAAATCGGTGGGAGTTGCGATACACTATCTCATGTTTTGGTCGTATATTAGTTCTTGAATTGGTTTTTCCTGTAAAGAGTGACCCCCATCCCAGATATCGAGGGGTAGATTGTCATTTCATTGGATGGTCAGGATAAGATTGAGTTAGATTAATAAAACACCATTATTTTCAACACTCTGCACACCGTAGAATGCATGGCAGATGGTATTGTTTTTCGCTGAGGACATGTCCATTACTCTAACATTGCCATCGCCCTTTGAACGTTGCACGAATTAGACATCATCCTTTGTTGCACTCATCTAAAATTGATAATACCCATCAAGCCTGAAGACTAATCAACTCATCTATCCATTCAGCCTGCTACTATAGTTCGGCAGCCAGTCAACCCTTACAGATGAAGCAGAAACACGGATCATGCATTTTGAATGAAATCGCGTTTTCAATTTCTTTTGCTTGTTTCTTTCTTTGTCTATTGGCTTGTTTGTTTTCTTTGTTCATTTCATTCTTTATTTGCTTTTTGTTTGTTTTTTGCTTGCGTTGGACAAGGAGTGAAGAGGACTTTTCGAATTCTTGCTACTGAACATTCATTGAGGATGACTGTTACTTTATGAACAATGGTACGTTGAAGACATTATCACATGGATACAGATAAGAGTGTCAACGGAGAAACGTAAAATCACCAACGAAAAGTGCCGAGTAAAATTCGAATATTAACTACAGAATACAGCGTGTTTTACAGTGTAGCGTAATGTAGACTGACCAATATTGAAAAATTAAAAAGTTGCTCTGGACTTAACAGAGAGATATGCTTATTATAGGCAAGATTTGATACTTTGAAGAACAGACGAGAAGTTTAGGACAAGAAGTATGCAATGATATACTGTCAGCTGACTGGTCTAGACTCGAGTACGGCAGTTTCATTGACTAAAACGAAGTATTGCAGTGTGAAACTCTTCATTAAGACCCTGTCACGCTAGAGCGTATCTAGCCAACGAATGCCTAATGAATTCGAAAATTGGACATGTTGAAAAAAATGCCTCCAGTCACAGTGTATCTCTGTGAATCCCTGCGAATAGCTTATGAATACAATGAATGTCAAATATGTCATTAACCGTATTCTACTGTTAGCAAGGGATGCGGACATACCTTTAAAATTTTCGAATTCGCTGGGCATTCGTTGGCTCGATACGCTCTGACGCAACAGGACCTTTAGATATAAAACTACTATCGAAAGAATCTTTGAACATAAACTTCCTCAACCAAACAAGACTTAGAAAATTGAAAACACTAAAAGAACTGAATCCAGGTTTATTATGTTATGAATGTTCTCTGCCAATACATTTTGAAGTGACAACGGTATTGCGGTGAAAGGAAACAGAAACCAATTTATTATTAGTATTCTGAAGATCTGACAGAGCTGAAGTGTGGTTATTTTTTTATGTTTACATTAAACGTCAGTGATCCTGTACTGATGTGATCATTTTTTTTTGAGAGAGAGGGAGAGAAGGGAAAGGTGAGAGAGAGAGAAAAGAGAAACAATGCTCCTTGTGCTTCCAGAGTGCCGAACCTGGAGATTAATATTTAGACCTTTTTTTTCAAATTATGATATTCTGTTTTTTCTTTTTGTCTCGCCTAATGAAAGCGAGACATATAGGCGTCACTCTCGATCGTCATCGTCGTGGTCGTCGTCATAGCTTTGAGTGATGACCACTAAACTCACACTACCTATACTGGTAATAACATGAAAATGCCAGTCAAGTTCGAAAATGGGTGAAGTCCGACAAGGTCAAAGATCAAAAGGTCGACGAACTTTTCCTGATGAGCTTGCACTGTATTTACATTATGCTACTATCAACAGCTTTTCACGCCTTTGAGCTACTGTATGACCACCAAACTCACACCACAGGTACATCACCTAAAGATCCCGGTCAGCTTCGAATGTTGATGAAGTATGTTTCATTCCACTTTCGTCCAGTGGTACTGAAATCATCTATTATGGTCAAAAGGAATATAAGAAATGATAGCAGCCAGTATTTACCAATGAATGCATAGAATTGTAATGTCGCTGATGTAATTCAATTTAACACAAACACAGACACGGTCACACACACACACATGTGTGTGTGTGTGTGTGTGTGTGTGTGTGTGTGTGTGTGTGTGTGTGTGTGTGTGTTCTTTGGCTTTACGTGTCCTTAATATTTTCAATATCAGAATGCATCACGTGATGATATGAGACGATAGAGGATTGAGAGAGGGAGGGATGGAGAGATGAGAGAAGAGAGAGAGAGAGAGAAACTTGCAGAGTGCGAAGTAGGCAGTGTGCCAATATCGCAGTTTCATTTAGTGGGTTGTGGTTTATTCACGAGATATGTGTTTCGGCAAGGTCAGTCCACATTCTGGCTATACGGGGGTAGCAACTTCATCAGCCATGCAAGACTAATGAATAATGAACTAGGTTAAGCAATGACCTTGCTACACGGCGACATTAACTGTCAATGTTCTCACTACGGGCACAAGCGCCGCGGCTGTATTATATGGCTAGGGGTAATTTAAGTCACATTTTTGTGCCTCTGTAAGTTGCTGAACGAGTAATTTAGTTTACCATTATCCCTCAATATTGCTGTTTCTTCAAGCAAAAACAAAACAAACAAAACAGAAGAAAACAAAATAAAAACAAATATGAATCATCTGTCCTCTGAAATTTTAGAACGTAAGGAATTATACTTCATGCAATGTGTACGTGTTCATCTAGCTCTTCTGATACATTTTGCCGAATCATTAAAATTCAGTTGCTATGGGAGACATTTTTGTGTTTTTTTTAATGTTTGTAACTGAGAAACAATCGCAATGTTCTATACTTTTAACAAATATAAAATATACATGTATAGAAATATATGAACCGCACAAAGAGCTATAGTCGTTTCCATGGCAACAGTCATGAACATTATTTATTAACAGTTCGTTGAGTTTGCGACAAAACGATGAAATGAGAAATATGATATCTGAGCAAGTATGATGAAGCAGGTTGCAATCTTTCAATAAAACGTTACTGATATCTATCAAGCCGATAAGTCATTTAGGGTCAGATGTATCGTTTTCAGCATCAATATCCTCTTAAAGTGAGACACTCGAAGTCAGTGATGTGCAGTGGCGATAAACACCCAGACACAATGCTCTATCCAAGGCCCTTTTTGTACCTTCACGAAGATCTATTGACACTATCGATCACGTTTTGTTTGCGAATCGCCGGCGTTTTTTGTCCGCCGTGTTCAACATCACGCATTTTGTGTTACTTCGTATCGATTAAGATGTTCTCTTGGTAATACACCGCAGTAGGCGTGGAAATGAGAATGGTGTCTCTTCTCGCGAGTCAGCGCGTGTACTCTCCTGCCGTACCCGTCAGTTGAAACTGTGAGCGCAGTCTCGTATCGGACGCTTCAGTAGGTCGGGAAGCCGTTCTGCGCGAGTACCCGTCTTTTGTCATGTAAAACAGCAATCGGCTGCTGCTATGGACAACCCGAGAGCGTCTCTTATATTACCGGCATGAACACGAGGGTATATCAAACAAGAGAAGATTCACCCAGAGCGCTCTCCCCGGAGGCAGATTTTGCTCTTCATTCAAGCTGATGCGCACGGGAGCCGTCCGGCTGAAAACCCCTGAAGCGGATTTGGTGGACTGAGCGAAATTTATAGCGCTCAAAATATTGTTTTCTCATTCTCTTCTCCTTTCCTTTGGGAGAATTTTAAACAATATATGATTAAGGGAGCTTGAAAACGAAAATTTTCTGTTTCAACTATTTTTCGTTTGACTTGGCAAGAAATTTAATTCCACCATGTCGACGCAGACGTGGGGTGTTTTACCGGGACCTGTGTGCAGTTTCCGTTCAAACAATCCTCATCCTAAGCCGGTAAGTTGCTAATCTAAAGTTTTTATCCTTGGCACATATTTTTTTTTTGAAAAAAAAAGGTATAGATGATGTCCCTTTACAGGGAAAGTTATCATATTCTAGCAATTTCGACTGCGCTTTTTAAAATCGAGATGCGGCAAAGAATCTAAATGTTTTGAAACAATGACGAATCGGCAGTCGTCATCATCATCCTGCCTAACAACATCATCGTTATCTTTATTATGGCATTTTTTTTTATTTGCTACATCATCCTCTTTCTCATTTACATAGAATTCATCGTCGACTTGATTCCCATAGTTGTTGTCAATATCGTTGTCATCATATAAACGAACATCATCATCAATACCACCACCACCACCCCACCCCCATCATCATCATCATCATCACTATCGACATCCTTTGAACTGGTTGTGTAATGTTTCTTTGTTCCTCTGTTATTCCTTCATATTATTTTTCACTGAAACACATCAAACCTACCAGCTTCTATACAACATAAAGACGCTTAATGCATGTATTATGCTTTAAAAAACCTGTACGCACTCATCATAGTTTCAATCCTGCATAAATCTCTTAGCAAGATTCTTAAGCTTGCTTTGTTCCGCTTTGCACCTTTATGAGAGGTGCTATAATCCATTGCAACGTGCCAATGGGATTCTTTTAAGACCAGAGATTGGGCTAAATATGCAGAAATCCAATAATCTTGTCAACATGATACAACAAATTGATGAGATTCAATTCGTTTCATTTACCGCCGAGATTTAAACAAAGATCATCAACTCCGCGTCTACTTGTTCATAGGTTGTCACAAAAAGCTGATAGCCAGAGGTCCTGAACTGATAATCTTTATATGTTTTAGGGTGTTTTTCACTCTTATTTCCTTAAGGGAATTTGTAATACACCTTTTCTCCTCAAACCGCATAGTTTGCTTACAGACAAGTCCTTCCTCAAACTATGCTTAAGAATATGTAACATTATTCAATTCCAGTGAGTAGATAAGAGCTTTATTCCGTCTGACTAAAGACAATATGTATTTTTTTTAAATCCCTATAAGTCAACCAACACCTATACTTTTTGTACTCCTTAATGCTCTTTTCTTTAGTTTTAGAAATGTTCGCCATGTACCTGATCTTCCGTGCAATAGGATATCAGACTTGAATAGCTGTCTGAGAAAAAAAAAACATATTAATCTATGCTGTATATAACGGCATTATTGACATCTCCTGCACATCATACTTGATATGCTTTCACAACAATACGCATGATCACGAATCAACGAAATCTACTCGGTTCGAAGCTTTTTCTGCACCCTATAGCTTAGGGCGTGAATTCCGGATGAACTGGGTTTGGTGCGCCAAACGTGAAATACATATAGCTTCCTTTGAAGGAGATGAGCCATCAATTCACAATTATCCCAGTTGGACCAGGTCATAAAAATAATATTTTTTTTTTGGTCTCTTTAATTTGCTTTTCTAGCGTGTAAACGCATGATCGAACATCGGGGACTAACAGCTTTCCTTAATGAGTTAATGTGTTCAGATCGATTATTGGATCTATGCCATGACTCGATTCATTAGTCGCATCTTACATCAGGCGTTGTAGATTGCCATGACAACGAGCCGACTTTTTTCCCCTCACACCCTATCAGCCTATTCCATCAAAGCTTCAGCTATGTATGTAACCTTTATATACAAGACTCAAAGGAATCTGGCTATACATTGTACCAATATGCTAGCATTTTGTTATCATTCTTCTTTGCTTCTTACTTACTACAATAGTTTATAAAACGCATTTTTAAATCCTGATGTATGCAGAAACACACAGACTGAAACAGAATGATGTTAGTTTTCGTTTTAGATATTGTTGTTGTTTTTTGCAATTCTTCTTGCTAAGGCGGTTTTACGATTCGTTTCAAGCGGCTCATTTTCGATCTTTTCTTGTCAGCCCATCAAATACATAAGAAGCTTAAAGGCAACGACAAAAACAAAAACAATAATAATAATGATGGAAATGATAATAATACTGATAATGATAACAATGATAGTAATAATAATAATAATAACAATAATAATAATAATAACAATAACAACAATAGCAGCAGCAGCAACTAACATACACCAATCAGAAAATCTTCGAAGAAAGTCGGTCGCTAGTGTCATATGCAAACCTTTATAATATCATATTTTAGATTCATTACTATCTGCTCTGGTAAGTCTAGCTCTTTAACTCACGTCAAGAAGAAAAGAAGAACAAGAGTTCTGTAGATTTAGTCTCCTGCATAGTATTTAGATAGAAGTGACGTCTACGCAAACACATGTAATATTATCCTCCAAACGCACCCGTCAAACTTATCTAGTCATGTGCGCAGTTCCATGTAGCGAGGAACAATCAACATGTTCGAATCAATAGTTTCAATGACGGCTCATGTGTATCTTGATAAGCTATGTCCCGATTACAAACCAGACATTTCTTCGAGCAACAAACCACAAGCAAAGAACATTAATTTTACGATCTTGGGACCACGCCGCCCCGTTCTACTTCTCATGGCTATACTATACTTACAGAAAAAGACAACGTTTCCTCGCTGAGATAAAACAAATTTTCTTTCACCTCAAGTTATGCATACAACTCACAGTATGTTGCAAAACGTATTGTTGTCGCTGTGTCAGCTACATTCATGCGTTCGATGTTCGACCTCCATTATGTTGCCCTTTTGTGATTGAGTTGAGCAGTGAAAGGAAATGTTCAATGAAATATATGTAGCATTGTTGTTGGGGACACTGTCATTGTGCCTGTCCCTCTCACTCATGTTGACTCCGTTCATGCGCTGATGAATGAATGAAGAAGCGTATCGAATAGTAACCACCATGTCAACAAAGTCTGTCCTCGCTACAACAGCATGGACTATAGACTGGACAAGATACTTTATTACACGATGTATATCTCACATTTTGTATGTCTTACATTTTGGCAATCAACTTTTTTTTTTGACTGCTGTCAATCTGAAAGTAAACTGAACAAAGCTCTCACAGCATATCTCAGTTCGAATAGACCTCTCACCATTCCAAAATCGGTAATTTAGGTTCATTACAAATTTATAAGTGAAATGTTGAAACGCGCTGACAAACTTTGTGATCTTTGAGGGAATTTTGTGATCTTTGAAATCACAAAGTCAAATGGAATGTTACACGTGATGACGTAGATACGGATGGACGTCAATTCAATGATAATTATGAGAGGGGCAGGCAATGTTAAGGGCTTTAACCCGGAAACTGGGCTCCGGTCACTTCACTTTGTAGGTCATCCCTGACAAGTAAGTCCTGATAGTATGGTTGTACTTGACCGGCTTCTCGTACAGCGGTGTAGAAAACCGTCAAGTGGAACTAAGCCCCCGAGGGAATGACCTAGGATCAACTCACTCTTGAGAATCATTCTGAAGTGGCAGGGCATTATAGCTGTAAAGACTAATTAGCGCACATTGACTGTGAAGAGAGTTCAAAGATAAGCTTGACAAGAACTTGTCAATCTGTCTATCAGAGCACGATGTATAACCGTCCTGTATTCATGTTGGTAGGGCCTTCAAGTTCCTATAAGTAATCCATCTTTGACAATTGATACAACTCTGTCAAAGCATTTCTTCACCCCTCTGCTTTAATAGTATCTTACGAATTGCTTCTTTCTTATAATAGGAATACTGTAGCAGTTTAAAATAATAAGAACAAAGAAATGGCGGGAAAAGGAGGATGAAGTGAGGCCACTGGGAAAGAATGCAATCACTGAAAAGTGACGCTCAAAAGGAAACAAGTTTACTTATTCATTTAGGAGGTAAAATGTTATAACAGATTGTTTCATTATACCCGACGAAAGTCGAAGTGGAAGAGAATTTGGTGTCCATGAATATAGTACGTGTGCAGAGCGTGTAAGTTTTCTACAGGTCAAGGCTTTCTTTGTCACGAAAGAATAATGGAAAACACTAAACGAAAAATTGTTTTTAATCAGCTAGACATTAACGAGACCCTATCTATTTTTTTTTTGCGTTAAAGGGAGATAAGGTATGCATGTGATAATCTTGGGGGTATTGAAAGTGTCTCATTGCTCCACGTCCTGCGTTTTCACCAGGAATGAGTGGTGATTTGTCAGATTTGCATATTCGTTTGTTTGTCCGTTTGTTTGTCTGTTGCTCCTATGGATACTCTCCGTCTTTCAAGACTCTGATGCTTGAGTCACAGAAAAAGAAAGACTTTTGTTGGTTTTCGTGAGGGTAGGAAAAGACAGCTTCCCTTCGGCTAACATCGGATTGAATCAGTACGGGTTCTCTATATGCAACTCGGGGTTGATATGACGTGTGCGTTCTTAAAATTGTTTGTGTAACCGTGTCTGGTTAAAACTCATCCCCTTTTGGCTGGTACTTACCAGGTATCCAGCAGGGATAAAGACATTCTTATGCAGATTACAAAGTCCCAATATGATTTTTTTTTCTTCACTATTCCAAACGCATTTAGGCGCAATAATCAGAATTTACCTCAAGAGACGATGTGGACTATCTCAAGGTAAGGAATCGTACATACCTGCGAGTATTTACGCTTTGAAGTTTCTTCCTTCTTTTTCTTTTGCCTCATATGTAATTTTCTTTCCAGGCGCTAGATTCACTTGACTCTTTTTTTTTTAGATAAGTAAAAGTAAACTAAATGTAAGAGTAACAACAAGAAGGAAAACTGGAAGATATGACTATTGGTAGCGTGACAAAGAAAGTCCCACGCATAAAGGGGAGAAGTCTCACTGAAGCCCGACGGCAAATAAAATGGGACACTGATTAGGAACAAAGTCACTGACGTGCCTCAACTCAAGAATGACGGTAAACGAAAGACCTGGATTAGGAAACCGCAAGACTTGTCAAAGTCGACACGCTTTGGAGTCATTTTGGATGGTGGGAAACAAATTCAACACAATCTATTCGTTGACTTTTTTTTTTTTGTTTGCTTCGTGTTCCATCATTCAGAAAGTAAATTGTCGTTCTGACGTGTAACAGCCGGATTTCGACTTTCCAACGTCTTCATACTCGACTAGTTCCCACTCTCTATCCATTATCCAAAAAACTCTCCGATAATAAAATCTAGCAAGTTTGAATTAAAACAGGATTCTAAAATGACGTCAGATTTATCGTCATCGCTTCTTCAATTGGCAAATGATTTCGTGGAAACGTGGAAAAAATTGGAACATCAAAGCGAGCGTCCCATAATTCAAGTGGGTTCACGCGCAACCCCTGCAAGGGTGAGCTCGGCCATGAGTAGGCCTGCGTCGTCGGCGAGTTCGGTCGCAAGTAGGCCGATGTCATCGGTGAGTTATTCGATCATATCGAGAGCGTCTTTGATATTGAACTCATACATTAAAACAGTGTTAATCGGGTTGGGAGTAAATATAAATATAAATGTGATTATTGCAGCAATATGGCTCATAATGAAATTTGCGACAATTCTATATAGCGGTATTTGTTTCCTTTTTGTTAAGAGTTTTCAAACACTGATGTAAGCGTTTGGTCCTTATGTTATTATCTATCAGGAATTTTGGTCCCTGCAACGTGTGAACAGAGGCAAGAGTCATTGTGCATCTTTCAATAAATGAAGACCTTGCTTCCAAAAGGCGCTAATTCCATCATTTTCATAAGATTTAGCGCCTTTTGGAAGCAAGCTCTTCAAATGTAGTTACCACAGCAACAGAAATTCTCACGATATGACTTGTTGTTGCCTGGCTGTTACTATGGTGACTGCGGATATTGTGGGTGACTCTCACGAGGAAGAGTCCAACAAAACTGAACTCTATTTAATGTTTTAGAATACTAGTACATGGAAATTGCGCTAGAATTAATTCGCACGCTTTGGGCAAACTTCTTTAAACTTAATTTCGGGAATTTGAAAGACACAACAAAACTTGCAAGGTTAATTTACTAGTACATACCAAGATTTGGTATGTACTAGTAGTTGTAAACCCGAGTCACCAGAAAGTTCACGAATACCGAAATGAGAATCAAACGCTACTTTTATGAGGGGAAGCATAAGATAGGCGAGATCAGACAAACTTACCATCATGATAAGGGTATGTACATTAATTGGTTGATGATCGGCCAACATTCACATCACTCTATAGTTTTGATTAGGTTGTCAGGGACAGAGTAACCTAGCAACGCGCGTAAGGATATGGCGCATGTGATCCGTGACGATCCACCTTGACTCGCTCGGCCCACTCTCCTGTGTGAATGGTTTGTGGGGGCGCTTTACACGGTTGCATTAAGTTTTTCTCTTGCTTGTTCGGGCTCTTCTTTTTGTCCAGTGTATGAACAAGTGCAACGAAATGCACACAGGTTTGAGCAAACATTTACTTTCATAAAGAAGTCAAAACCCAAATAATTGGTGACGTGGCAATCGATGAATATAATGTTCGCTTCTCGTCCAGTTTGATTGACACTGTCATTGTTGTACATGATAGTGTTACAAGTCCTTACTGTTCGAAATTTGTAACTATTCCAAGTCAATACGACCCCCCCCTTGAAGCTCTGTATTGCTAGGAAAATGATCATTACTGTTTGTCAAAGAGTGTCTTTCTGTTCTTGCGTTTCTTTTTTTCTTTTTTTTCTTTCGTAAGTGGAATTTCCTTTTAAGACCGATCTCCTGTGTTCAACTTCTTTTAAGTGACAGTTTCTATAGTCATCTTTTTATCTGTTCCTCTAAAGAAGATTGTCAATCCAACTCATAATCCATCCGTTTATGGCACATCTCCACAGCAGATTTGAACTTGATCGGGGTCCTACGTGTACACTTATGTATCTTCTCCCGGTATAACATTCCTCATTATGCCTGCCTCCCACTGTTTTTTTCTTACTGAAAAGCAAGTAAAGGCATTTCTCAGAAAGCATAATAAAAGCGGTTTTTTTTTTTATTGCGCAAAGAGAATATTGATCTTCAACATTTTTCCTGTTTTTAATTCCTTGTTTTCTTTTTAATTATATCTCTTATCAATGTTTAGTGCGGTTTCCATCAAATATAATTATACTCTTCGAGTGGTTTCAGACAAGGTTATTACCATGTTTAGCTGAATTTAAGCCCTTTTAGTTCGACGAAATGACTTCGCAATATGAATATATAAATGCAATATCGCTGGTTAGAAAGATTTGTATTCTTGTTGACCTGTTCGGGGAATATTTGCTCTGCCCAAACAATCCGCAAACAATTATGACTGTTATTGATATGACAAAACCATAACAGTAACTCGGACGGACCGTTCCTATAGATTATACAAACACACTATATGCCCGCACCCCTCTATAGGGTACTTGTTATCTCATAAAATGTAAATAGGTTTGAATGAATTTGAGAAGTTAGAGTTTGGTTGCTAGCGATATTATTCACCAGAATTATGCCAGGAAAAAAGACAGATTCCTGTTCTGCTTTTACAAGTATCGAAACCTACTACATCTGCACAATTAAAGTTGATAAGCAGGAAGAAATGAAGAAGAAGAAGAGCGAGAAAAGCAGACACAGGTACTTGAACAAGACTATTAAAACTGTAACCGGTTGAGAAATCGTTCTGCGTACTCCTATATAGAGCATTTTCCTATTCGACAGGACGAAGAATCAGCTGCAAACATTATCAAACATACCCGCAAAGTTAGATTTTCGGGGAAATATAACATCATATTTCTCATTGCGTCCATTTTTGTTTCCCATCTCTCTTCTTTTAACTTGTGAGCATAGTAGCTCTTCCACAATATCATCATTGCAAGTAAAGCGACAGTCAAGTCTATATAGCCATTCAGGCGCGTATCCGTCAATGAGAAAGGGAGAAAAATATGCGAGTTATGGGAGAGCGAAAGCACTTTTTAGATATAGATTTCATTCAAGCCCAAATAATTTTATCTCTGGGCAATACAGTCGTGAATGTTGGAGTGTTGGGTGTCCTTTCCGCTGAATAATCTGTTCCTGATTATATGAAATGAAATAGCGGGCTGATGGTATATCTCATCCGTACCGCCAGTGTCTATAACACCGCTGCCCGGATAGCATTCCCCGTTGGAGAACTGGGGAAGAGGAGTGCTATGCGGAAGAGTAATGGTATCATAGCATCCGGCTTAATGCCTTAACCTTTACAGGACCATTAACTGAAAATGTCAATCAGATACCACAGACGCAAGATACTGTGGTGCTCACTGAGTTTACTCATGTTTGCTGTGTTCCATTCTTCACGTTGTTCAGCAGCGTTTGTGTGTGCGCGTGCATGATATTTGCGTGTTTGCCTTAGAGGCAATACTGACTCGAGTGGCAAAATGAATAATTCCTGTTCCGTTCGACGTCACCTGCCTAACTCTACGCCGAACTCATGAATCATTAAGAGCGGAGAAATTCACTCGTCCGTTTGTCGTAATAATTTCGCCGTAAAAAGAGAGGAAAGCGTTGCGAGAGCTCAAGTATGCCTCGACGTAAAGCAATATAAATTTCCTCGCTTTTGAGTGATAGCCTTTATTAACATAAAGACTGTGCCCTTCAGAAGGATCCTAACGGTCGTTTCATCGTCTGCAAATAGACACTCATTCCCAACTCCGCTTACACAAGCAATCATCACTATTGTGGCACTAGTTCCCGGTGTTGAAGCTTTATCATTTTGTCAGTACCTTAAATTCCGATGCTAATACGGTTTGAAATTGATCAAAGCAAATTTTCTCCTATCGTATCGATCATATTATTACCAACGCCTGTAGACTGTACCACGTGTCAATAGCATTTGTGTGCCCCCGAATACACAACAACAGCAACAGCAGCAGCAGCAACAACAACAACATCAAAGACAGGAACAGAAACAATAGTTTCTGTCGTGTGACATCGTCGATACCGGAATTGCCGGCTGGCGATAGTGGCAAGAGATCGATCGATGTACGATTTATTGCGGCTGCGTATACCTGTAATCGACATGTTCAATAATTCACTCTATATCAGATATCTACACCGCCCCACTGATCGGGAATGCCGTGGCGTTCAGCGGGCATCGCTTCCATTCTCAATCTAGACCCCTCGTCTTTAACAACACTATCCATGCATATTTCAGTCACATTTTGGAAATGCAATTCATCGCGTTGTCAATGGTCATTGGCTTCCACATATTCGTGACTTATATGGGATGAATTATTCATCGCCGGTCCTTTTAGAAATAGGCAGATTTCGTCACTCAACGTAATAGCCAATAAGACAACACAACGTAGAAAAAAAATCGATTCCAGTAATTCACATGCAATCATGCCTGTTCTGACGAATAAGTGATCTTAGGAAATAAGAAACAAATAAACAAACAGCGATTCGTATTCACTGAGATAATGTGGGTTTTGACAATAAGCAGAAATTTATGTTGTAACTCTATCTGAAGAGTACCAGTGTAATACAGGCTACGCCGAGATGATATGGGGAGAAATAATTGTGATAAACAAAATCGTTTAATAGGACAGAAAATTAGGGTCTGCGTCTTTGATGTCAGAGAGAAGGAGGTAGGGAGATGGCAGGAAACGAAAATGAACAGAAAATACATCAACTCAGACACCCAACTAATAAATGAAAAAGGACTGAAGAAAGTTACATATAAACAAACAAAGAAACGAACAGATTGAGAGACAGATTTTTTGGCAGTTTTCGCACATACTGTGCAATTCAACGATCCATCCATCACCACTATACAGATTACAGACTAAATCACATCTTGAACGCTTATGATTGCAGGATATACTTGAATAATTGGCTATCTTGATGTGAATACAGTTACAGTGGCTTCTCAGTATGTCGTGTCATTATATCATTAGCATATTCCTGGTCCTGTTCAGTTTAGTGTTGAAAACTTTTTGTTAAATGGCCGTTGAAGAGTAGAAAGCCCTTGTACCTATTCTTTCGTCAGTTACATCGGCACGGACGTATAATGACAACTCACTGAGTATTTTGCACAGTTTACAAGAATAACTATCAAACAGACGGTCAGACAAACAAACACACAAACGCCATTCCGAGGACACCCATTATCATGGCTATCGGGAAAAGAGTATATGCATATATACAGCAGATGAAGAGTTTTCGCTTATGTTCGCAATTTCACAATGTTTCAGCGTATCAGTGTCACATCGTGTGTTAATGTCTGTATATGCGTTTATGTAATTATCATGCATATAATTATATTGTTGCTGACTTTTTTTTCCGGGTGAAGTGTCTTCTCAAAACTTATATGCTGTCATTGCACATGAGGTTTCGCGTAAAAAGACAGCTAAAATGATAGTGCTCCAGCTAAATAAACGGTCACAGCGAACTTACTGTATTAGATCTTTTTCAAGGTTGCCAAAGATGTCTCCCTGTCTCCTCTCTCTCTCTCTCTCTCTCTCTTTCTCCATTCCTCCCTCTCCATCTCTTCCTTCTCTCTCATCTATCTATCCCTTTTTACCTTTCTCTCTCTACCTCAATATAATTTATCTCTGAACACAATACAGACATATGGTGCTGGGTGACTGGATTTATTTTGATAATATTATGTATGTTATAATCCTGTATGGAGAACGTAACAAATAATGATGCTGTGCGCCAAATCGCTTGGAATTATGACGCCATTTACAATTCAATGTTGCACTCAACGAAATTAAAATTTCTGCGATGGAATTGGCCTTCAAAATGGCTTCAAGCAAAGCGGAAAACATGGTGGCCATTCCTGGAAAATAAACCATGATCAGAATGAAATCAATTTCGCAAAGTGCATGCAGTGAGTGGTCTACAAAACATCAACACATTTACGGTGTATAGTAGTAATAATAGAGTTGATGGCGGAGAAATGAAATGTCTCCTTAAAAAAAGAAAAAAAACTACTTTATCGCAGTTTTATCATCCGAGATGAACTTTTCTCTGGTTGAGCCGTGTCATGCATTATTGATAGCTATCACACCACTACCGTGGGATCACTATAATAGGCCCTAACAACACCGACTATGATCCACGAGGTTCATGGTTCGAATCCCCTGGTTGCAATTGCTATCCAGAAAGACAGGGCACTTCATCCTCACTGTATACTAAGTCCTCTAGAGGGAACTTACGACCGTTTGTCAAGTGGTTGCTTGCGTGTACAAGCAATCATCATCAAAAAAATAGAAAGCAAAGAGTATACAATGAAAAAAGAAGAAGAACATAATAATAATTATGTCCTCGGGGTTGAATCCTTGCCGGTACTTGCACAAGTTGTTTACCTCTCCATGTCTCTCTCAACCAGGACTGATGAAGTGTTTTGGAATGCTGGAGTAATTATTGTTAATATAGGCCTCCATGAGAACGTTGCTAATGTCGATGAAGCTGTATACTCGTGATGATTGTATAAAACAACGACGTTATTATGATTTCATTCATTGCTTTAGAAAAGGGTAATGAATCCTTGCCCCTATTCCCTTATGCCTCATCTTAGCTTTATTTGGACCATGATCGGGAAAAGTAATGGTATTATAGCTCGCTCATGGGAATGCATTCTGTACTCCATATTGTGACAATCTTCGGAGAGTTCTGGCAAAACAGTTCTGACTTCTTTGTTGTAAACACGACTTGAAGATTGTTTGGTCAAAGAGTCAATCCCACAAAAGCTCTGCTAACACTACAAGCCTCTCACATTTTAAGAAGGCTTACGGTTTCTTGTAATTGTTGCAAGAAAAACGAGTCCGTAGAAACGTAAAAACACGCCGGACTTAAGTTTTCTCATCTCCACCGCCCCCCCCCCCTCCATCTTTTGGGGTCAAAGTTCCACTTTCTCTCCTACTTCCAGTGTGCCAAGGAACACGTGAATATACCAACGGACGAAACATTGATTTCAGCAGTGCGTGGAGGGGTACAATAGATCCAACAGAGTGAGGGGTGGTTATTGTTAAACATTCCCCCCATTGTGAAAAAGCCTCAACAATGGGCGCTCCAAATGAGCACCTTGGCAACGGACGCGGTCTTAACGTGTGCGCGTGTTTAACACTCCGCCGCTATATACTGTCGCCGTCTCAGATTTCGCGGCGGCTCCGCACGGCGTACACCAAGCAACACTAAACAAGGGGAAAGGGAATCAGGGATCCAAGTGATGATATATCCCTTCCCATGACCTTTGTCATGATTCCAAGCTTCTCTTGGGAAACTACTGAACTTCGTGCCCTCCAAACCTAAATCCAGCTATGAAGAGAAGTGATCTTTCCATGGATATCGCGTGATATTTGCGACCAAACTCTCCCCTCTATTCAACTTCTTTAACGACTTCAGCTGATGACACACGGGTAAAACCCCTACCCAACTCGACGGGACCCCAGCATTGCACGCCGAACGGATGGAGAAAGTGATCATGACTGCTGCAACATAACGGAGCCAGTTGCAGTTATATTTGTTGTTGTTTGTAGTTGTTTGTTTGTTGTAGAATTATATAACTTTACGGGTTCTTCACAATGCCAATATTGGCCAAGAAGAAGATTTATACCACGCATTACTACGATGCCTTCAGTAAGTCGAAGAGACTCATGCGCCACAACGCCAACGGCATGCGGCCGACTTCGCCACATCGAAGAAACAACCCTCATCCACAATCGGTAACGTTCTTCTTTCCCCTTTCAGTTTTGTTTAGATGAAAAAGAAAAAAGAAATTATGGTGTATTGACTCAAAAGATATAAATGCTTAGACGTATAATCTAAGATCAGTTCTCACATCATGGCCAACTATTTATCCTCTCCCACTGTCGGGGAAAAGAATCGAAATCATACAAACCGTATCCAGTCAAGTTGCTGGCAACAGCAGAGACATCGATAATATCCACGTCTTTGAACCGAGGAAATGAATTCCTTAAAAAAGATAAATAACTCTTCCTCTGTTACACTCTTTGATGATATTACTGTGGAAATAAGTAGCAACTGAAACTGATGGAGTCGAAGCCACTGTTTACCATTGGGAGCTGGGATGAAAGAAAATCGAGTTATCGTCACATTCGATACATATAGTTCAGTTGGATCAAGGTATCTATAGTTGAGTTGTATCTCAAAACATCCTACCATATAAAATTCCGCAATAAAGCCTTAATATATACTCGTATATTAAAGGAAATATCACAAATTTTCTCAATGAACAATAACTGTAGACGGTTTATTCTAGAAACGAGTTTAATAAAACAGTCTGGTTTAATAGTTAACATTGATTATACTGATTTGCACTTTTACATTGTTTGTTTTTATCCCTATCTCACATTTAAGAACTATTTCAAAGCACCAAAGCTGTTTTTTTTTTTCAATCTGCAAATGGGAAATATTGGCTTTAAAGTCAGCGCTTGATTGAAACAGGGATCGAGGTGTGAGAGAAAGTTGCTCTCACACTTCCGTGTACGAAAAAGCTTGCGCTCGCTTTGGTTAATTTGTTCAATGATTCCCGCTACAATGCATATTGATGTGTTAGATTCTCTGCCTGCGAGACAGAAGATATGAAATGTAAATTGTATCCTGCTCTCGAGCTCTACATGAACATGTATATCCTGAAATGATAAGACTTCGTTTCCATCATGGGCAAAAGTTGCATGATGTTGGTTGTACCCCACTAAAAATGATCTTTGAAGAAATCCCGAGTCTTAAGATGTTGGAACAGGGTAAGGGATGAAGTTGGAGTTACGGCTTTGATAATAAATCTGGAAATAATAAAAAGTCTTAATATGTAGAGTTAGGGTTGGAGTTTGGGTATTACTCTCTTAGGGGAAACATAATATGGAACTCCTTCACTTGTTTGTACATGGTTATTGTGAGTGGAAATGTTAACCCCCTTTATTTTTTTTATGGCGGTGAAACGTGGGAACGTCACCCCTCGTGTCCACTCATTTCTAGTAAAATTGTGCTGACGCTAGTCTAACTGTTTTGTTTATCTCTCCACGTATCATGGCTAATGTTGCTCTTCGAGGAGTGAAAACATACAAAGTGTAGAATGAAGTCACTAAATATTTGGAGTCACATTATTATTTTGTTTATGCCCGCGTCCTATACTGCTAGAATGTATAGAGATTTCCAATCGGCCTTTTTTGTCGAAAAGGATATTGACTTCAGGAGAATTCCAATTAAATTTGGTATTATTATGAATCATATTAAACTGCGTCTTTATGACAAAATGCCATTCTACACTGTTGGCTACCGTAAAAAGTGCACTTGAATGGAACAATCATTGTTTGTTCAAATAAGATTTGCTATATAAAAATCTCAAACCAAAAGAAATGTTGAATTTTGAATAAGATTCGGATATTGAATGAAAAAGCAATGGAATTCAAAGTGTAACATATTTTCAGGAAACGGTATATGTCACAAATTGTTGCAAGTTACCGTTCATAGAGGAGATCTCTCGGGTATGTAGAAGACAAACAAACAAACAAACCATAGACTTTGTTCTGGTTGACAATTGAATAAAAACAGCCACTTCCACTTCAAAGACATCATTGCCATCAGGTATAACATCTCTGCAACAATTGAAGCGATGGATAATCATTTATGATTTCATTAAATGTCATTAATATTTGAAAGAAAAATAGCGAAAGTAATTATGTGCGCCACGACAGAACTAGAATACCCAAAGATGTTGGAGGCGCGTCCCTCACTGATCTGAAGAATAGAGTTGATCGCACTTTAGACAATAAAACGATGGGGTTTCAATGCTCACATCCAATGTTCATTCTTGTTAGAATCAGTGTGCAGGCCAGTTTACCTCGTACACCCCCTAAAAAAGAGGGGGGGGGGGGAGAGAAATGTCTTTGCCCGACATAGCAACAATTATACTGCCAGCAAACTGGGTTCCAAATATAAAGACGTAATATGTAACGGGAGCTGCTGCTCTCAATAGCTTGTTACTAGGTATACTCGGGGAAAATAAATTCTATTAAGCCACGCATTGTAAAGTCGACCTATTGGTTGACAATGGTTATTGATACTGTCTACCCTTACGTGTACTCTGACATTAAAATGCGTGTCCCGATGAGACAACAGAAATAAGCTCCATTTTTAGTAGACGGAATATTGCTTTCTTTGTCTGCATTGATTGGCCTCCGAGGCTATACTCCAATGGACATAATCGGATATCTCTCACGAGACAATTGATATTACGCGATTGTATGAAGTTGCTTTGTGAGCATGCAATATCATTATCGTCCTATACATACATTTTCGCTTCGCTCCCACTGCATGAGATGTGCGTTGAATCAATTTCGACTTTTGCTCTTATATCCTTATCAAGCCAGTAAAGACGATACCTTGATGACAATGCAATCAAAATGCCCGTGAATATCATTTTTTTCCTTTTTTTTTCGTCAGCCTAATTATATAAAGTATTCCTCCGCTGGGCAAAAAAAAAAGAGCGACACCCATTCACGCGCATCAGAGGTCTTTCCATTGTGAGTCTTTATATACGCCTGCTGGACGAAACAAAAGGATGTGAAGAGGGCATGATGTATTGCGCAGCGTGCAAACATCAATCAAAAAATGTTGTCATCGATTTCATGTTGGTACAGGAACTCTACACCGTGTATTTGCACTTAAAACATATTATACCAGTCACCACTATCAAGTGCTTATAATCCCTCTGAAAGAATATGTGTACGCATATGTAGTCTTTATACCTATATTGACAAGTAGGTGGTGTCTTTTTAATCCTCAACATTGTAAACTTAAAGAAAATTACTATTTCGCATTAAGACTAGGAGAAGCCGTATCAATGTAACTGATGATTCCACTACAACAAGCCGTGATATTTGATGTAGGCCTATGTATTATGTAACATGCGCGCACACCTCGCTGGCAAATCGCCTGTACAGGGAGTGTCATTGGTGCTCTTTGAAGCACAGGTTGCTATACAGCTCGATCGGGCGCCCCACCCCTCTCACACATCCGGACGCACTGTATGAACCTGACTTTCATTTTCAAGCCAATTTATACAGGCTGCTACAGCCTTGTATTCCACATGCCTCAGTGAAGGTACATAATTATACAACATAATCATGTTCATCCAGTGTGACGCTTCTTTGTGTACGTGTTATTTTGTTAATGAGGAAAGAAGGTCAACATCATACCACTTTCCCTTCTTGTTGGAGATCAGATCTATTGGGTGAAAGGGGGGGGGGGGCAACGGTGGTGCTGAAAGTCATTTGAATAATTCTGAGGCTTAAAATAGATATATAGTGTCCTTCCTTCCATGATTGAAATATCATAAACCTTGAATGAGTGGGTCTGTTGCTACAGGAACAGAGTGAGAGAGATAGAGAGATGGAGAAGAGAGGGAAAGTAAAGAGGAAGGAAAAGTAGAAGACAAAGTTGTTCCCGAGGACTGTGATGATGAAGGTTTAAGAGAGATATAGGGGGGGGGGATGAATTGAAGGGTTAAGAAGACGAAGGAGGAGAAAGATAAAAAGAGAAGCATATAGGCACAAGATGAGAAGAACAAAACGAGAAAACGGAGGAAGTATGGTCAAGACAATCTTACAAGACAAGGTGAGAGGAAAGAGAGCCAGAGGCAGACCAAAGATGAGATGGGAAGACAACATACGAGACTAGACAGACCTAAGATTGAGAGAGGCACAAAAAGAATCAGAGGAGAGGGAGGGGTGGAGGAAACGGGCTGCGAAGTCTTCTGTGGCGCCCCAGCGGTCTCCTTGACAACGGGATATGTAAGATGAAAGATGTAGGATACTCCAACGGCAACGGAGATGAAGGAGCATATAAGAACAAGAGCTTGTATCATTCCCGATCTCCGTGATTGAGATTTGGTCAACGATATTGTTTGAGAATATTCTGTAGATTGCATAGAGGTGCCCTATAAACAGTATAGAATCATACACATTCAAGAAGGTATACTACACTGTACGTGCTGTAAACAATCGTTTCGGGCTCTGTATTGCCCCTGCGCTCTGTCAGTTAAATTGTGTAATCATTATGGGTGTTTTTCATATCTTTTCACATTCTTTTGATATTCGACTTCTTCAAAGAACCAGTCGTAATTGGGCTTATTTTAGACCCTTAAATCTTGACATGGCTGCGTGGTTTTTGAGTATGGAATGTTCCCTTTATGAGCAAAACGTGTCTTGAGCAAAACTGAAAATTCATGCTCGAGTAAAATGTTCTATTTTATTATGCCCATCGTAGGCGATGAAAGCAATGCACTTTAATAATGCACAATAATCAAGTGGTGTGTTTGCTTTTTCCAACCAAGTCTAAACCAGGAATTCACATCATAAACTGAATTGTTAGAATATAGCCAGTCACGATGATTGTTGTTACCATAACAACAGCTTGCGTGCTGGTAGCTGATTGGCCGTTGTCCAGATACCTATACTGCCATCGGAAACTGACGTATATTACTGCCAATTTGCAGAGCTTGTAAACTCCCCTATAAACTGGGACAAGAACATTTCAGCAATCAGGTTTCTCATACTGAATCTGGATCAAGTGAAAACACGACTTGTGTCAGTCGCATCTCTTCGTATCCATCAATCATTCTATGATCCAGTGATGAATTTGTATTCAAGCAAACGCGCACTAAAAAGAAATCAATAAATAAATGAATAAAATGAAATCCACGTCTCGGGAGATTTGTTGTTTGAATCGCAAATGCAGGGATTGTCAGATTTAGCATTCATGTCACGATTGATACCAAACCTTGATAGCAGAGGGGAAAAAAATGTAGTCCGATGGTTAAAGCCATCACTCCTCTATGGTGTAATATATGTGTGAATGATGATAGCAAACTTCGGCGGATACAAATCCGTTACAACCCAGCAAAAGGTGCGAACATTGGGAAATAATGCAAGTCTCGGCATTATTCACCCCCCTTTCAACCAGCAGCTGATAAAAGCTTTTGGAAATGTATCCAGCAAGGCTGCCAATAACAATGGCAGTATTAATGATTGAAAAAAAAAATAGATTAGAAAGTGGGAGAGAGAGGGGGGGGGGGAATAGATAAATAGATACATTGCAGATGGAGATTCTATATATATATATATATATATATATAGAGAGAGAGAGAGAGAGAGAGAGAGACAGAGAGAGACAGAGAGACAGAGAGACAGAGAGAGAGACAGAGAGAAGAGTAATATTGCCTCCAGACTCGCAGGCTTCGCTGCGGTAGGAAAATACAGAGAAATAGAAAAATGCGCGTGTGAGAGAAAGTATTTGCTATATAAATTCAAACAGAGAATGATTTTAATTCACGTTGGCAGCTACATTGAGTTCGTGTTCTTCATCATTCTTTTGTGAGTGTGTGTGTTTGTGCATGCTGCATTTTCATGTATGCATTCTTCAAGTTCACAATCAATATTCCCGTGGTCAGACCTCGAGCCAGACGCAGTACCCCCCCCCCTCCAAAAGAAAAAAGAAAAAAGAGAGAAATAGAAGAAATAACCACCCCATCTCAGTTCTTCCGTGCCATATATGGTTCATGGTTTCATTTTCAGCCGATGTCAAACTGAAACGGCAAATATTGGAGGTAATTTGATTAATTACGGTGCATGATGATTGAGCAACGCAACAATTAAACACAGAGGAGACTTGGATACTGCATACATACACACCAGGGAATGAATGTTTACTCATTAGACGCTTATAAATGAATCAGTCTGCGTGTACCGCACAAAACAATGATGCCCGGATGCGAACGACATTAGACACGGGTGGAGGTCACGGCGAGGTGACTTTAATGAATATTAATGAAGGTTGTTGCAGACGTTCCCTACATGCGCTTATAATAACGATCAAAGTGATTTATGTGTGTGTTAACAACATCCACAGGAACATATGTCTGCAGGTATGTTAACACGTACTTATAAGTGTGTATTGCATATTCGATGCACACCAAAAAACATAGATTATCTTTTATGTGTCATTATTATGATCTTTCAACCGAAGAATTTTTGTCCGTCGTATAACTAGACTACCAATGATCACTGAGATTCCGAAAATACTGTACATTATGCCTTTCTGCACACTATTACAATCACTTAAATATAAGTCATGCTGAAAAGTAGTCAAGTTATTCTATCAATTTGATTAATTTGATGTTAAACACACAAATCATCCCGTATCAGGTAAACTTGCTCTTATTTTGTGACTTATGCATCTTGCAGATTCGGTGAAAACACTGAATTATTAACGATAGCGAGTTCGATGTCGCTGACATGCGAAAACACTATAAACGATGTTTTTTTCCAGTGCCATTATCTTTATTCGAATCTTTTCATTTTCCTTTTAAACAGTAATTACTAACAGGCATCGATATGGCTGGATATCCGTCTTGGAGTCCGTTTCTTTGTTTTAGGAAAATTGACCCTTGCTCTCACTAATATAGCAAGAACCATATTGTTTGTCTTTTTTGTGGGGGGGGGGGGGTGGGTCTCTTTATAAAACCGATGACGTATTTTATCATCTCCGTTCAGCAGAGTCAGTTCTACAATAACTTTTGTTGTTGTTGACTCTGCCGGTAATTAGGATATCATGTATTGTATGTTTCCATAGCAACGCGTCGGTAATAGCTTTCTCGATTGGTTGCGGACTGTTTGTCGTGCATGCGTGTCGGATGTGACACGTCCTGCTTAATGTAAGATGACTACAAAATAAACAGATTCAGTTTGGACGCTGAAACTCAAAGCTATTATATACAGAATCACCATTTACTTCTTTTATGATGCTGTAAGTGGTTACATATAGAGTAACACTCAGTTCATAAAAATGCCGTTGGTGTTTTTTGTTTTGTTCTGTTTTTGGTGTTATTCTTGAGGCGGTGTCGCTCCGTAGCTAACGTTTGAGATTCTCCGTGACGAAAAGATGAGACTGCTCAATTCATAATGAGACAGATAACCACTGCATCACTTTGTCCCAGCTTTCGCGAGATATTCCATGTTCTTGTAAGGACAATAACCTTCTGTCCTGATGGTATAGTTGTCCATTGACTACATAAACCCACGAACTAAACAATTTGAACCACTCGTCCAAGACATACGCGATAATTGATATGTACATTAATCTTTGTGTATATACAACTGTAGTTGGCGCTCAACATATGTACATCGCAAGACTATTCCTCCCAAAGTGATGACTCCAGGTCTGCTTGACCAATATTGGAGGCTGTTCAATGTCAAGCTTGGCAAGATTACTCCCCTTTACTCATCTTAATACTATTTGATACTGATGTCCGTCACTTCTATTCGGTTTCAAGCTTTATTTGGGAATCGTACAGAGGTGATTATTGTTTCCAAAAAATCGGGAAAGCTTATTGAACCACGATCTTCTATCCCCCACCTTTAAAATTAGATTTCGTAAAAGCAAACTTCAGGCAGTCTACCATCTCCAACAGACATAATGCAACGCGAGATTATACGCAGGTGTTAAGCTAACTTTCATCCGTTCGCTCAAATTCTTCGACCTTAATTCTTAGTCTTTGTTGTTGAAGCATGAGTGTCCAATAGATAGCACAAGTATAAAGTGTGATCTGAACAATACCGATGGTACACTAACAACCTCTCTTCTCGCAGAAAAAAATACGTGATATCCGATTAAGCCAGTTTTAAACGGTTTTAAGGCTTTCAGCTTTCAGTAATTACTTGAGTATATGCAATAGCATTTCAAAAAAGAAACATTCTCCTCTTTGTGCTTCTCGTAATCTCCGCTCTTTCAGAAATCGGACAGATTATTAGTTAAAACGGAGAGATCCTCAAGTTTTACGAGATTAAGAGGGCCGAAACGTCTTTAAGCTCACTGTGTGAAAGGCTGCTTCTAAGCACGGAATGATTTGTGGATCTTATTCCCCCTTGCTGTGGACGCACATTACAAGTATTTACTGACTTCGAGATTAGAGCGCATGCGCACAGAGGCCCTTAGCAACAAGATGACGCTTTGGTTGAACGGTTGAACGGTAGACAAAAATCTCCCAAAGTTGCTATTTTTTTTTCTCATTCTCTCTTCCTCTCCCCTCTTCTGTCTCTCTTTTTCTAAGATTCTCGAGCTCTCTTTCTCCTTCTCATCGAACGCGATATGGCATTACTGAAATACAACTGACAGGAATTTTGAGGAGTTATTCGGCCGGAGCACACACGAGCCCGAAGAAACAGGCCACGTACATGACAACGTGTTGGATAATATCAGAATAATTTATTGCGTTAAGGCGTATAGCGTATAAATCAGCGAATACCTAGCGGATACCATTCTTATCAAGGACAACACGCTTATGTCTTGTAATCCTATTATATATGGCGATACACTTTGTGCGACAGTGCATATTGCTTAAAATAACCTTAATTTGATTTTAAGACATTGTACTAGCTGTTACTGATATCATACATACACATGCATGATTTTATATTATATGTTTATAATACAGACACACACACAGACAGAGAGACAGCCAGACAGACAGACAGACAATGAAATGTTACATGCGCACCCTATACTGTTACTGTATTGTATTGTATTGTATTGTATTGTATTGTATTGTATTGTATTGTATTTTTTGCCAAACCGTTTCTCTTGAAGACAGGTGAGGTAAGCGTATCGTAATATGTTTAGGGTGACAAACGACACAATCAGTTGGTATTAATCAAGCTAATCGAATTGCACTTTCCCCCGCTCACAGTTTCTCGCATCAATAGCTAATTAATCCCTTCAGGGTCGCATTCATACAGATCAGATCAACAAATATATATTTTACCCCCTCTCATCTGAGAGGCCCACGCGCAGTTAATCTGAATTGAGTGATCTCAGAGGGAACTTGATCCGCAAGCACTTAGCTCGGGCACCATTGTCATTCATGTTTCGCAAAGGTCATCAATATTCGGTGTATTGACATGATATAGAATTTCTCGCAGATCGAGGAGCAGAATGCACTAAAATGACGTGACGCGCGCGTATACTATAGCACGGCGTGGTACATTGCTTGCGATCAGGGTGTTCATGATAGGGGATTCGTCGTTTGGCAATTACTGCTGCCCTTGGGGACGACGCGCGTGAAGTCATGTGAATACATTTCAAGTCTAGTCTGCCTCGTTACTGACATAGATGGATAGACAGTATACATATGCACCAATTCTTATTGTTCCTGTATCCATTCATTGTGATAAATGGGATTACATGGGTCTCAATAACTCCTACGCCAAATGGATATTTATCCTGACGCAACCGCGCTCGTATGAGCTTGGGCGCTGTAATTGATTCCCACATATTATCCTTTTTTATACTGCAGGTGACAAAATGGAAATGAAGTGAATGGACAGGTAATAGATAGAGAGAAGCCAGGATTTGATATGGCTTCCGTTGTTTGGATGAGGCCTGATCGAGTTGATAGATTAGTATAGCTCATAACAATGACAGCACAATACATTAGTTATAACGTCAAGCAAAGCAGACCAGCTATAAAAAAGTACAGCGGTGTAGCGCCATGGACGTAGGCCTACCTACATGTCGGAGCCTGTATCGCTCCGAATGTGTTCAGAGTATTTTCGGCAAAATGTTATTTTTTTCCTAACCATGCCATAGCTATCAATTCAAAAAGATGGAGATTCAAACTTTATGTGTAGACCATACAGGTCCGCTTTCTCCCGTCCTCATAATAAACTGTACTGATTAATGATAAAGATGCATTCTTCAAAAGAGCAATTATCTATCATCTTTTTCGATTCTGTGTTTGACCAGGACTTCTTAGAGCCCAAGAATCTCAAGTTCCAGGATTCCCAGGTCGCCCTGCAGCACCGGGTCCAGAGGGCGGTCCAGGACTACGTACTAAAGTCCTTGGGAGAGGGCAACTACATTAACATGAAGCGGATCATGGAGCACAGGGAGTACCCACAACTCACCCAGTCCCTCCCCGCCAACACTACCAGGGACCCGCCCGGCGTCAGCGTGCATCCCAACAGGGAAAGAGGTAATGAATCCGAGTTCATTCGAACTTACATCTTTTGTCATTCGACTAGACTTTCTTCAAGTACGAAAGCTTATAAGTGCCACCGAAAAGAAGAGATAATTCGTCGCCTTGTTGACCTTTTCTGGTTTGAGAATTAAGGTGAGGACCGAGATCTCAACTTTTCGACGTCCCAGAAGACGAACATCGGTCAGATATGTCAGATCTCATCTTCTCAACTTCTCGGGTAGGAGAAGGCAAGACGGTGTGATATTCAATCTCATCTTGCCCTTTTTCTGGTCCGGATTGTCGAGGAAGCAAGATCCCAGATCTAGTCGACTAGACCTCCCGGATCAGAGAAGGCGAGATGTGACTATGAGATTTCGTCTCCTTGCCTTCTGGACTTCGAGAAGACAAGATATGACATCACGCCCTCTCGCCTCTTCGGACCCGAGAGCTCGAGGAGACGAGCTCTCACAGCTCGCCTCCTCGGTCCCGAGAAGTCGAGGAGACGAGCTCTCACAACTCGCCTCCTCGAACCTGAGAAGAAGTCGAGCTCTCACATCTCGCCTCTTCGGACCCGAGAAGTCGAGGAGACGAGCTCTCAGAACTTGCCTCCTCGGACGCGAGAAGAAGTCGAGGAGACGAGCTCTCACAACTCCCTCCTCGGACATGAGAAGTTGAGGAGACGAGCTCTCACAACTCGCCTCTTCTGACCTGAGAAGTCGAGGAGACGAGATCTCACAACTCCCCTCCTCGGACCTGAGAAGTTGAGGAGACGAGCTCTCACAACTCACCTCTTCGGAACCGAGAAGTCGAGGAGACGAGCTCTCACAACTCACCTCTTCGGAACCGAGAAGTCGAGGAGACGAGCTCTCACAACTCACCTCCTTCGGACTCGAGAATTTGAAGAGACAAGCTCTCACAACTCGCCTTTTTCGGACTCGAGAAGTTGAGGAGACGAGCTTTACAACTCACCTCCTTGGACCCGAGAGTCAAGGAGACGAGCTCTTACAACTCGCCTCTTCGGACCCGAGAAGTCGAGGGGACGAGCTCTCACAACTTGCCTCTTCGGACATGAGAAGTCGAGGAGACTAGCTCTCATAACTCGCCTCCGCTGACCCGAAACGGCCGAAGAGGCCAGGAACTACCACGTCTCTTCGATGACACTTATAGGCTTCTGTCTGAAAGGCCTGTAATATATAATTGCAGGAGAAGCAAACAGAGGATCATATCATACGAGACGAAGGCAAGACAGCAGTGAGAGGCACGTCTATAGTGCTGACGGCTTCGGCAGTCTTCGCTCACTACTGTCGCCGACAACATAAGGGCTTTTGAAAAGGGATATCCCTCCACCGATAGAGCTGTTCTGGGCTCAGAATAATGTGCAAACTTCAAAAATACTGATGAAAAGTGTGTGTGCATGAAAGGGTTAAAAGAAAATCAGGACGGGAAGGATTTTGCTATTTTTCGAAACGTATTAGATTATTGTATCATCTAGTCAAACTAGAACAATCCCAGTATCATTTGCAAACCAAGTTAAGACTTTAATGTTTAATCCATGAAAACCTAAACTCGTGCCTGTATTTGCCCAGAAGATGATTGCTTAAGACTACTGGATGTGCACGTGCTGATGTTGCCATTCATTAAGACCTGTAGACATGAAGAAGTCAGTAACATTTTACCTTCACAGACAACACAGCAAAGCCAGGCATCCTGAAATTTCCTGACAAATTGCCGAATAAAGATACAAAATAAAGATAGCTTCTACCACATGACGATGAGAATCATGTCGCTGACTGATCTCATGTTCAACTTTTGCATCTTTCTCCCAGGCGTACCTGTAGACAACTTTATTTCGTCGTCCCTGCAACTTCTTGAGCGCACTCAGCAAAACGACCGCCAGGAAGGCAAGAGGGAGAGTGAGTACATTGACTCTTTTTGAATTAAACTCGGTAGTACTTGGAGTTCACTTTGTGTGCAGGTGCTACATTCTTCATGTTTCTGCTAAGAATCTGATATGACGTCAAGTGAAATGAATACGGTGACGACATGACTCCCCTTTTACTCCTTCGTTCTCACACGTTTCCTCATTATACCTTTTCCTCCTTCTCCTGCTTGTCCTACTCCTGCTTCTACTCTTCCTTCTCTTCCTCCTCCTCACTCGCCCCTAACTCCTCCCCTTTTTATCCTTACTTCATTAAAATTGTCAATACATTGTAGTGACATGTAGTAGGTATAGTAGTTTTAACAATAGTGGTCGTAGCAGTATGACTATGTTGATGTCATCACTTTCAAGAGTTGTAGTAGTGTATTATGTAACAGAGGCTATACTGAAGCCTCGTACCAGTGTTAAAAGTCATCATTATCCGCAGAATTCTATTCAATCATCATCTGCAATTTACTATTGGAAAGGACTGTTTGATCCTCACTTCGTTGTGGATCTTAAAAGTGTGAATGTACAACTTGTCACTCATGATGCTATATAGGGTTATTAATGACTTTTTAGTGTCCTCCTTCGTGGATATAAGAGCGTCTAGTTTACAATAATCTAATAATGATAGTCACAATACATAGGCGTGTTGTCTTTGTCTATGCTAAGGATTTTTTTTTTCGGATTTGGTAATTTTCGTGAAAACACTTTGAAATTGTGATAATCATGAAATTCCCTTCAAAACAAAGTCTATTGCTTTTGTTGGGGCTGCCATGTTATCTTTACGATGACCAGACAAATTACTGTGTACCTCGGTTTGTGTAACAATTGATATGACTTCAGGGGCGGATCCAGGAATTCCGTAAAGGGGAGGCGCCTTTACAAAATGAAGGGGGGGGGGGCGCCCCCAATTTTTTCATTTTATTTATTCTATTTTAATAAAAAACAAAGAGGGGCGCGTGCCCGATGCCCCCCCCCCCCTCCTTGGATCCGCGACTGTGACTGATGTAGAATTGAGACCCGTTTATTAGGCCTGGTCCATGCTTTTATACAATCATATAGGAGGGAACCACTACAAGGCAGCCGCTAAAACCTACGGTGAGGTGCCGGGAAAAAAGCCCAGCTCTCCGACAGTGCGCTACCCGAGTCCCGTGCGCAAGCCCCTGGTGGACCTTAGCATGGACGCGTCGAACAAACCGAAGCGCACTCACACCCCGCCCACGCCCCCGGCCAATGCAAGGCGGTCCAAGTCGGTCGCTTATCAGGACCAGCTAGCCGGAATCGACGCGGCGAGGCCGTCTCTGAGATCCAGGACGGCCCCAGTGCGGGTAAGGCGGAGCACAAGAACTCGTCAAGGACTAACATGCCATTTCATTCCCTCTTCTGCAGAACCATCTTTCGACTAACTCATATCTATTATCTAAACGACATGTTTGTTTCCCTCCATTAGTTAGCAATAAAACAGCAGAAAGTCAGAGATGAATATGTAATCAGTATTGACAGGTGCATGGTCTCAATTGAATATAGCGAAAAAACACTTTAGATTCGTCAGAATTCAACCCAAATCACAAATCAAACCTTATTTGGCCAATACTTGTCATTGCTCACTTCAGTTTGGATATTTTCCTGGTCACTACTATCATTTCTTTGAAAGAAAACAACTTTCCTTACTCAGTAAGCGCCGTTTGATCGCTATGAAAAGGTGAAGGAAATTTGGAAGAAAAACACCCGCGCAATTCATTGCTCTTTGTTCAAACCACCGAAATAAGAAAGACAGAAAATAAACAACTCGAAGCTTAAAAGACCCCCGCCCTCCATCAGAAACAATCCAGTCGTTGTTTATTGAGTAGGTGTATTTTTTCCAACCAAGACTGAAGAAAAAACCATCACGAAAAAATTTTGGTAATGAATGTCGTCCATCTTGCAACACTGACATTAATCACGTATCCGTAGATGATTGTCATCATAACGCTGTTAAAAAAAATCTCATCACCATGCACAGGATGCAGAATGACAAACGGGTCTACGGTAAAAAGAAAAAGAAAATTTAAACAGACAAGCAAACAACCAACCAACCAACCAACCAACCAACCAACCAAACAAACAAACAAACAAACAAATAAACAAACAGATAAAACTGCCTCACCTTGCCTCTCGAATTGCACAATTATTTTTCGAGAGAGACAATGGCAATCCAAATTCATTTTCACCCCTTATTGTAACACCCCGCTATAATTTTGAAGCTCCATTCCGCACAATGTTTCAATACAAGCTCAGTTCATATAACCGGAGGGCCAAACCCCAAAAAGTCGCTTACTTAACGAGTGAGTCGCACTCTCTCTACAAACTAAGTAGACCATGCTTATTTTCAAGTTTTTATTGTAACAAACAACATTCCACTGGTCTACCTCAAAAAATTTGTTGCGAAAGCTTCCAAATCCAAGATGGCGTCCAAAATGGCCGCCATATTTACTGAATTTGTTATTTGAAAGATAGAATTTGATTGAAAGATCAGATTTCAACAAATGTGATGTCATATGAAAGAGAATAAAATTTTCTACAAGTTGATACCATTTTTGTGGGTTATTGTGATAAGTGGATTGAGATTTTAAGGAAAAAACACTCATTTTTTGATATTTTTCTGAAAAAAGGAAAATCATGATAATGCTTGATTCAGCATAAATCAGAGAAAGACTGAAGGATTATCTTGAAACGTTTCAAGAATTTTGTTTGACATATAATTAATATTTGGGGAAAATTAGGGGTCAGTACCGTTTTTGGTTCAGGAGTTATAATGTCTCAAACTTGAAAACTCACTATGTAAAAATGGCCACTTTAGTTGTGACAATACCTTGTTGGTCGTAAAAAGAGCCTGCGCGCGTCAAGACTACTACACGCACCACTGACACTGGCGCTTGTAGCAGTGCCAGTGATGCGTGTAGTAGTCTTGGCAAACGCAGACAATTTCTTTGACAAACAAGGGTTTGTGCCTGCAAACTAACTTTTCATACCAAGTGGTAGCTCAGGTGACGCTGATTGCTATTATTTCAAAGTAGATTGTTCTGAGGCAGATGAGATGAAGCAAAAATATCTTTCAAATAGAGGTAGAAGCTTGAAACAACCTTGCTATAGAAAGTTTAAAACAAAATCTGGATCAATCACTCAAAAAATTCAAGATTGCAGGCCATTATAGCTGGCATAGTGTATTGCGCCAAAGTAAATATATCATTTCGATTTTGATACAATTTTGTCTGTTTTGCTGTCTATTTGTATGGTTTTTATATATTCTGAACATTTAATGCTATTTCAAACCATCTTAGCTTTTTACGGAGACATTTTTTTCAGAATGCACCATGAATATTTCTCTAAAAAGTTTTAAAAAAATTAAATTAAAAATGTTTATGAAAACTATGCAGAAATTAACATGTTTCCCATATAATCAATATTTGGAGAAAATTAGAGGTCAGTATTGTATTTGGTTCAGGAGTTATAATGTCTCAAACTTGAAATCCCATTTTACATAATATGCATTTACACGCATCTGTTCCCAAAGACGTCACAGAGGGTCAAATCCAAGATCGTGCTTACTTTTCGAGTTCCACTCTCTCTATAAACAAGACCATACATAATATTAAGCATACTAAGCAATGTTCCGTAAGTACACCTCAATAGATTTGTTGCAAAAACCTCCAAAGTACAGATGCGGTGCAATAGGGCCGCCATTTTTATTGAAATTAAAATTTCAAACATAAAATTTGATAGAGACATTGGATTGCAACACATTTGATGTCATATGAAGGAGAGTAAAACTTCCTAAAAGTTGATACCACTTTAGCTGTGTATTGTGATAAATTGGGATGGGGGGGGGGGGAATCCATATTTTTATATTGTTTTGAAAAATGGAAGAAATGTGAAAATGCATTATTTAGTATTTATCAAAGAAGAACTGAATAATTATTTTGAAACCTGCGATTGAGATTGAGATTTACTGAGATTGAGATATAATTCATATTTCTGGAATTACAGGCAATATCATACACTATTGACAAGTTAACGTCTAAAACTTGAAAAAATTACATTTATGCATTATACATTTTGCATACAATGTGTTTACATGGTCACATGTAATACTGTAACGGTCTAGTGACTTGCAAGTACCTGCAAACTAACTTTTCATGCCAAGTGGTAGGTGACGCTGATCGCTATTACTGTAGCATTTCATCATAGTAGATTGTTCTGAGGCAGATAAAATTGAACAGAAAGTATTTTCCAAAAAGAGATAGGAGCTTGGAATTTGGCACAAATTTTGCCAATGTGTAATATTTAGCGATAAAAATAGTATCCACACAAAATTCAAGATGGCGGTAATTAATCGAGGTTGTCGTTCAAGGCATTATTTACCATTAGTGCACGTAAAACAAAAACCCAGCTTTACTTAATTCCTCAAACTAGTTCTAAACTGTGAGTTAGGGATAGAACAACTAATGTACAAACTGAAATCAGTATAATTAATGCTAAATATTGTCAGATATACTAAATAGATCTGATAAGAATGTTTTTTTATATACTAAATTGTCAACAGTTATGGCTATGGTTTCTTGAAAAGCAATGAAGATACTAATGTTTAATGGTAGAATGTTTTGTAATACGACTAACCTGCACATATAAATCGAATGTGATATCTCTCCCAATGGTAGAATACCTTTAGTGTGTTGCGTCAAAGTTAAATCTCAACTTATAACTTATAATTTGATTTGTTTTTTTAATCTTCTTATATTGCTGTCTATTACATGTTCCTATACATCCGAACGATATTGTGCTAGTGTAAACCATATTGAGGGTCTTTTTTTTGGGGGGGGGGGGGGGGTGGAGCTCATTCCAGTGTTAGGGTAAGGCCCAATCTTTGATAAAAAAGAAATGCCTCTGTATCAAAGATATGCTTTTTTACTTGTATGTTACTCTGCTTTTGTAAAAACGCCTGAATGATGATGGTATTATATGTGTAATAATGTCTGATCCGTAGATGTCCTTGAAAGCCCTTCTGATCCGAACCCCCCCCCCAAAAAAAAAAAAAATAAAAAAAAAATAATCCGACATGGCGGCAATTTCTCAACTTTGTTGTGCGAAATGTGTTGTGCGAAATTACTTTTCAGTTTATTTTTCGAATAACATTGTCCAAATTGATTATTCGTGCTGTATATTCACATTTACAAATAAGCATGCTGAAACTGTATTTTCTGTTACCAGATTTTCTTACATTGTTTTTAGGCTGATTTCATGTGGGTTATAGTGTCACAATTGATCTGAGCTTATGCCATTGGTAGATGCTTTCCCATGTTAGATATCAGGATCACTCGAGAGTGAAAATGTTCATTTTCATTCATTTTAGAGTGACCTCGGGGATCACTCGAAGAGTGACAAGTGATCCCTAAGGCAGGGCTCGACACTAACGGTGGTCCGGTGGCCCGGGGCCACCAAAAACGCACGTCGGGCCACCAAAATGTCAGAAATGAAGAACATAGTTGGCCTGATCGGGCCACCAAAAAAGATCGGATATTTACCTTTGGGCCACCAAAAATAAAAGTTAGTGTGGAGCCCTGCCTATTAAGGTCACTCTAAAATGAGTGAAAATGAACATTTTCACTCAAAAGTCACTCCAATTTCACTCTAAATTCACCGTTTTCTTGTTATTCACTCCTCACATCAAAAGCAAAAACTTCCACTCGATTTGGGTTTTTTTTTTCTTTTTCGGAGAGTAGAATATCACTGGTTCTAAAAATGTGTCCATAAAAACCTAAGACGGTTTAAGATAGCACAACAGACAAAATTGTATCAAAAACAAAATAATACATTTACTTTGGCGCAATTTTATACACTATGTCAGCTTTGATGGCCTGCAATCTTGAATTTTTTGAGTGATTGATCCAGATTTTGTTTTAAACTTTCTATAGCAAGGTTGTTTCAAGCTTCTACCTCTATTTGAAAGATATTTTTGCTTCATCTCATCTGCTTCAGAACAATCTACTTTGAAATAATAGCAATCAGCGTCACCTGAGCTACCACTTGGTATGAAAAGTTAGTTTGCAGGCACAAACCCTTGTTTGTCAAAGAAAATGTCTGCGTTTGCCAAGACTACTACACGCACCACTGGCACTGCTACAAACGCCAGTGTCAGTGGTGCGTGTAGTAGTCTTGACGCGCGCAGGCTCTTTTTACGACCAACAAGGTATTGTCACAACTAAAGTGGCCATTTTTACATAGTGAGTTTTCAAGTTTGAGACATTATAACTCCTGAACCAAAAATGGTACTGACCCCTAATTTTCTCCAAATATTAATCATATGTCAAACAAAATTCTTGAAACGTTTCAAGATAATCCTTCCGTCTTTCTCTGATTTATGCTGAATCAAGCATTTTCATGATTTTCCTTTTTTCAGAAAAATATCAAAAAATGAGTGTTTTTTCCTTAAAAACTCAATCCACTTATCACAATAACCCATAAAAATGGTATCAACTTGTAGAAAATTTTATTCTCTTTCATATGACATCACATTTGTTGAAATTTGATCTTTCAATCAAATTCTATCTTTCAAATAACAAATTCAGTAAATATGGCGGCCATTTTGGACGCCATCTTGGATTTGGAAGCTTTCGCAACAAATTTTTTGAGGTAGACCAGTGGAATTTTGTTTGTTACAATAAAAACTTCAAAATAAGCATGGTCTACTTAGTTTGTAGAGAGAGTGCAACTCGACCTCTGTTTTTAGCTTTTGGCCCCCCGGTTAATAATGCAACGCGAATTTCCGTGTACAACACTCACTCCCACGTGATGGCTGATGAATTGCAAAGGTCAAAGTTCGATGCACACACACACTGCATCCATCCATTCATTCACAGAAGAAGTCCTCCACTCTTCATTCATTGTATCAGACAGTTGTTGACTCAGTGCACATATTTTGCATTCATGCCGGTCGTGTATACTTTGTACATTCTTTCATCTTCCTTTCTGATCGCATCTTCATATCAAACCCTTTTTCTCTCCTAACTTCACCCAAACCAAGTTCCCACCCATCCTAACTAACGTAAGTAGGCTATAGAGCTAGAGAGAATGTTTTCTTGATGTGATGCATGCGTTGCGCACTAGATGTGACGGTGACTGGGATATTTTGTTGTCGTTGCTTTACTAAATGTGTTTAATTTTGTTAATGTTAGTAATGGGGAAAATGGAAATGATAATGTGCACCCTCGTTGTGTGTGTTCGTGTGTTACCTTTTTCTTGTCCGGCACTTATTAACAGGATTGTTGGGGAGACGATGAGTTCCGAAAGGATGGTGGCATAGAAAGAGAAATGGTGACCCAGGTGAGTGGATCGAGGGGGGCGGGGAAGCAGGTGGGGGAGGCGGGGCTGGTATAAAGGGGGTGAATAGAGGAGGCCATGTTCTGTAAAAAATGTTAAGTCTCATCAATATAGTCCAGCATATTAATCAGACGTCGTTCGGGGTCCAGTCGTTCAGTTCCTGTAGTTTTCTTTTATTGTGAAGAGTCTACATGAAGACAAAGTTTTACGCGATTTTAATACTTCAGTAGTCACAACAACGGAATCGCGTCCTTTTCAAGGAACTCTCCTATGGAAAAAAATGTTTGCCTATTAATCAAGATTTGATTAGCATGAGCAGTCAACAGTTTCTACTTGTTGGTACACTCCAGTGTATAGTTCGGTTATCTAACGACCGAAGCATTACGTCTGACAAGGGGAACAAGAGAAACATGTTGAATGCCATTAATACATCGGATCTCAAATTAATGCTGGCGATAAGAGATCATAATGAAGACGACACTTTACTTAACCAAATAATCAACAAACAGAAGAACTAACTCGCACTAACAAGCTAAATAGGCGTTTTCACATCAGCCCGATGAAAATCCAAGCTCGAGATATTTTTTTATTTCCCAAGTCAGAAAATAGCTCGCTATTTCGAAACATCGGGCTGATGTGAAAACGCCTATGAGTAAGCGTTATTCATATACAAGACATTTCCAGCATGTATCTTCCTGACAGAATATTCTTGAATATGATTGGGAAAAAGATATTTTCTTCATCGAGTTATGGAAAAAAAATGTATCTTGAGTTATCTTTTTTTTTTCTTCTTTTTTTACTGGACGTATTCACAACGAACTAAGTAAAGGACCGTTCTCTATTATGTTTGTGACAAGATGTGGGATTTATTACTTCGCAGATGGGTCGCAAAATATGAATACTGTCTAAAATAAATGTTTGTTTGGTTTTTTTTTCTTTTGGTTTTATTCGTTGATGTGGTAATTTATGGTTCCAGCGGGAGTTCAAACACCAGAGTATATCAACACCTGATCATACAATATTTGTGGATTATATGTCTCACAGGGTGCCAATTAAGTGTTTTGACATTTTTGAAAACAACGACAACGTGAGAAAGTCACCCCAACGTTTCTCCTGAGAGAAAGAGCGCACACACAATGAGTCTATTTTGGATACTATGCACACTCGTCTTTTTCCTGATATGTTGTCACGCAACAAATCTATTTCTGGTTACGCCGCACCTCGGTGTCTTGGTATTTTCTTGCATATTCTACCAAAATACACATCTTCGAGTGCACTCACTGGCTGCACAGGCAACACTATTTGGATGATACTTTTCTTTTCTGCAAATCTGGTTCATCAGAACTTGATCTTGTTTGCTCCGATACTTTTGGTTAACGGGATATTGCCGAGATAATATCACGGTTTTGGAAACATTTTTTTTTTTCTAACACAGGGTCAGTTCGGTGCGATCATGTCTGCATGTTCTCTGTTTGTTATTTGCTAAGCTCAGTCGATTACATGGGATTTGTATGACTGTAGAATTACATCAAGAGGAGACTTTTTTTTTGAAAAATTACGATTCCAAATGACACTATTTAGCTTGAGAGTAGATTATGATCGTTGCTCGTAAAGTTGCGTTGGTTTTTATGTAAAAGAATCGCATATTCTGCAGCATCCGATTGTGAGAAGAAATACTTTTTTTTTTTTGAAAATTGTCACTATTTCGTGCCATGTTCCCAATAGGTGTACTGTTACTAAAGAATAACAAAAGGCCTTTATGCCACGAGAACCAACGGCATGGTTGGCACTATTCAGTAACGCCGTGAGTTTCATCTATCAGCTAGAAAGGAGCGTCTGCATTTAGATATTGGCGTGTAGTATTCACCGTCTACAAGTTATTATTGAAGGCGGATCGTTTTAGTGTTCATGAAGACGCCTGTTGTTCATTTCACGAATGTCTTGTCACTCTGTCCGCTTTCAAACCAACAGCTTGCGAAGCCAACCATTCCCTCCGAGCATCTGGGGACAAGAATGAAGTCGTGGATAGAGGGCGCTAATGACTTTGGTGAGATCATTTTTTTTTTTTCCAAATCATTGTCCTTATTTTTCCGTAGTCAATAATCTTTTGTCCAAAACATAGGTATTTCTTCATTTACTAACTATAACAAAAGGCATAGGATGCCATTCCATCTACATTGCAAGAATGTCACGTATGTACTACTTCAATTTCTTTATTAGCTCGAATGCATATCCAAAAGTTTGTTTTAGGTAGGTGAACTGCACAATGAACATTGCAAGCGATAATCACGTAATGTTGATTTAAAACAAAGCGAACCCTAGTTATATCTGTCACAAGAAATGATTAAATATCATTGCTGCTCCTAATTCGATAGGACTGAATACTGTGTATTTCGTTGATTCGGCAGTAAAACATTCGTATACGATTGTCATAAACTCACTCGTTTTAGCCCAAAACAAAGGCAATTCGTATTTGAAGCAACATAGATCATTTATAATACGACCGCTATGTAGATTCATTCACGTGTACAAGTATATCATTGGCAATGAGCCCATTATAAAGAATCGGAGTGTGATTGGAAGCCTATACTATAGAAGTGGTGATACGCAGAGTGAAATGAGGTGTTTATGATAAAAACAGCTTCTTAACCGTTTGTCGATACGATCATCAACTTCTTTGCAGAAAAAGACGTGGCCTACAATATGCTCCAGACCCTACACGGCGGACCGAAGAAAGCGCCGCCCTTCTCTAAGGCCAAGCCATCCTCCGCAAATCTGACCAACATGCAGCTCCTCAAGGTTGGAGGGAAGGCCCCAGCGGCAACTCACATTTATGTCCCGCCGTCGCCGGCCCCGAGGCAACCCGTCCCCAACCGCGATGGCAAGAACGACGCCGAAGTGAAGGGGTGGATGAAAAATCTGCAAGAGAAGCTTGCTTTGTAAGTCTTCTTTTCGTCATTTCGAAGCCATATCTATAATTATAGTACACAAGGAAAACTAGAAAAGAACTCAGGAAGCGCAGACCTCCGCCAAGCAGCTTACTTCTACCCTTATCGTGATTCCACCTCATATGATAATCCTACATTCATATCATCTGCGTTATAAAATTAATAGTACCCTCACTTTCGACCAATCGTCGCTCTCTCTGCAGAACTTTCTGGCCACTGGCGCGATAATTTCTCGGAGGATCTCAAAAGCAACTGCGCCATCTAGCGTTCATGATGACAACGATAGGGATTTATGTTAAAATTCGAACAAAGTTCTGGATGCAGACAGTCATCCTGATCACTATCAGCATTTAATCATCTGTTCCTTGAGTAGCTATCATTTTTTTTTGAAAATTGTATTTTATCCATATTTGTTCGTAACTTGTTAAGGTATTTTGCAAACAAGCAAACAAACAAACGCCGGCAAAAACATAACCTCTTTGGCGGAGGCGTTAATGGTTACACGTCAGTGTGAATAATGAACTTGCCACTACCAGGCTTCTGTTTAATAAAGTGGGCGTACAAAAAAGAAGAGTCAGTTTAAAGATCCTTATTCAATGCAACCAGTACCACTGCACATCAATGACATCATCTAATCTAAGAGCAAGTGAGGTTTGAATGGTACGGGCTCCTACATCCCAACGAAATTAAGGAGAAGCTGCTCTCTACAATTGGCTTCGACTTAAATTACTAGTATCCCATTGCAATGGTACCTTTCGAATTGATAAAGCAATATATTATACAAAAGGAGACACTACTGCTCTGACATTGTTATTGTGATTCGTTTTTCGGTGAGGAAATCACTTAGTATAACAAAATATTCACACAAAATTTCTGCAACACTCAAACTGTAGGCGATATGGAGATCAAAATGTTTTACGGTATTGATCAAAAGGAATGAACAAGAGTAGAATCAAGTCTACTTACATAACTCCCAAATATTCTGCAATATTCTATATGTATGTATGTATGTATGTATGTAGATGTCCCTATTTGTATGAATGCTAACAGAAAGAATTTCCTATATAATAATTTGGTCTGGCTCTTCGTCCAAGTAGCGTACATTTTGCCAGATCATCGCAAAGCAGATAAATGGGAAATTCTTGCCATCTTCTTCAAATACAGGCGTCAGCCAGGAGCCGAGGAGACCCAGCTGTACCAACTGAAGACCGTCGAAGGCCGGCCGCAGCCACCACGGCGTAAGCGCCCGACGATGATCTCCGAAGAATATCGCCACGAGAACAGCCACTTCATGATGACGCAGCCAGCGTATCGCCGCCACTTCATCATCGCGCCGGACTGGGTGTCGGAGAGGCAGTCCCACCGCCGTCTGGCCAATCAAAGCTGGGCTAGGAAAAACAAGATGGCCGTCGGAGTCGGTTGCTAAGGAGGGCGATTGGGAAATATAAAATGGCGGCTTTTCGGGAACTTGAATGATGGCTGTGGCGAACTGAAATCGCGCACAACTGGTGGATTCGTTTGTCATTGGCGTCGGTACTGGATTCTTCGAGATTTATAACTGCGCAAGCACAATTGTTGCTGTATCAAGTTTTAGCAAATACAGAATGATGTGCTAAGCTGATGCGTTATTATCGTAAGTCACGGTGTTTTCCCGCTGAAAGAAATTTGAAGTGTACATCATTATCAAGCTATTTCACCCGTCAGGACAAGCTCTGTATTCCTAGCCATAATTGTTGAAATCCATAAAAACTAATACCTTTTTTTTCAAAGAACTTCAGAGTGAACGACACAAGCAAGTTTTTGAGCTTTTGCTAAAACATTTGCAATAATTCTGGCCACAACCAAATTCTATTGAAAGCTTTCAACATAGTAATCACAATCATCATTAAAAGGGTGTTCATTGTTAATGTTTCAATGCATGCACTTATTTGATTTCAAGAACCACAATGCATTGTATTAATAAACAAGCATGAGTTTGAATTTTTCTTCACAATGACTTTGACTTTGCAGCATTGACGAAAATGATGTGAATTACAGTTTGCAATCGCGATATGACAGGAACATTGTGCAAATTACCTTAGCTATAAAGAAAGAGCTCACAATACTGCAGTGTTACTGCACGTAGGGATGAATGCTATTTTCACGCCACACTGTCGACCCCCACTTGCAGCAGATACTCGCACATAGATTGTCGACGGAACAATAATTATCATAATGTGTATACGTGCGTGGAGGTGTGTGAGTGTATGCGTGTGTGTATGTGTATGTGTGAGCATGTGTATTTGAATGGTGCAACGCTCCAGGAGTCATTGTCCGTCCCATTGCCTTGTAAAGGTATAATATTTGCTGTCTACAGATATGCTATTGATATCCTGATCTGGTTTTGACAAGATGTACGAAAAACAGAAATGTACGAGCCGGGGTACCTGGTTTTTAACACAGTTTACGCAAGAGTGATCATTTCTTTTGTATACTCACTGAAGTGAAACTGAGTTTTGACGAAAATCTGTCGTATGGCATTATCAAGGAAACTAATGTTATGGTTTAAATTGTGTGTTTGTGGTGCGGTACTTACACAAGTGCGAAATGATGTGAATTGGGTTACAATGTCATGGTTCCATTAAAACACACTCCGTAATGATTGTAAGTATTTTAAGATGCCACGTGAAAACCCCGCACCTGGACCGAACCTAAGTCATTATGCCGGCTGCGTGTTCTGTCACAGAGTAGGCTACTCAAGTATCACGCTAGCAGTTTGATCGTGTTGAGTGCAAAACACAGTTTCCAAAGAGTGTACTTGAACGATTTTTTCCCACAGAGAGAGAAAAAAAAAACCAGAACAAAATCACCATTGACACTACTGTTCGCTAATGACGACACTTTACGAACCAATACTTTGTCGTCCCTTTCCCACTCTTGAAACACATGCAGGAAATTTGAGGTTTTGCTTTCAGTTTGGCTATGCACTCAGTGACTCAACTGAAAATCAAAATATCGTCGTACGTTCGGTGGCCTTCTAACTGATTTCGGCGGCCTTTAGACATTTGAGCAGCGCTTGGTGTTAACCTGTGCTTACGAGCTCTAATTCCGTAGACAAGTATCATTTGGAAAGATCGACATTCTGTTTGAAAACAAGGTCTTCGAGAATAATACAATTAAATATCCTTTAATCGCACGATTTCTCTTTACCCAAGAGTGAGAAAAGATTTTATTTGTGCTAAATAAAAATGGGTGCTTTTTTTGGGGTCATCACAGCAGACTAAAATAATCAAATCCTTAGAGGAAGAATAATGTGATACATGATGCGATACCTGTTTCATATTTTCAATATCCTTTAAACTTCAGAGGGAATTCCATCAATGCGTTTTGTATGGCTAGTCAAATCCTGAAATTGTCACTTTGTTATTTTGTGGCAGGGCCCCCAAGGATAACAGTGTGGGCCTATATGCGGCCATGGGGCTACCCTGGGTACTGAATTCACTGAATAAATTAATGAATAGATAAATATGTAAACCTAACAATATGCCGTTTTACAGAAAAAGTGAAAAAGGGAAAAAAGAACCTGCCCTTTGTCTATTGACGGCAGAAAAAAAAACCTTTAACGTCACGTTACATCAATACATGGGCATATCACTGCAAACTCAATCATCTCGCATGATGCGCACCAAACATACAGCAACCCGTCAATTACGCGTGTGTGTTGATCATGGAAATTGGGGGCCCTAGAGAGTTAAATGTTTGCAAAACTTATTTAACGTAATCTGAAAGGGGCATTGGAATAAAAGACGAGAAGCAAGCAAGCGCAAATGTAAGGTATGACTTCTCTCTGAGATACGGGTGACACTATGCAAGATTATGCAATTATGGACAGTCCTCCCCTTTTCTGAATTTGGTATATACTAAGACCAGCTTGCACAGTCCATTAATTCTCATCCTCTACCCTGCAACATCTTTGGACTGGGATTTAGAGCCATATTACGGGACGTTTTGTTCATTTTTTCCCCATTTTATCTGGACATGCTTTCAGTGGCAAAAAAGAAGTGCAAACGCGCATGCGCAATGTAATTTCCTGTAACTTAAAACAACATTGCATTGCACAACTGAGATGGAACAAGGGAAAAATATTATATTTCACCATCTTGTCTTTCATTGTATAGACATCGAAGAAATTGTGTAGTAGTAATCATGAAAATGAATACGAATTCAGATTCTGTAATATAATAATCTAGGAAATCTGACGAAGAGAGCTTTGTACGGGGTGTAAATATTTCTTTGCAAGAGCATTATATAAAAGCTATATTTTGCTACCTATATCAAAGAGAATACTAGTATTCTAAGACAGATGTGCTTTCGATAATGATAGATTACAAATGATTTTATTTTTACATGACGCAACTACGCTTATATGCCATTGATTTGTTAAATTGTTCTTATTTTATTGTACGAGCAAGTATGAAACATAATGAGAACTGTCAGAGTCATTTTGCCTCGTTGCAAAATGAGAGAAAAATCACTTGAGGTAGTCTATGCAATAAAACGTAGCTTTAGAAGGACATTATACCACAGCCCTTTTATCGTACACAATGTGAAATATCTAACATATTTAAGGCACATTATCTAGCTATCATAATGCCTTGGTGTTTCTTTTTAGTCAATGTCTAATGATAACAAATATTACGTATCTCCGCAAACATAGTCATAAACTGTTCCTCTATACATTCCAGTCACAGAATTGATTATCAACCTCGCTCAGGGCGAATGGTTCAAAAGGTTTGTTTACTTCTTCACAGTCGATGTAGAGACATTTTACAGTTTGAAGATGTAAGAAAATGTACTCAGACATTTAAAAGTATAATTATATATGATATTCACTTATTTGATGTGCTAGTAATAATTACCTTCAGAAAAATTATCGCTGTAGTCTACAAGATTAATACAAATTAGACTGAGGTGAAAAGGAATAATAAAATGTATCATTCCGTAGTCCTGTATCAATGTTTAAAATGTTTAATTTATATAAGCATCATACGCTTCGCTCAAATTCGACTCTCTATACAGATTTGATAAATCCCAACTGTTAACCTGAAATTGGTTCATTTTGGGGTTTAGGTGCACTGTTGCATTTCCATAGCATAACGCGGTGTGTAGAATGATTAGTGGTGACTTTTTTTTTCGTAAGTGTTCTGATATTCCAAGTTAAGGTGAATATCATGTTTCACTGTGTCTATGATCGGAGTTTCTTGGCGATTGATTTGATAATCATTGAATTGTAAATTTGATTTACTCAAGTTCGTTGCAATATTTTATCTCCGTCTGCTGTGGAGCCGGGTCTCCACGTGATTAGTTTAGTTGCATTGAGACTGGAGAAAAATAGTTATGATCATTATATTTTCTTGAATTCACTGTATCATAATGTATATAGATAATTCTGATATTGCAAAATGAGTGACGAATTACATCCGCATCAAATTCAGCACAGACTTACAGACATCTGTCCACAGAGCGCCAGTATAACGCGTCCAGCATAACCTATTTTACGTGCACAACTATGCGAGACATATAAAGTATTTGATGTGTGCTGTTTTCCTAACGACAACTGCTGTAACCAGCGGAATTCAACATGTGAAAAAGTTAATGCGTAACTTGTTGATGTCAACGAATAAGAGGACAGTAATCTCTTCATTGTTGTTGTCGTGAAATTTACATGTTGTTTCGCGCCCATGATTTTCAAATGACAATAACACTACTATAATGAATTATACGTGTGCCTTTGATTGCAATCATGTGCCTTTATAATATACTTGTATCAGTGTTGTGCAGATAATCAATAATGCAATAAGGTGAAGCAGGGTTGATCTATATCTTCATTTGCCGGAATCTATAACGGAGCCGCGGGCGGTTTTCTACATGAGTGTCAAAAATTACTGCGGAAAGATTTTTGCTCACACAATTACTGTTATTTACACTCCGTAAACGCCCTGAGCAAATATAATCGTAATTACAGAAATCTCAAAACAACTGGAAAATAAATAACCCAGATAGAGAGAGCGAAAAATAGAAGTCGAGTTGATGTGAAATATTTGAAGCAGTCAAACTCAATTAACTTTAAATATCTTATCTCTTCACAAGAGAAAAATCTAATGGACTATTTTGATCAATTCGATTACATTTCAAGGACGTATCAGTGCACTATGGATATCGTTCAAATTTAATTATCATATCATCAAAATTTAATCAAACTGCATGATTATAGTTTGGTGTCACTCACAATCCTGCTTCACAATATGATATTTTTCTTCTATTATCAACTGACTTAGTTTCCATAATTCTTTTTTTCTTCAATTTTTGATTCGTTTCATGTCGCGGAGACAACGTCTTTGTCATGAACATTGTATTCGCTTGTGTGCTTATCAACACAATAAACTGTCTGCATGTACGCATTGAAGGTGTTGCCATTGCCTGCTTGATAATGTTGGTGTTGTAAAGACTTCCTGATTATAGGTGTGCATCCAGAGACGGCCATATGAAGTTATCAATACAATCATAAACGTCGTCTTGCAGTCATGAATCAGGTCTGTAACTGGGATTTTTATGGAAGGGCTCAGAGCAAGAAAAAGTGGACCTTTTTAGTACAAGTTTTTCGCCACTTCAAGATTTAAATGCATTTTTTTTGTTCCGTTTCTCTCTCTCTTTTTTTTTATTTCTTTTATTCATTATTATTATTTTTCTCTTTGCTTCTGGCAAATGGAGGGTTCCGCGAGTCACTTTTCATTTTTATTTCCTTTACTTATTCATTTATTATTATTATTATCATTTTTTTTTGCTGCTAACAAATTAGGGGGGGGGGGGGGGTCCGCGGAACACCCTGAACACCCCCCCCCCCCCCCCCCCCCCCAATTAGCTACGGGTCTGTGAATATACACTGAAACATCACTCCAGGTTCGTGAATATTTACAAATTAACATCGAAACAAACGGGACGGTAGAAGTCCACATATCAAAGTGCTTGAAATGATGAAATGTCACATATAAGAAACGGTGATAATGGTAATAACAATAATGATAATAATAATAATAATAATAATAATACTGATGATAATAAGGTCTTATTTACCCTGGGTAGCCTCTTCAGTGTTGCCACTGCTCTTCCAGATCGAGGGCCCTGCCATTAACCTATCAGGCCATTAATATTACTGTAGCGTTGCCAGGTACCCATTTATACACCTGGGTCGAGAGGGACACTGTGGGTAAAACATCTTGTCAAAGGACGTAAGCACTGGGCGGGATTCGAACCTGGGTCCTCTGATCGGGAATCTTAAGTCGTATATACACTGTGCACGTTTTAAATGATTCCATTGTGTTACGGAAGGTTGATTAACAACATCAAGATCTTTAAAACACGTTTATCACAAATCAAGCACAGACATATCGAACCCACATGCCAGTCAAGAAGAAAAGTACAAAATTAATGCATCCTCAGATCATTCAATCAATCCAATCAATCCAATCAATCAAGCCTCCAATCAATTAATTAATTAATTGATCAATTAATCAATCCATCAATCAATTATTCATTTAATCAATCAATCAAACAATCAGTCAGTCACAATTGTATGTATGTTTTATAAAGAGTAGCAGATCGACATAGGGAATATCACCTCCCCCCCCCAGTGTCTTAAAGGCTAATCAATGTTTGAAAAACTAATTTATTTGTTGATTTATTCATTCAATCAGCCGATAAATTATTTCAATGATTGAAAAGTGATTAATTGATTATTGATTATTGAGTTGATTCACTAATTGAACGACTCAATGACTAACTAACTGATATCGGTTGATGTATTGATGGGTTGGTTGATTGATTGATTGATTGATTGATTGATTGATTGATCAATTGATTGATTACAAGGATGAATGATTTGAATGTTGATGAATTTGGTACCATTACCACATTAATGAATAACTGGCATATGGTATTGATATGTCCGTGTATTGTGAAAACTGAGCTTTAAAGATCTTGAAGTAATTACACACTCTAATTCTCACCAAATGATTTAGAAATGAAATCATTAAAATTACTATAAAACTGACAAAAAATCTCAGATTATCATAACATAATCAAAGCTTTAAGCAAAAAAACAAAACAAAAAAAAAAACAATTTGTTTGAATAGGAGCACTTATTTGGACCGCTGACTGAATTTTCCATCTTCTTTCAATTTGGCGCAAGTCATTGTTCACACTCTTGACAAAGCCAAGCGTGAATAAAAGTTTGTTTTGTTGATTGCACTTGATAGATGAGACTATTGGGCATTCATAAATGTTAACAAATCTTCAAAATATTTTGAAATGTAATTTAGACAATTTTTACAAAAGTGTAACGGTTTTTTATACACCCTGTATGTAATAGTGTAATATATAGTTTGTGTCCGTAAGTGTCAGACTATCATCTATCACAGAGATTTTTTTTTTCCCGATACGCATGAAAATATCATGATAAAATGAGACATAATCAGATAAACCTTTAACATTTTTGCAGTCATTTGAATACCACTTTAGCTGATCTGATATCTGATCTAACAACTTTTCTCCACTGAAATGTAAATAGAAATACAAATTATTAATTTCACACTGGACTCAATTAGCCAAATCTCTTTAGAGCACAATTTTCTTACCATAAGAAAAAGAATAGAAATGTTGTTTGTTTGTTTGTTCATTTCCATCTCAGAAGATGGTTAGATATCCCATATTCAGCTACGCAAAGCTGGTCTTCCATGGGATCCAGGTGTGGATGTGAGGCTTGACCACTTCACCAGGTTAAACACCCTGCTCTTTGCGATGAAAGAATGAAGAGGGATCTTTTACGTGCATGAGTTGTGACTCTTTCACACACTGGACATTCATTTTATGTCCTATCCGAGGGACAGAGTGTTTTGCCTCTTGCTAGAGAGGACGGTATGTTTACACACAACATTGCTCACTCCAGACTCGGGTTCGAACCCGGGCCCCTAGGTTCGTGAGGCATAAGCGCTACCGACTGAGCCAAATCACCGCCCTTAAAATTTAATGTTGGCGGTTGTTTTGGCATGTCTCAAAATCCTGAAGGATGCAAGAATTTCATCGTCCAGATTCGGATTCAGCTTTCTCAAAATAGGGTAAAATGGTGAACAAACAAACAAAGAAACAAACATTGGGCGGACAGTAAAACAAGGTACAGACACCAAGACAATAGTGAAAAAAGACAATTTAGTATATACCGTGATTCATTGGACATCGGTCTCTATTTAGTTTACATGACAACTTCAATTTATTTACGGTTTCTGTTAACTAACATATTAATGGCTGCTTTATACGAACATTTATGGCTGTTATAGCAATCATGGGGGACATCTTTTCAGTGGATGTTAATTGTGCCATCAATGATTAAATGCTACGAGACATACGTTTGAGACAGACTATATCCTGACATTTTCAATAAAACACTAATGGTTGATGTTGGTCTCTATAGTGCATTATATTTCAAATGAAAGCGCAAGTTCCCTCTACCTGTTACTTTTTATTATTATTCATGGTTCCATATACCACGTATCATATAATTTTTCATTCCATTTGATTTCAAGAAAGCAGTTTGACACAAGACAGTTCATTTGAGAAGGAAATAAAAAGTAAGTAAATATTGTGAAGAACGTGCAATACGAAAAACCTTTTAAAAAGCAGAAGCTATGTGTTCAGGTTAGTATTATTCACAATGCCTTCTGTAAAACCATTTTGAAGTCTTTGCCTGTTTCTAGAAAAAAAAAACCCGAAAGATTTCTTTTTGTAAGTTGTTAAATTCTATTTGTTTTTTAGTTTTCTTTATAAAGTAGATTTCTGATTAGAATTTTGTAATTAATCTGGATTGACACTGAAGAACATTTAAAATGAAGAATATAAATTAACGAATCATGGTAGGATCTTCACATTGGCCATGCACCTTTCATACAGATATCATAACAATACAATTTTCAATATCTTTACTAAAATGTATATATTTATTTTATTTTTTCTTCATCTGAGAGGATTGCCAGATAACCCACATTCAGCTGCACTAGCTGGTCTGTCACGGGGTCCAGTTGGATGTGAGGTGGGACCACTTCACCGGATTATGCACCCTGCTCTTTCACGTGCATGAGTTTAGACTCTCTAACACACGGGACCTCTATATTTAATGTACTAACCGAAGGACAGAGTGTTTCTCCTCTTACCAGAGGAGACAGTATGATTACACACATCATTGCTCAGTTAAACTCGGGTATCGAAGCCGGGTCCTTTGAATCGGGAGGCAGATGCGCTATACCGACTGAGCCAAATCACCGCCCTGAATAAATAAAAGCTCCTTCACCATGTCTGAAATTGCAGCTATACCTTCAGGTGGTTTGATGTTGTATCTTCCAACAAGTGTTGCAACTTTGCAGAAAAGCAAATGTTCTTCCTCATGTGAGCCCTAGCTCTGCTGTACTTTTATCTAGATAACTGCTTGTTTAGGTAGTAAACTTTTCAAAAGCTTCTTAATGAAATCTTTATAATGGTTTTGTTTAGAATTTAGATTAGAATAACACCTAGATGATTACAGCTCCTGTATACCTCGAAAATCTCCAAGCTTAATGTTGCAATTGTGTAAGTGATTTTAGACAGAATTAACATCGTTAGTGTATCTGACTAGTTTCATCTGATATTTTTTCAGTGACAGATAGGCAGTGAAATGCAGAGAAGCCAAATGATGGTAAGATGAGAAATAAATGGCATAATGAATGGTGACCACGAATGCCAACCTTACATTTTATATTCAGTCCACTTTACTTCTGTCGATTGACTGTGTTGAATCAGAATTTACTTAGTAAGTAAATTCTGATTCAACACATAATTTTTAAGGAACAGACAAAAACTACAAATATATACTGTAAAACGTATACATACGTATAATACGTAATAAATAATATATTCATTACCTTGAAAAAATGGACACACCTGATAATAATGCGTATGTATGTGTGTATGTGTGTGTGTGTGTGTGTGTACCAAAATTTCATCGTCAACATGGACCTGATATCGAATGAAATTCAAATAAAAATATCATTTAAAAAAATGTGTATCTTTGTGAAGTCATGTGTCTAGCTGGCTGCGGTAGTCGTGCTTGTCCCACCTTCCCGCACAATCGTTGATGACTTGTAAGTAACCGTCGTCTTGGAGGGACTGCCACACATCGAACTCCTTGTTGAAAGAGTGAGGACTTGTCGAGTAGTTCTTGGGTGTGTCGTCGTAGTAGTGATAACGAAGGGTTCGATTTGTTGGGTCGACATAGCGAGGATAGAACCCGTATAATGTTATTCTTCGGCAAAACGTTGTAGCTGTGAGATAGATCGCTGCACCTGTGGTTGCATGTCTGACATTCATCCATCTGCCAGGGAATAAAAAAAAAATAAAAACCAAAACAGTGTCAACGACGAGCAAAAGTCCATAGCAAACAATATGTCGCAAAAACATTAACCACGAATAACAACACTAAATGCGTTAATTGAGACCAAAGAAAACAGTCTGACAATTACGATTTCAACAAATCGTTGCGTCAACGGTCTCCAATCTACATGTATAGATGGAACAAGCAATGAGCAGTTCATAGGTCACTCTTGAAATGGCATCCAAAGAAAATTTGATTCTCAGGTAAATGAACAGACGTAATGATCTCAAGTTGAATGATAATTATTGTACCCCAATGCTATGTAAAGCAGTTTTTAAACCTAATGAATATGGAACTGAACGTTATGAAAGGTTTGAGCAGACACTTTTTTTGCACTTTTGTTCAGCGCATTTACATATTTTAACGACCAATTTCATGTTAACGTGAGAGGAGGCAATGGAAGCTCGATAAAACAGAACAGAAGAATATAAAAGTTAAAGCACAAATGATCGTGAGAAATAATTATACGCACTTTGATGTTCTCCCAGTTGGATTAAGCGGACTGAAGGCGAAAGAAGTTTTCAGGCCGTAATATTTCTCGTAGAACTGCAGTCCTTTCTTGATGCGTTTCATCATATTGAAACTTCTGATGTACCAAATTACACTGTTATTCAGACGGCGCATGAGTCCCAACAAACTTCGACAATCGTCTGGTAAATTGTCGACCGACGTTTTTGCGTATTCCTCTTCAGCACACGCCGCCATTACTCTACTCAATTCGCTGTTAATCGTTGTTAGATTAGTCTTCGATCCAACATCTCGAGCATATTCCCCGCCGGCGGGCGCGAGGTTCATTCGTAGAACTAGATTTGCCCTGTCGATGACGTCACCACAACTGCTATCCAATAGAACGCCGCTATTTCCCACGATTGCGCAGGAATCTATCAGCGGGAGGGACCTGGTCTGGTTGTACCGCTTTAAGCGAGTTAGAGACGAAGTTATTTTCATTTCATCCGGCCGTATTCCAGGTAGAAATATCTGGATAGTCTTCTCGCTGGTAATATTCGTCATTAACTTATCCCTTTAAAGGAACCAGAAAAAAGGGAAAAAAGAATTAAATGCGAAATCATGTACCAATGATTTTTTGTATACCTTTATAAACAGTATATACACGTCATCCAGTAATTTTGATGGATTCAAACAATTGATACTTGCTGTATTCAGTCTTTCCTTTCCTTGTATGCTATTATACCTGTAAGTGTTGCGTGGTTTATCATTTCACATTTTTATAATGGATAAGTCATGATGTATGATTTATTCCCTTGCAAAAAAATAGACATTATGATGTAGGAGCAACACGAAAGTAATTAGTTTTACCTTGACACAATATACTCATTCGGCTTTGCTGGTTTCTTTTTCGCTGTCGTTGTCTGTCGTTGCACCGACGCCACAAGGCCACGATCTGATGTTGAAATACACCGAATCCAAAATGAAAGTTTCTAGCATTCATTGCGCCTCTGCAATAGGTGCAATTCATAAAATATCTAATTCGGCAGTATATGCTGATGCTGAATCTATGTAGAAGACATTTATCTGACATCTCGTTTCTTTAGTACGTAAAACTATTTGACTCGATTCCGTAGCTATCTCAAAGGGCTTTGGTAAACTTTTCAAATTTGGTTGATTTAAATCATGTAAATATATGGACTCGTATATTTTTGGACCCTTGTTATTCACCTTAGCACGATGCAAATCGATAACGTATAGTTATACTTGCAAAACATCACTGATTGCAAGCTTACATTGTCATTCATTCTTTTTTCAATTATGCTCGTGCTATAGGCAAGATTACAAAAGTTGCTATCTTGCGCACGACTGTACGAACAACTTCAATATGGATAAAGCCAAGTGGGTTTCCTAGCCAGTGTTAATTTCAATTCCTAGAGTTGAAATTTGGAGATCTGATAATGATTATTTTTACATTCTAGTACGTTTTAGTTGAAAGTGTTTTTCTCTTTTGCCCAACTGTAAATAAAATATTGACGTACAGTCGTACATTGTTAAAACGTAAGGGAGAAAAAGAAAATGGACACATATTGGCACCTCATTATTCCAGTCGCTCGTAAAGTCATGTGTAATTTTACGAACCGCTTTATGAAACTGGGTCCTGTTTTGATACAGTTAATGTTACAAATTCCATGTCCAGTAAACTCAGAAGTACAACCGAAAACATTTAAGCTCTATAGGTGAAGGTATGACAGGAAAAAAAAGCAACAACAACAATGAAAGGTATAGAAAATCATCCAACAGTCAGGAGCTCCAAACAGAGTGGGGATGCCTTCTCTCTTTCACAAACACACATACACACACAAAATGATATAAAAGTGTTTGAAATAGTACCCTCGTGGAAACCCGACTTTTCTCACTTTTCCAACTGATTCCGACAAATGAAACTGACAGGGTGTAAACCTCATGTGTATAGTGCTCTATAAAATGACATGTCAGATTAGTGTCCAGAAAGCATTTAACATGGGATCAAGGCTAATAAAACACAGAATATAAAATAGACTTTGGATTCATGATTCGATGTACTGCCAATAATTATATTATATTGGATGGCTATGAATGAGATACCAGGGAATATTTCACGAGTTATAGGATCAATATTGCACGAATCGAAGATGAGTGCAACATTGACCCTAACAAGTGCAATATTCCCTGGTATTCCATGAATTAATGTCATCCAATATAATAATCATAATCTATAGTCATGTAGAGAAAACATAAACTGCATAAACATACCGTTAGCCTACTTCTAGTTGTCTTTAAAATTGGCTCAGCAGTCCCATCCCAGCACTGAGAAAGGAAAAGCCCCTACGCAACTATTTGCGTATGAAGCAAGCAACTATAACAAGATGTTTGCGCGCTTGTGAATTGTAACAGTTTGAAAGTGTGAAAGTTTACTGACTCAATCACCCCAATTGGGGTAGCGAGATCAAAAGCAACATGAATATGATAACATACATAGACATAATATGTACAGAAACGTTACAAGCACCGCCTACGAGCACTAAAACACGAACTCATAGATATGCATACAAAATGTTCTAATACCATAAGTCTAATAATTAAGTCATCTTTGATAAATCATATTTACACACAAAAAATGAAGGCATTAGACTGCATTTATGATAGTGATTTGATGGACTCTATTTGTCACTTATCAAAATATTGAACAATTTCTTCACAGAATTTCGTCATCTTCATCAATGTCTCCTCAGTAGTGTCATTAAAAGGAGAATCCATTTTAAGTACGTTTGGGTGTTTCCAGAAATATTTCTTAAGCGCTTGTCTGAATTATGAAAAAGCAGACATTGAAATAAATATTGAAATTCATCACCAATCTGGCCGAGAGAGTAAAAAGATTTCGGGCACTAATAGCAAGCGTTCGCGCTCTTAGCTAGCCCTGCTCGCGCAACAGACGAGACAAAATACGGTGTATTATTGAACGTCCAGTAACAATAATAAAGAAAGAAAATGAATGCAGAATATATAACAGTCAAACCTGCCTTAGCGGCCACCTGTCTATAGCAGCCACCTGTCTATAGCGGCCACTGAAAAATCCCCCGACAGAAAAGCCCTGTTAAAGACCCTGTGTATAGCGACCACCTTTCTAACGCGGCCAGCAGCCACAAATTTTGTTTCCCGCGGAAGATTTTAACCTGTCTATAGCGGCCACAGACCCGATGGAGCCGTAGCCGAGCCGGTAATTCAGCGTGTTTTTCTGCTTTGTAGCCGTGTCAGTCATTCATGAGCATCGTTCAGTGATCGCCACCGCTGCATTCATCACTCATTCAGTCATAGAGTTAAGCTTTCCTCACGACTCTACACAACTTCATAAACACCGGCATTGTTCAATGCATTAAACACACGTATGCATACGTACACACATACATGTATACACGCGCGTACTTACAGATGTACACAACGATGATACATGTACATGTAGGCAATGCACACAAAATTGAATAACCTGCTGTCTATAGCGGCCACTTTTTTCGTCTCCCTTGGACGGCCGCTATAGACAGGTTTGACTGTATTACAATTTCAATGGAAGGAATGCATTGTGGATTGCATGTTGTAAAATTACATCTCGGAACATTGGCACATAACCAGTTTAAGAATCCCCCATACATACTTTACTTACCCTATATGATAGTCTTTCATAATACCGTATTTACACAGACAGTAATTGGTATTCTTGGGGATATACTCATGAATAATTGAGAAATAAATTGAATTCATCGTAAAAGAAGTTCTGAGAATTACATTTTATTCATAGCCATGGGGTCATCCATACTGATTTACCTTTTCTTGAAAACACAATTCTTGAGGCTACAGACTTATATTTTGCTCAGCTAAGATAATCTATGTTAATATGCAGGAATAGAGAGTTGCTTAAGATTATTTGATAATATAACTATTTAGTAGAAATATCAGAGTTAATAATCATGCAAATGTCTGACTAGATGATGTAACAAATTTCACTTACCTTTACTCGACACGATTCTCACACACTATACATACAATGATATTGTTTATACTGGACTAAGTTTTTGGAATTGGTTAAGATATCAGTAACTGAATTGCCCTAAACCGCCCGTGTGCTTTGCTTTTTTTTTTGAAATTTATAGTTTTATGCTTTATCATGTTTATTGTTTTCATATAGAATATGAAATTACGTTATTTGAAAGAGGGCAAAGGCCAACAAAAGCATGTCAGAATTACTTCTGTGGCACACAAGTCTCTTGGTAAAGTCTTAGCAGACTTCAAATGAACATAACTTATTACAGACAAAATTAAGCATTTTGTGAGCTGTTTTGCATAATTTAGAAAGTTGTCAAACTGGGGGTAATGCTGCTTTACCTTTTAGGGAACAACAGGCCATTATTTAAGGAATATTCAGTTACTAGAGAATTAAGTGATGACCTAAAAAAATTACATCAAGATTGATCAACTTACCAGGATTGGACTTATATATTGCAACTTTTTTGAAGTCCCTCTGAACTGTATAATTATTCTTCGTTGTCAAAGCGCCAAGGTAAGAGAAGATAACGCATAGACAGAAAACAAAACATACTTTCGTGTACTGGAGGGAAGCCATCTTCGCACGATGCTATCCCAACACTCAAAGCTATGAACTAAACGTGCGCACTGTCACACTGCAGGCATTTTATCATGAATACACTCATTCATTCAAGCGTATGGCACAGTGTGCCAGGGGTCGCCATCATTCGCCCGTTTTCTTTTGTGGTTTGGTAGGGGGACCACTTCACTGGCTTGGCACCCAGTTCTTTGCGATGAATGAATGAAGTGGGTTATTTTACGTGCGTGTGCCGTGGCTAACACACACACACGGGACCTCTATTCAATAATCCTGGTATCTTTTGATAATTCTCTCTTTTATTTGAACAGAAAGAAGAAAAACGACCATAATTTGATTTGATTTTGATCGATTCACAAAATGCATTTACATACATTATCCACAAGTATGCAATACTTTGTACACGAAATATGTAATTTGTGTGGATCGTCATAAGTTTTTTTTTTTTTCTGAAGGAGAAGCAGTGAGTTGAGTTTAGTCTTCTGACAAGCCCAAACGATATTGCAGTAAGAAATATAGGGTAGAATGATAGAATTATAAAAGGTGAACAACGTAGAGCTCGATATATGGTCTAAGTTTGAACAATATTCCAACTCCGCTTGCTACAGAAGTCACAACATTGGCAACATGCAGATTCCAGTTCAACTTGTCATCCATAGCAACGCCTAAAAACTTCGTACTTTCTTTCAGTTCAATTTTCATGTCATCAATGGCTCTTTCTATTTGGGATAGAAGGTACAAAGAGTCATTTTGGTCAATTTTCTGTGTTATATTCGATAAAAAAAAAAGAATTATCCACAGACACCGCGATCATTTAATGTCCTAACGCAGGGACAGAGTGTTTTGCCTCTTACTATAGGGGTCGGAATGCTCACACGTAGCATTGCTCTGTGAGACTCGCGAATCGAGGAAATGAGCCATATCCCTCGCCCTTAAAGGCATACTTTACCATTTCCAGATGAAACAAAAACCAAGCATTAGTGTTTTGAAATAGTTCTAAAATGTGAGTTAGGGATAGAAACAACCACCGTAAAAATTTGAATCAGTAAAAGTGATGTTAAGTTTTGTTAGATATACAAAATATGAACAATAGCTATAATAAAAAAAAAATGTTTCCAGACTAAACCGTCTACAGTTCCGGTTTGTTGTGAAAAATACAGATATCTCCTTATATTTAGGCTTTATAGTGAAAGTTTCATCTAGTACGATATTTTGTGGTACAACAGACCTACACATATGCATGAAATGTCCATATCTTGATCTTTTTAAAAATCACTGTTCCCAAAGGTAAACAGAACCTTTCTTGCCTCCAAAGTACTCCAGTAGCTGGTTTACTGGCGAACGCCACAACGCCTGGCCGTGAGTACACTCACAAGTTAGCAAGGCTGCCCAATTTCTGTCCCGAAATGAGCATAATCATGATGGTCATACGAATATGGAATTTTCAATTCACACACAGTTGGCCCCGAAAAACTGGTTAAAAACTGATTTATAGCCAAAGCAAATGATACGCTCATTTGTCAGCAGCCTGAGAAACTCCACCGATTTATACAATGGCTTTAAGATGCCCGAACAAACAACCCGAAGTTCATACGATCAGAGCCGAATTGGAACATTCCTATATTGTGCACCCATCTTTGCTAAATTTCGGGACAATTGTTTTCACGAGGAAGGCGAACGTTATGAGCAGGATTCGATTTTCGAAAAAAAAGAGGCAAAGTTCAAAATTCAATTTTAGGTTTCAAAAGATCGCCAAATCAGTGAGGGTCGGAGTCGGAAGTATTGTCTTCAATATTGTTCTAGGGCATTGTATTTCGTTTTTTTTTTAAAGAATTAAAACCTTTGTCATATGCGTAGAACCTAATCAAGATGTATTCCCGATGAGGTGTTCGCAGAATCTTCATGAATCCCACCCCCCCCCAAAAAAAAAAACAACAACAACAACAACAGTTTGGAGAGAGAATGATCATACCCGTAAACTGTTGTACTTTGTGAGACATTCTCACGAATGTTTGGCAAACGTTTGGAAGCAAATCTGCCCCAGTACGTCTGACCTATAATATGCAGGCGTCAGACTGTCCCGAAATTTAGCAAAGATGGATGCACGATAAGGAAATGTTCAAAATCTCTTCTGATCGTATGAACATCATATAATTTGAGAGGGCATCCTAAGCTATCGCGTGACCTCCTGATGTGGACTTTCTCAGGCCACAGCAGCAACTTCAAGAGCGTTGAAAAAATATCTTTGTGCAGAAATTGTGTTTCCTTCGTGTGTCCCCCGGGCAAATTCCTTGATACATACACCCATTTCTTCGTGTGGGCTTCGTGTATGGTTCGGGTAGAATATATTATGTGACCGTGCATCACAAAATGAACAAAAAGTCGCACACACTGATTTTGTGTGAGGACTGAAAATAGGTGAAATGGGTCAACCTGTATATCCGATCTTGAATTTTTCATATTTTCTGAAAGAGCAAGTCTTCTTCTACATTGTTCTAGAATTTGGGATCATAAAACGGGCAGGAAAGTGTGCTTTTTAGCAGTTTATTTCGAACATTTTTTTTGGTAGAATAGTGTGATTAGGCGTGTCTTTAGAGTCCCCTTTTCATTTCTTTACAACCTTGTACACACTCCTCACTTTCAACTCTAATAACTTTTGAAAGAATGATGGTACTGCTTTGAAAGTTGGCATTAATTATGGACGGAATGTGTTAATAGAACATGCACAATTTCATTTAAATTTGATAATCTCTTCATTGTTATCACTCCGGTGGTTTACATCCTGTCAATTACTGAACAGTGTGAGGCCACCCTGAGTGACTCATTAATACATATTTTCTTTGTTGATTTCTATGCGCCGTCTCATGTGCTGTAGAGAGCCGGATCATATCTAAAAGCAAACTCTAATCCCAGGAGGACTAAGGATACCTCAATGATCGGAAGTGTAAGCCAGTTTACCCTATCAAGCCACTTGCACCCCAAAAAAGTCATGCCTTTTGTAAAAGTCACTTCAATACATTGGAAACGTCATCGGTCTCCAAACTAGATTAAACAGAAGACGAGAAATTATATTATAGGTTACTCTTGCCTCGGGCGTCCTAGGAAAATTCTAATTATTAGGCAAATAAACAAAATCAATGGTCTAAACTAATGTTACTATACATCCGAGTCAAGCAAAATGTGTGTGTTAGTTTACAATATACGGTTGAATTAGACGTGCAAACCTTTTTTTTTGCACTGCTTAATAGCAAGAGGTCAATACCTCATGTGTATCAACATGTGATATAGATACTACATGGTTTTTTTGAATGTATTACATATTTTGCAGGCTACTGAATACAACCTATTTTTCCAATTTTCGTTCAAGTATATTGTGCGTTAGCTTATGGACAATATACAGTCGAATTAGACGTGTAAGTCTATTTCTCCTCCGCTTTTATATAGCAAGGGGTCAACAACCTTTGTAACAACGTGTTGTCATTAGATCATGCCCGGTTTCGCTGAATGTGCATGCCTTGCAGGCCAGCAATTCGGCCTACTCGCCCATTTCTGTTTCAGCCAAATGTGTGTAAGCCTATGTATAGTATACGTTAGAGATAGTCGGACACCATGTTTTAAGCAATCATTTATTGAGTCAAAAAATAATATTCACGCTTCACTAAAGCGATGTGACTTTCTGACTACATTGTAACTGTTTTGTATATTGATATTATCAACTTATCACTTTTTTTCGAAAGTAATAACTTTGTGAACATAATCAATTTTTCTGTGTCAGTTTTTTTTCTCCCTTTTAAGCATTATACTTTCTTACTTATCTTTTTTTTTAGTGTGTGTATGAGTTTCCCCTCGTATTGTCTCATGGTTATCAACTTTCCCTGTGTTTTATGCAAATGTGCTGTCAAAACAGGTCAAAAGGGTCTCTTGTGCATATCTTGTAACCAATGGGTACATGTCTCGTGTGCTAGTGTACCACTGCATTTATACAATGATGCTTCTCATCAGTTCGCTGGATGGGAATGCCCAAAGTGTATCATGAAAATTTTACCATTCTATGAATCAGATATCGAAAATCATAGTGAACAAAATGATGTAATCAATGTTAATTCAGAAGGACAAACCGATGCTCAATCCCTACCCAATTCAGCCGAAACTATGGTGTATAACAAGCTCTCGGTTAAAGGTTTGAAATTTGTTCAATTGAATATTGTTAGCCTGACGAAACACATCGATGAGATACGAACAATCTTATATCATAACGACATACATGTTCTCGCTCTTAATGAGACAAGACTTGATAATTCAATTTATGATAGTGAAATTGAGATTCCTCATTATAACATAGTTCGTAAAGATCGCAACAGGTCTGGTGGCGGTGTATCATTTTATGTACATAACAGTTTAGAATTTGATTTATTGAATGACTCTCCTATTTCTGATTTGGAAGCCATTCCTATTCTTTTACGCATCAAAAATTCCAAACCTATATTACTAACAAATTGGTATCGACCTCCGAACTCTAAGTGTGATGTTTTAGATCAATATGAACAATTCTTAGAATTCACCGAAAGCATCGATTGTCATCTGATTGTTATGGGAGATATAAATCTCGACATTAGTAAAGAGGCAGATGACTATGTTGTGAATCGATACAAACAGATTAATAGTATTTATTCTTTGCATTTCGTCAATTACAGCGAATGTACCAGAATAACAAACAAAACAGCTTCTTTAATAGATCATATGCTAACAAATAGCATTGAGATGATCAAATCGCATGGTGTTATACACAATGGAGTAAGTGATCACTCAATGAGCTACCTAATCTGGAAAGCTCATCAGGTTCATTCAGGTGTGAAATATGTTACATACAGAAAAACCAAAGATGTAGATATAGATATATTCAAGGCTGATCTCTCAAAACAGAACTGGGTGGAAGTTGAAGAGGAGGATTGTATTGATAAATGTACTGGAAAATTTGAAAAATTATTATTTGAAGTTGTTGATAAGCATATGCCCGTAAAAACCAAGAGAGTTCGGAAAACTCAATCACCGTGGTTAAACGAAACAATTTTTAAACTAATGAAGGAAAGAGATTTATTAAAAAGGAAAGCAATAAAAACCAAAGATGAGAGTATCTGGAAAGAATATCGTAAATCAAAAAATAAAGTAACATCTTTTATTATGAAGTCTAAACGCAAATATTTTACGGAACAATTAACTAAAGATCAAAGTTATAGTAACTCATGGAAAACATTATCATCAGTATTACCCAAAAAATGTTCTTCCTCTCAGCCTCCACCCAGTCAGTGTCAAAGTATGGCAAACGAATTTAATCACCATTTTGCCAATGTTGCAACCAGTTTGGTTTCTGAATCAGCTGATACTGTAGTAGAACCTGTAGACAGAATCTGTACTGATACTGCCACTTGCGAACCATGTGTGCAATATCCATTAACGTTTTCTACTGTAAGTGAAAGTGAAGTTTCAAAGGAAATAGAACAATTAGAAAATAAGAAGTCAGTCGGATTAGATGGAATATCAGTAAAGATCCTAAAAATGTCAAAGGATGTAATTGTTCGACCAATAACTTTTTTGATTAATAAATCTATAACCCAAGGAAAAGTTCCAAATAAATGGAAGATAGCAAAAATCATTCCTCTACATAAAAAGGGTGATAGATTGATTCCAAATAATTACAGACCAATTTCTATTTTATCGTGTTTATCAAAAATTCTTGAAAAGATTATACAAAAACAATTACTTCAACATTTAAGTAGAAATGATATACTCATAATGGAACAATCCGGATTTCGGCCAAAACATTCAACCTCCACGGCACTGATTAAAGTAACCGATGAATGGTTGAAGTCTTTGGATAACGGATTATACACTGGTGCAGTTTTTGTAGATTTGCAAAAAGCTTTTGATATGATCAACCCTAAATGTCTGCTGCATAAACTTTTCATAATAGGTATTAACGGCCCCACCCTTAAATGGTTTGAAAATTATTTATCTGACAGAAAAATAGTAACTAGTATAGGAAATTGTACCTCTGAAGAACTGGATATTAAGCTCGGTGTGCCACAGGGATCGATATTGGGTCCATTGTTGTTTATCATATTTATTAATGACTTACCTTCCATATTTGATTCATGTAATGTGCATTTATATGCGGATGACACTGTTATTTATTTTTCTCACAAAGACCCACAAAAAGTACAAACAATATTGAATAAGGAACTATTTGTATTAGATAGTTGGATGTCTAAGAACAAATTGAAAATTAATTATGATAAAACTGTGAGTATGTTAATTGGTAATCGATATATGTTGAAAAGATATAATAGTTTGGATTTAAGTATAAAAGGATATGAAATTAATCAGGTTAAAAGTTTGAAGTATTTAGGATTGTACATTGATGATGAACTCAGATGGGACGTTCATGTAAATTATCTGTGTGAAAAAGTAGGCCGTATGATTTCCTTCCTTCGTCGTTTGACATATTTCATAAACAGAAATTTTTTGAATTTGATATATCGCAATGTTATTCTTCCTCATTTGGATTATGCAAATGTTATTTGGGAGTCTTCTTGTGAAAAACATATAAATCAATTGCAAAAACTGCAAAATAGAGCAGGAAGAATTATTCTGAAGGTCAATCCTAAATTACATTTTTCTGTCAGGTCAATACATGATATATTACAGTGGGAAACGTTAAAATCCCGTCAAAAATTTCATGTCGGAGTAATGATTTTCAAGATTTTGAATGATTTAACACCTACCTATTTACACGAAAATATATTTTATTCCCCCAAACCCTACCAATTTCGGTACTATAGCCTCAGCCTTCCAAAACCTCGGACAAACTTCTGCAAACGTGCATTTTTCTACAGGGGAGCCAAACTATATAACAGCCTTCCTCATGCTGTCCGTGACTGCAAGTCACTAAAGGATTTTAAACTGTCCCTTTTTGAATTGGTTTAATTTCATCTGCGTAAACATATCTAGATATATATATATATATATATATATATATACTTTTGTCTGATACACGAGAAATGTATCTACACTTTTCAATAAAGCGTACTTTGCCCTGAGATTTTGTATGATTATTGCATTATAAGTTTTCATGAGACTACAAATGTATTTTAATGTTGTATTTATATAATTATGTAATCTTCTACTCTTTTTTTTTCTTTTCCACAACCCTTTATAACTGGTCCCCATGGAAGACCAGCGGCACCAGAAAAGTGCAGCTGATTATGGGCTATCCAGCCGTTATCTCTCTATATAATCCTACTGTACATTCTATTTCCTCAATTTTTTTTTTTTGGTATATCGATGATGTGTCACATTATTCATTTGCTATGTATGTATGCTTCATTTTTATGCATGATGTATCATTTTCCCTGTACCTCATATGTTGTCTTTTATATCTGTATGTATGTTTATGACGGAAATAAAACAAACAAACAAACAAACAAACAAACAAAACTGACCCGGAAGCGTATTTTTTATTTACACGCAAGCCTGTGGCTTTTCGCAATCTAATTCAATGAAACCGCTCGTGATGCGTCTATGCTTACTCCACTAGGGTTGTTTGTTGCGAAGAGTTCTGTGAGTACTGAACCCTCCGCTCGCGACGATTCGATTCGTACACGTTCATCATTGAGTGTGTGTACGCGCTGTGAAAGTTTTGCTCGCCGCGGTATACGTATGTAAACGAGTGAGAGTGCGAAAAAGAAAACAATATAAAAAAAAACAAAATATGACCAGGTGGAAAGGGGGAGAGGGAGAATCATATGGAAAGAGATTTAAAAAAAGCAATGAATATTTGTGATATCTCATCAAACCTGCACAAAAGTGATCAATATTATTGCGGGTACGTTCCATGGAAGACCACTATACTTTATTGGTGTATGATGGGGGTGTATATAATGGGCTACGCTGACCAAATATTATATTTTTACTGTTTATATATATATATTATATATATAAAGAGTAGAAACAGTCGTATAAACACCGCAGGAGCCAACATTTTTTTCTGGCTCCTGCGGTGTTCATACGACTGTTTCTATACTCTTGATATCTATTCATTACACACCGACGCAGAACTTTCTTAGTTTGATGTATATATATATATAATATATATATATATATATATATATATATATATATATATATAATATATATATATATATATTTATATAATACATATATATATATATATATATATATATATATATATATATATATATATATATATTTATTATACAGGTTGGAGTGTTTTTTAAAGGGATGGTAGGGGCGCTGAGCATACTCCCATGATGGTCATTTTTCGTACCTTTGTAGGCCTACACGTTTGCGTTTACTGATATGTGCGTGTGGGGGGGGGGGGAACTGAAGGTGAAGCCAATCCTGCCCCCCCCCCCCCCCCCCCATATTGAAACGCATATCGACACAATAGGCCTACACATGACGAGTAATCTAACAGAATGTAAGTATACAATGTAACACTTTTTCCATCTCCGTTGATTGATAATCTAAATATTGACAAGAAAGATTGAACGCAAAAGGAGTGGAGAAGGAGAGCATGGATGGAAAGCTTGAAGGGAGACTAAAGTTATGGAATAGGCTATAGCTGGTACAAGTATGCATGTACATGTATCAGAGAGTTGTGAAATAACATGATCGCTTAAATCTAATGACACCTGAATGGAATAAACATCATTATATACATTGGAAAATGTTTGCCTTTTTTCTCATTTTAAAATTAGTACATTGTATCAAAAGTACTGAAGCCCTTTTTACACTTGTGTTTCTTAACCCCGGACTTTCTGAGACCCAGGACTATCGTTAGTCCCGTACCAATTTTTTCAGCTTTTTACACTGGCAAATCAGTCCCGTACTATCTCTTGTCCGGGGCTAAGGAGAACACTGACCTTTTTACACTCGTATTTCTTAGCCCCGGACTTTCCAAACTACATGAATATTCATGATTACGCTGTGTACTGTACACGTACACGCACGCACCGGCAGCACTTGATTACCTCGTTTCTGATTGGTCAGTGAGGGTCGGACTTCGTCTCCGTCGCTTAGCCCAGGATTATTTTTTCGTTCTGTTTACACTCACTTGCTTGGTACCGCAATTGCGGTGCTAACCCTGCTTTTTTGCAGGGCCAGATAGTACCGTACCGGACTATCGGAGGGGCTAGCCCACTTTGATGGCAAAAACGAGTGTAAACAGAAAGTGGGCTAAGGATAGTCCCGTACCAACGGTGGGGCTAAGCCCCCCCCCCCCTTAGCCCCACCGTTGGTACGGGACTAAGCAAAAATTTACAAGTGTAAAAAGCCCTTATTTGTCTTTCAGACCCCCCTCACTCTCTTATTTCTAAAACGTCTCTTTCTCTTCTCCCGTCTCTCCATACATTATACTATTGTTCCAAATACAAGCTCTCTCTGTCTCTCTTGACTCCCTCTCATATCACATGATTTCTGTTTCTAAGACCCCCTCTATATATACATTGTATGTACATGTATTAATTTTATTTCTCAGACCCCAACCCCCTCTGTTATATCTGTTGCTATTAAAGGCCCCTAAATCTATCTTCATACTGATGGTATATTATTTTATTTCTCAAGCCTGTCCCTCTTTTCTTCATACTTGTTTCACTCTGCATATTCATTTTCCGACCTCTCTCGACCCCCTCCTTTTTCAAATGCATTACTTGTCTATTCCTTTCTCGATCACTGCTTGAATTAGCCTATATCATACACTTTATTTGTTTCTCATACACTCTCTGTCTCTCCCCTTCTCTCTTTCTGATTCTTAAACTTTACAATGTTTGTTTACAAGACCACTTATTACTCTCTACATAGAAACATGTACAGTCACATGTTATATGAAGGAAAATTACACTGTTGCATGAAGTCATTATGCACTTTAGTCACTTCTTTGTGTTCAAGCACTTTTTTTCATGAAGGTGCAGATGTAATCTGATCCTCCAATATCCAATTAGAAGTACTGTAATACAAACTAGAACTATCACTCAATGTGAATATCCCCAAAACTAAACACTGAGGCAGTATGCTCAACAGGCAATGATTATACTTTGCATGCTTTTCTTTGAAAAAAAAATACAATGACAATGTATTGTTCAACATTGAATAAAATTAACAGTAATGTGTTATTTTGCTCACTGATAGTCACATGTGCCATATTTCAAGTCAAGTGCTCAAAACTTGAGTGAGTAAAGTAAGTAAATCAGCAATTTCTATGATTTTCATTAAAAAATACTGTTACCATGTCAACACAATGTTTGACATTAAGAATAAATGAAGTTTGCACAACATGTCATAGCTGTCACATGTGCCAAATTTCAAGTCAAATGCTCATGATCTGAGGGAGTTAGGTGAGTTCACAATATCATTGTATGATTTTCATCCAAAATATGCTGTCACCATGTGTAGAGCCCACTATGCCAACAATAATCGACCAGTAGAGTCATAACAACCATTAATGTGACTGTCGTATCTTCAAGCTGTATGCTTACTTGACGACAGTCTTCTGCATTTACACATCCTTAATTCAGTCAGATCATTTGATTTTCTTTATTCCCAGTGGTTCCCAATCGACGCGTTCTCTTACTCTTTTCTTTAATACGTTGATACACGTATATCTCAATTTTATATTCGGATGTACACACTGCATGATTCATTGTCTTGTAAACAAAAAGAAATGACTGTATTTCATTTTTGTAATATCATGATCGATGCAGACAATTCTTAATAAATTCATTTGAATTTGGATCGTGTAATGTCATAACAACCACTAATATCATCATAACACGTCGACGACAATGACCATAACACTAATGTCATAACACGTCGACGACAACTGTCAAAATCGGATTAACCACAAATGTCATAACACGTCGACGACAAATGTTAAAATCGAATTAATCACAAAATGTCATACAACGTCGATCACAAATGTCAAATTTTTCAAATTTACTGCAAATGTCAACGCGTCACAGGGGAGGATCCAGGAATTCCGCAAAGATGGCGCCTTTACAAAATCAAAGACTGGCGCGACCCCCCCCCCCCCATTTTCTTCTTTTTAATTCTTTTGTTTTAACAAAATATACACAGGGGGCACACGAGAGGGAAGCGCCCCCTCTCGATCCGCGATTGCGTCAACCATAAATGTCAAAATCGGATTAACTACAAATGTCATAACACCTCGACCAGAAATGTCAAAACTTCCAAATTTACTGCAAATATCTTAACGTGTCACAGGGGAAGATCCAGAAATTCCGTAAAGGGGAGGCGCCTTTTCAAAATCAAAAGCTGGCGCAACCAGCTTCCTGTTGTTTCCTTTTATTTCTTGTTGTTATAACAAAAATATAAGAGACGGAGAGGGGCGCTGCGCCGCCCCTCTAGAACCGCGACTGCGTCAACCACAAGTTAATTGCAAAACCCAGCCCTTGCATTACAGGGAGGCGACTTTTCAAAACTACAAGCTGGCGCAACCTCACGCCCCCATTTTCTTCTTTTTACTTCTGTTGTTTCAACAAAAATATAAAGGGGGCACCAGAGGGGAATGCGCTCCCTCTCGATTCACGATTGCGTCATTCACAAATGTCAAAACTCATTGCTTGCATTTCAGGGGCGGATCCAGGAATTCCGTAAAGGGGAGACACCTTTCAAAATGAAAGGCTGGCGCAACCCCGTATTTTTTTTCGTTTTATTTCTTTTGTTTAAACGAAAAAAAAAAGAAAGAGAAAGAAAATGGAGGAGGGGTTACTTTTGTAAAGGCGCCTCCCTTTACGGAATTCCTGGATACTCTCCTGTGACGCGTTATGACACTTTGCGGTAAATTCGGAAATTTTGACATTCTGGTCGACGTGTTATGACATTGGTGGTTAATCCGTTTTGACATAATTTTGTGGTTGACGAAATCGCGGATCGAGGGGGGGGGGGCGGTGCATCCCCCTCTGTTTTCTCCTCTGTTATTTCTTGTTTGTTTAAACAACAGAAATAAAAAGAAAAAACGGGGGGGGGGGGTGGCAGCCTTTAATAATTTTGTTAAGGCGCCTCCCTTCTACGGAATAATTCCTGGATCAATCCCTGTAGTGCAAGCAATATATGGGTTTTGCCATTAACTTGTGGTTGACGCAGTCGCAGATCTATAGAGTGGGGCGTGGCGCCCCTCCCCGTTTCTATTTTCTTAAAACAAAAGAAATGAAATGAAAAAAAAAGGGAGGGAGTTGCGCCAGCCTTTGATTTTGTAAAGGCGCATCCCTTAACAGAATTCCTGGATCATCCCCTGTGACGTGTTATGACATTTGCAGTAAATTTGAAAATTTTGATATATGTGGTCGACGTGTTATGACATTTGTGGTTAATTCGATTTTTACATTTGTCGTCGACGTGTTATGACATTTGCAGTAAATTCATTTCTTTTTGTTTACGAGACAATGGAACATGCAGTGTGCACATCCGAATATAAAACTGAGATATACGTGTACAGATTAAAGAAAAGAGTAAGAGAACACGTCGATTGACCCATTCGGAATAAAGAAAATCAAATGATCTGACTGTATTTATATGGCACATGAATTGGGAGTGTATAAATTCAGAAGACTGTCGTCAAATAAGCATATAGCTTGAAGATGCGACAGCCACATTAGTGGTTGTTATGATATTAGTGGTCTATTGTTGACATTAGTGGGTTCTAACATGGGGACAGCATATTTTGAAAGAAAATCATACGATGATATTGTGAATTCACCTAACTCCCTCAGCTTTGAGCATCTGACTTGAAATTTGGCACATGTGACAGCTATATGATAATAGTTTTGCAAACTTAATTTTTTCTTAATATCAAACATTGTGTTGCCATGGTAACAATATTTTAATGAAAATCATAGAAATTGCTGATTTATTTACTTTATTCACTCAGGTTTTGAGCACTCGACTTGAGACATGGCACACTATTGTGAGTGAGCAAAATATCACATAATACTGTACTGTTAATTTTATTCAATGTTGAACAATGCATTGTCATGGTATTTTTTCCCAAGAAAAGCATATAACAAAGTAATCATTGCTAGTTGAGCTAACTGCCTCAGTGTTTAGTTGGGGTATTAATCACATTAGGTGATACTTCTAGTTTGTATTACAGTACTTCTTGGATATTGGAGGATCAGATTACATCTGTGCCTTCCGATGGAAAAAAAAAGTGCTTGAATATAAAGAAGTGAATAAAGTGCATAATGACTTCATGCAATAGTGGTGTAATTTTCCTTCATACATGTTGTGACTGTACATGTTTCTAGACAAACTGATCAATGTAGAGAGTAGAAAATGGTCTTGTAAACAAACATTGTAAAGTTTAAGAATCATAAAGAGAGAAAGGGGGGAGACAGAGAGAGTATGAGAAATAAATGAATTGTATGATAATTCAAGCAATGATCGAGGAAGGGAAAAATACCCGAATCATGCATTTGAAAAAAGGAGGGGGTCGAGAGAGGTCGGATATGCAGAGTGAGTCTTTGAAACTTTATAGTATGAAGAAAAGAGGGGCAGGTTTGAGAAACAAAATAATATACCATCAGTATGAAGATAGATTTAGGGCCTTTTTATTAGCAACAGATATATAACAGAGGGGGGTTGGGGTCTGAGAAATGAAATTAAGACATGTACATACAATGTATATATAGAGGGGGTCTTAGAAACAGAAATCATGTGATATGAGAGGGAGTGAAGAGAGATAGAGAGAGCTTGTATTTGGAACAAATACTTATGATGTATGGAGAGACGGGAGAAGAGAAAGAGACGTTTTAGAAATAAGAGAGTGAGGGGGTCTGAAAGACGAATACAGTACTTTTGATACAATGTTATTAATTCTAAAATGAGAAAACTGTCAAACATTTTTCAATGTATTTCATTCCATTCAGGCGTCATTAGATTAAAGCGATCATGTTATTTCACAACTCTCTGATACATGTACATGCACATATGTACCAGCCTATTCCATAAGTTTCAGATTTGTCGTTTTGTATTGTTTTATTTTTCGCACTCTCACTCGTTTACGTAGTACGTATTGGATGCAGGTCTACCACGGCAATCAAAACTTTCACAGCGCGTACAAACACTCACTGATTCACGTGTACGAATCGAATCGGCGCGAGCGGAGGCACTGTACAAACACAAGTAACCTACAGAACTCTTCGCAACCCGAGCGGAGTAAGCATAGACGCATCACGAGCGGTTTCATTGAATTAAATTCCGAAAAACCACAGGCTTGCGTGTAAATAAAAAATACGCGACCCGGAATGGTGTGTGACCCCAACGTACCTATTTCCGGGTCAGTTCTGACTCGGATGTTTTAAGAGTGTAGGATTACACCCTAAATGCTCTTTATGATTTTTTTAGATGAAAAGAATGACTGTAAGGAACAGAACAGTACGTGTTTAGTTAACACTTCTGTTATTGCACTTTTTCGATACATGAACATGTTTTAATGCGACCAATGAATGTCCAAATTAAACCAACAACAAAAAAGAGAAAAAAAGAAAGTCATTACAAGTATACCACGAGTAACAGCAAATAACTGCGAAAAACAATCATACGCACTTTCCTCTTGTACCAACTGGACTAACCAGACTGTCAGTTGGCAAAATAATTATTTCAGGCCGTGATATTTCTCGTAGAACTGATGTCTTTAATCAGCCCAGGACCTTTGAAGTACTAAGTATTATAAAAATCATTTTCCCACTTTTGATCCTTGATAGTTCAAAACTGTATATCAGATAAGACTGACATTTATATGAGCAATAGCTGAATAGTCTACAATTTTGTTGGAGGTAATTCAAAATTTATAGCATAAATCAGTTTCATTAAATTCAAGATTTATTTTTAAGTTAGGTTTAAGATTTTGCTCTGTTTTCAACCCGCTGTACAAAATGTTAGTTCTGCACAGGGGTCGATTGGTGTGTATGGGAGAGTGTGGTTAAAACCCTGAACAATGGCCAGGGTTTGAATGCTCCATTACATATTCATGAGAAATTCCAGTATCACATCTATTCTTAATTCATCCTGAAATGTAGTGTAAGCAAGCACATAAAAACATGTTTTTTTTTTTTTTCATGTGCATGGATTTTACCTTTACCATGAATTTAGATTAGCGTAAATGCGGACTCTGGTATTCCCCAAGGTTCAATATTTGGAACAGTGTTGTTCACCGTAGCACAGTGTATTTCGATAACATAATTAAACTTGGACTGCAGTGCTCTGCATATCGATCGGATGATTAGACTGTTTTCCATTTTCATTTGAATGTACTGACGATCGTGCTACAGAATCTGCTTTTAAATGTCCGCATGCCTGCATATTGTCTATTCCATTAAAAAAAATTTATATATGGTGTTGTAAAACGATCAGAAAGTGTCGAATAAACAACTGCAAAAGATGGTAACTGTTGTAAATACTTAATCTGTTAATTTTACCAATATATCTAGTCACAACAGTTCAAACCTTGAAATAAAAATCACTTGTTTAATGTACCATATATACATCACTCTAATCAGCAAAACATTCAATAGGCTTATCATTCTAGTTACTTAATGTATCTAATCAAACCCGAACCTTGCTGTTATCCTCAAGTTCTCAATTTTTGTCATCTCATATCTAAAAGCCAGTGCTTCATGAATTTGGTCTGTACCAAAAGTCCCAAAACAGTATTGCAAGATACCCTTCTTCCTACAGGTAGTCATTGATTGCAAAGAATGTAATCACTGTTGTGGATGCACCGCATCACTTATTGTTCTTTTGTTTTTTTAATTTGCCAGTGGCAGGTGTGAGTGTATCATGTCGATTTTTTTTTGTAGGTCCTCATGTGTCTCTTTCTGAAATAGAGGTAGGACTACAGACATTAACAATCACTGACGCCAGAGGACAATTGTGAAACTGCTGTTTGGGTTTTGGTTTTATTCCTGACATATTAAAGTGGTTGTTACTGTATCCACTACCTTACTTATGTAAAATCAGGTTTGTTCTCTGAATTTGCTTCTCTCATTACTCGAACGGCCATTTTGTAAGACTAATAGATATGATGATGTTGATAATGACCTAACTCTTTTCGAAAGAAAATGAAAAGTTGATGTGGGAATGACAATTCTTGCAATGAACACTTGAATCATGACAAACTTTTGATGTTCAATTCAATTCAATTCATTTATCTTCATAGTCTTCTTTTTCCAACAAAACATAACAGATGATAAATCTGGAATTACATCATAAACATAAACATTCGACTTTGCAAAAGATAAATGACACAGATAAACAAAAGAATGCATACTGGCAAAAAAGTACAAAGTTATGCTTCAGTTGAGAAAAAAAGGAATTGAGAGGTCCACTATTCAAAAGCAAGCTTGTATGTTGTGAACCACTCAAAAAAAAGAGCAAAACTTATATGAATTACTTTAATACTTACAAACACTGATCATTACGACAGAACAGAACAAAACAGGAGAAACACAAAAAACATGACACAACTTGACAAAACAGATGGAAAGAATGGAAGGAGAGAAAGGGAAAAAAAGAAAGAGAATGCCTACACGCTGAAATCGGGAAAGGGACAGGGGCTTCAGAGAGCTGGTACTGCACGCAGCTGTGCAAAGATTGTGATGGCTAGCCATGTTTACTCTCATTGTCAGACACAATTTTGAAATCACACACATTTTTCTGTCGGCTATTCTTTGTAGAAGTGCTGTAGCGAAATGTGAACTTTGAACGTCGTGAATTTTTAATCTAGCAAACAGCAAACAGCAATTTGTACAGCATGTCCCCCCCCCAAAAAAAAAAAAAATAATACAATCAGATTTTCACATTGATAACACCCAATATGACTAAATTTTCTAAATGCAACTTCAGGGTCTTAAAAAATAACATTTTAGCTCTATTTTGCAGAAAACCCAATTTGATTTGGTTGAGCGGTCACAGAGAAATGTGGATTGTTGTAAAGCATGTCATGAGTCTGATTCTTCCAAGTGTAGCATTTCGATAATCTCGTGTGTGAATACGATTGAAAGAATTTGGAGGGAGGAGATTCCTGACATCCTCTACAAAATTCCTCATTTCTCTTTGACCCACTGAAGCAAGTCGAATGGGGTTTTCTGTAAGATGTGGGCAATAGCTTATAGTTTCATGCTCTGAATTTGTATAAAGATTGATTCAATATTTTTAAAGATATAATTGGGGAAGGTCCCATTGTATTTTTTTTTTTTTGGGGGGGGGGGGGCATATGGTCTCTCTCTATATATAATATAAGTAACAAAACTGCAACAAAGTTCATGCTGAACACAGATATTCTACATATGTATAATATATGTATACATACACTCAGCAAAACAAGAAAGTAAGCACTTTATATATATATATATATATATATATATATACATATACACATATATATATATATATATATATATACATGCATATAGGGCCTAAGTCAATAATCCTAGATATGACCTGATTTTTCCTTGTTATTGCCAAATTAGTGAAGCATCAATATCGCCTTGCATTCTTAGCAACAATGAATATAATATACGCATGTATATATATATATATATATATATATATATATATATATGTATACAGTATAAATCAAAATTTAACATTTTCATGCATTATGTAGTGCCTTAATTGACAAAGACATGAAAGAGGAAGAAGTTGTCTTGTTCAAATGAATAAGAAAATTATTTAGTGAATTGAATTACGAAATACTTATGTCTTAAGCATTGTAACAGTATGATGTTATGTCATTTTCATTGTCCTTTTTATATTTATGTATGTATCGGCGTAGCTTCTTTTATTACAATTACTGACAATATAAAGAAAATGTTAATGGAATTCCACAAAAATTCATTCTAGCAAAATGAAAGAGTACTTGACTAACCGCTCTCAGAAAGCAGGGGGAATAAGTACTACCCGTAACATACAAGTCAGTTTCAAGTTGCTGGAATGTGTAATTTGCATGAAAAATGAATTTGTACTGAATTCCCTTCATATTTTCTTTATAATTATTGTAGTCCACTCATACGTCGTTGCCTCTAGTAGTCTCCTTGCCCAGCAGTTCCAACACCAAAAGTTTAAAAATTCATAACTTTTGCATCGATTGCCCGATTTTCCTCAAATTTTCACTGATGTGTTCTATTAATGTTACTGCTTTCACTCAATCCCCATTGTCCTTTGGGTTTAAGTTCTCTTTAATGATCACACCTAAATTCGTTGTGTTGCCTGATACCACACAACAATAGACAGCCATTAATATCATGCATCATGTCTCTTATAACAAGCAAAAGTTGTGTTTCAGAGAAATAATGTTGAGAGAGAGAAAAAAAGAAAAAAATATTATTCCGTTAGAAAGACGTGGAATACGGCACATCCAAGTGTCAGCTGAGGGCCCACATATATCAGTATTGTATGATTCGTATTTGTATAATTCGTGTGCGTGTGTTCGTGTATTTGTTGAGAAAAAAACCACAAAACACAATATTCCGGGAGAAAAACGGAGGCACATTCAAGTGTCAGCTGAGGGCCCATGAAATCAGTTATCAGGGTTAATTTGTATGTGTGTGAATGTATAACTATGCTCAATATGATATTTCCTTCACATTTGTTTCCTCATTGACAGGAGATGTTATGTTTTGTATCTTCATTTCTGAATATTAGACTTTTTTTTTTCGTCTGAACATTGATGTGGAATGTTCAAGTTTACTCTTTTACAAGAGATAAATGAAATTTACTTCGCATAAGCATATTTGTTTTGCAAATCCATACATTTAAGTGGAATACATAGTAATGAATGAAATTAAAATGAAATATTGGGAAAAGTGCTTGTGTTTTTATGTGTGTGTGTCTGTTATATCTTGCAAGTGTGTTAATAGTGTATGTATGTATGTGTGTGTGTGTGAGGTTTATTTTTGGGTTTTTTTGTCTTTATTTTGTTCCCAGCATGAAAACTATGGACTTGGTAAATGGAGTTCAAATAACAAAAAATATGAGTCTTGCTGGTGGTTGGTATATACTTGATTATTTTAGTGTTGTTCTGTCACCAGATTTTTGGCAAACTGAGTCTGGATATCATTACCTACTGTATTAGGGCCTATATACTGTAGTGTTCAGAAATGGGAAATGGAGAAAAGAATGGCACTGAAAAGGTTAGTTTTTGTAACTATGGTAATGTGTTGGTTTTAGTGGAAATGTGATAAATGGAGTTCAAACCAATTAAACATATTTGTGATTTGCTGGTGGTTTGAGAAGCAGAATTATCTTAAATCTGTTCCGTTACGAGATATATGCCAAAATATGGGGCTTTGGATATTCCAGCATTACTGTAAGGTCTTGAAGAGGAAGTGATACAAGTCATGTGTCACGGAAAGGCTTGATTTTTTTTCTGTAATAACTATGATGAAATTGATGATAGAGAAGCACGTGTAATCTATGAAGTTAGATAAAAAGCAACAACACAATTTGTAACATCAAACATGTTACAAGGTGGTTTTTTTTTTTTGTTCGTGGAAGTAGAAAGATTTGACAGGTTCATCTGTCTAAAATTAGTACGTTTCCTTATTATTTGTTCCAAAGAGGGTAATTATTTTGCATATCGTTCTCTTCGTTCTGTTAAACCGTCCAAGCGATTGTGTTATTGTTTTTTTATTTGATATTACAGCTTGAAAAGAAGATGGAATATTGGAGAATAAAGCTATTCGTCGACAACGTGGGGTATTGCGCTTCTTGATTCAAGAAAAAAAAACCTGTATGCTTAACTGAACAATGCTGCTGATGAAAATAATATGAATATACTTCTGTCGTCTCAGTCCCAAAGACCAAAATTTGTAGAACATCATTCTAATATATTTATGCTTACATAGTGCTAACTTTAAAGCGTTTTTTTTTTTCACCAGAAAGATTGCAACCTAAAAGAGGCTTTATAGTTTGGTTTCTAATTGGTTTTCCACAGGAACGTTCATCAGGAAAGTCAGATAAAACAAATCCTATACGTTCAGGAGGTACATCGCTCTATTTACGCTCTGTCAACGACACACATTAAATAATACAAGGGACACGGTTCCAAACTCCATCATAGTCTTTTACGCAAACTGAGAGTGTCATTGTGTAGGCGAAACTTCGTCACCGCTGCTGTGACATAGACAATGATTGCAATTTTTGTGCTTCGAACCCCCGCATCAAATGTGTTTTTCTCTCATTCTGTGTATCAACAGGTGGGCAATATCAATCTATTTCCTTGCTCCACTGATTATTTTATTCACACGGAAGCCTTCTCCCTGATGACCTGTGACATTTAACAAGAATTCTATCTGTTGAGTGTTATGCTCAAACTCAACCTAACCTTCTGAAAGCTTACCTTGGTGTAAAAATGCGTAAATAATAATGTGCTCAGACTTTCTTCTTTTTTTTTTTGAAAGCGCTAAAACCGCTTTCCTGACTTTCGACAAAAGAGGCTTGGAAGCACTTAAATTGCGATGTGGTACTTCAGATTTTATCTTCCAAGTTGCATAATTGCACTAACATGATTATAAAACTTTGTATTGTTTCATAAAGAGTGTAGTAAATGCTGATTAAGAATTTGCACATCATCCCCTTTCTTTCCATGTAGCATGAAATCCCTTATTGCCGCTTCGTACTGTATATTAAAATGAATATAATTTTCAAAAAATAAGCAATCCCACAAAGGACCCAATTTTCATAATAATATTTAAACAACCTTGACTACGACGCCATCATTAGTTGCTTTAAAACAATAAAAACTTCCCGCCTGTTGGAAATCCTCGAAACAGTCTCTTGACTGTAGAAAATTTTTGTTACTTGTTAGCACTATTTGATTTGTTAAAGCATTTAACTGAATACGTCTTAAGCTGCTCACGGTAGTAATAACTCATCCACTACATTGACGACTAACGTAGATTAGTCTCTTGGGATATTTATCAGCTCTCCTAATTGATCTCTTCTTTTAACAAGAAAAAAAAAATAGTTTTAGCCATATCATGCTCATCAGTCATTTGTGAAACATTACTCCGAAGTTGGTATGTACACGCCCCTAACATATCGTCTTATATATTATTCCTTACGGTTTCCCAAGCACGCATTGGTAGCTCTTGAAATTTCAAAACAGCGCGTCGTATTAGATTGGTTGTTCATTCCGGTAGGGTTTACGTTATGTTTGGAGTACCAACGAAATATCCTTTGAAAATCATCTGAATAATGCCACTGCTTAGAGTTTGGTATAAAGAATAATATATTTGTCTTTGTTAGCAGGCTCGCAATAGGACCTATTGCGAGCCTGCTAACAAAAGGTAAGCCTACAACGTGGGAACTGTTTTTAAAGGCATAATTTACCATTTGCAGAAGAAAAAACCTAGCAGTAGTGCTGTAAAATAGTTCTAAAATGTGAGTTACGGATAGAAACAAGCACTGTAAAAATCTGAATCCGTATAATCGATGTTAAATATTGTAAATAAACAAAATGTGAACAATAGTTAAAATAGAATAATATTTCCAGACTAAATCCTGTACAGTTATGATTTAATGAGCAAAATACACTTCTGATATCTCCTTATATTATAGGCTTTATTGCAAAAAAAAATATGATAGGATGTTTTTGTGATACAACCGACCTACACATATGCATCAAGCGTGATATCTTGAAAAAAATTAAATCACAGCTCCCAAGGGTAAACATAATCTTTAAGGTATTTTGAGTGAAGTGCTTCAAAAATGCAGGAGTGGTTTAGAAAACACTCCTTGCAACACCAATTCGTCTAAATTTCTGTCATTTTATCAAGAAATCATCAACACCAGCAAACGGATTTGAAAATCTAAGCGAAATTAGATGTGTGTGGGGTTTCACTTTTAATAAGATTTTTTTCAATTTTAATAAAATTACATAAACGAGGAGTACGTTTAAATAACCAATTTAACTTAGTCTTTCCCCAGTTTACCTCTATTCTTAGGAACACATATATTACCTATTCAAGACTAAATTTAATTAGAGTCTGCAATATTTATGTATAAACTTAATAATTGCCTTCTTCCTGACGTATTCTGTTTATTCTACCCTGAATAATTCAATTCATGATTTAATACCAGAAATGCTCAGAATATCCATTTCCCATTAGATCGCACATCATGTACGCAGTCATCAATATTTTATAAAGGTACTATTTTATGGAATAATTTGAATATAGTTTTCAGGATCGTTAAGAGCTTAAGACAATTTAAAAGATTATATAAACATCATATTTTTGATGTAATTGAGTTAAGAATTGATGAATACTTCAATATGGAGTTTTCTGTTCTTCTTTTCTTTCATATGTACACGTATCCATTTTTTTTTTTTTGGGGGGGGATTGATTTCAAGTTGTGAATCTTGTCGCATTTTGTACTTATGTTTGTTTCAATTCAATTCCACATGATTATAAATGATGACACATAAATCACGATATTTGTTAAGGGATCATTTTCAATAAGCCTACTTTTTGTTTTTCATTATTCCGCCACTATCATATTTGACACCATGTATTTTTGTTTGTTTGTTTGTCTGTCTGTTTGTTTTTTAATGCAAAGTTTGTAAACCAATTATGAAAGTGAAAATAAATAAAGTGAAATGAAAAATAGATGAAATGAAAAATAAACGCAATGAAACTCGGCTTGCCGTGTTCAGTAGATAGCGCATATTTGGTTATTGTTTCGTGCAGAATGCATCTTATGACACATTAATTATTCCTCTTTTTATGTTCCTGCATTTCTATCATTGGCAAGTTATCAGTTTCCAGGTAAACTACAAACCGTAATATCAGTGTGCAATTAAAACTTCAGAATGTGCTCATCTGTGTTATGATAAGTGCCCGTCATATTCAGTTACTTGTAAAAAGAAAATAATCCTTGCTTGACACTGAATTTCTCGACCATCTTCTTTCTGTTCATCAAAATCACTTCAAGAGATTAAAATTATTAAAGATCTAAATACTACGTACTGTAGGCCTACTGGGTCTTCCTTGTAGAGTTAACATCTTTCACAGGGTTGACATTATTCACCGGTATAATTTTGTTTCCCTGTAATCACAATCTCCCCTGTTGCTATGTGAAACTCGAATGCCATTTATTTTCCGGAACGTCTGCTTGAGATACGATTCACGTGCAGTTATGATTTGACTGAGCACCAGAACTCCGTCTCTAAAAGACCTGCCCCTATATACTGATCACGGATGAGAAAAGGTTAGAAGCAATTCAGATTTCTTTGTTGAAAGGCATAGAAGATAAAGATCCTGTTTACCTTTTGGGAACAGTGCTTTATGAAGTTTTCAAAATATGACATTTCATGCATTTGTGTATAGGTCTGTTGTACCACAAAACATCCTATCACATAAAATTTTCGCGATAAAGACTAAAATATAAGGAGTTGTCTGTATTTTTCTCAATAAAACGGAAACTGTAGACAATTTAGTCAGGAAGCATTTTTATTATAGGCCTAACTATTGATCACATGTGTATTTAACAATACTTAACATCGATTTTACCGTTTCCGATTTTTACATTGTTGTTTCTATCCCTAACTCACTTTTTAGAACTATTTTAAAGTACTAAAAATGGGTTTTTGTTTCATCTGCAAATGGTAAATTATGCCTTTAACGACATAAAAACCAAATAAATGCTACGTGCATTTTGAAGCAGAGTAGTGGCAGATCGAAGGCTAATTGCATTTTATTATTGATAGACGTACGTGCCATTTCAAGCACGAATATTTACACGAGGACGAAATGATAATTCATGCGTAGCTCACACATCAGATCACCAACTTACCATGGCTTGACTCATATTTCGCTGCTCTCTTGAAGTCGATGGTTCTTGAGTGTTGTTTTACTGCCATCCTCAAGTTGGTGATTCTCGTATTTGTTGATAGGTAAACGCCCAGGAGCATGGTCGTCAGCGAGCACGCACAGAGAGCGAGGTACCAAAGACGGTTAGCCATCTTTGCGCAGATCGTGTCTTGCACTCTCCACGTTCCTGCAAAATGGCGCGATGAATACGGCCTGTCCTTTTTCAAAGGTGCCTTTGTCCCTGACAGTTATGATGATAATGTACCATAAATCAACCGATTCACCTCACCTCACTCACCTTATTCTCTGTACATGCGTACTGCGTGTCTTTGTTGAAAAACATTAAAGAGATTCGACTGGTGCGTGAACAAATTCTCCCTGATGTGTTCGCACTATCAAAAGTGAAACACACGTAAATGAAAACAGTGATGATACTAATGGTTATGATCTCATTCGCAAAGACAGAGACAGAAATGGAGGAGTTGCTGCATAATAAGTCGAGCGTTGATTATCAATTATGTTAAGATTTAACAGATGAAAGGTTGGAGATATCACCGATTGAAATGAAGTTTACATACGTGAAAAATATCCTTGTGTTGGTGTGGTACCGACCGCCAAACTGTGGTGTAGATATATTTCAGAATTTTTAGGCACTTTTTCAAGAATTGACGATATCAACATGGACGTGGTTATTATTGGTGATACTAGGTGTTTCAAAAAACATTTCCCACTTTTGATTCTTAATAATTTATAAACTATATATCAGATAACACTGTCATTGATATGAGTAATAGCTGAATAGTGTACAATTTGGTTGAAGGTGGTTTGAATATGAAAACATAAATCAGTTTCATGAAATCCATGATTAATTTCACAGTTAAGTTCCAGATTTTGCTCTATTTTCAACCCTCTGTACAAAATTTCACTTTGCACAGGGGTCAATGGGTGTATATGGGAGTGTGTGGTTAACACCCTGACAATGGTCCTAAACAATGGTTAGGGTTTGAATGCTTCATTATTTATTCATGAGAAATTCCACTATCACAACTAGTCTTTATTCAGCCTCTGGCAGTATCCGTGTAAAGTCAAACGCCTGCCGATACTGTCGTTGGGTCTCGACAGTGCTCTCCCTACTTTTGAAAAATGAAATTACAATGAATACCTTCTGTTCTATCGTAAACATGGTGACAGGAAGCAAAGAAAATCAATTAGAGTATACACTTGTGTAAATGCAGCCTTAAATAAATCTAGTGTGAAACTTATCGCCCCAATGATAAATGCAGCTGAACTCTTAACCAAAAATGATTTCTTTTTCGTCAGACTATTTAATTAGTAGACAGTTGTATTAAAATGAGGAACTTTAGATCATTTATGCTTATTTACATCCAAAATTTAGTGATATGTGAAGCAAAAATTGAAAATGATTGCCAGCTGGAATGGAATGTGGTGTTTGCAAGCACATGGAAACGTGTGCTTCCTCTTTCCATGTGCATGCAGTTTACCCTTTACCGTGCATGAATCCAGACTAGCAGTGCCCAGGGCAATCCACATGAATTATTGATTAAGCTTTCATGTGCCTGGGAGCACGAGACTGACGCCTAGTCAACAGGTTGTTCAGGCATTTCTATTGTTCAGGGCCATTGTCAGCACACACTCACATACACATCATTGCTTCCTATGCAAAGTTCATTTTTGTACAGAGGGTTAAAAATTGACCAAAATCTGAAACCTTACTTCAAAATCAATTTTAGATTTAATGAAACTGATTTATGCTTTCACATTCAAATTACCTCCAACCAAATTGTACACTATTCAGCTATCATTTATATCAATGACAGTTTTATCGGATGAATAGTTTTTGAGCTATCAATGATCAAAAGTGGAAAATGTTTTTTGAAACACCTAGTATGAACTGTTATGGCAGTCGAAAGTTTTTTTTTTTATTAGACATTTGATAACTTTGATTTGAAGCAAGTCGTTACTGAACCAACTATAGGGTAATGTGACTTCAACATTTCTGGATCTCATTATTACAAATAATCCTGATAAAATAAGACAGAGTGGAGTTATTCATGTAGGTCTCAATGATCATTATTAAGTCCATTCTACGTGGGGATCGGAACCCCCTTAACCAGCGCAAGTATATCAGGGTACATAACGTAAAGCGTATAGGTATGGAAGCATATTACGTTCGAGAAATTTCTGACATGGATTGGCACGAATTGGTAACCAAATATGATGTAAATGATGTATATGGTTATTTTGAAAATACGTTAGCGGTTATTGTTGACAAATATGCTCCCATTAAAAAACATAGAGTGAGAAAAAAATCCCCGTGGATGGCAAGACTAATATTAGAGTTGATTCATGTAAGAAATACACAAAAGAAAAAAAAAGCAAATAGAACGAAGAAATATAGATATTGGAGTGAGTATAGAATATTAACAAAGAAGGTTACTACAGAAATAACAAAATGCTAAATCTGAGTATATCACTAAAACTGTTGAAACAAATGACAGAAATTCTCATGAGGTATGGAAATCACTGACGCATGTTATGCCATCGAAAAAGAAATGTCAAGATCCAGTATATTTGCAAGGTGAAGATGGTGCGTTGATGAGTTCAGAAGAGGGTTCAGATCGATTTAATGTTTATTTCAGTGAAGTTGGTCAAATCATACAGAGGAGCGTCACGCACGATAGTAATTTTGGCTACAGGAAGTATGTACCAGTCAATCAACGAAAACAAAATATGAAAACAGTAATTACTCCTAGATCAAAATGTTTCAAAATATATATGATCTCTACTATATTTTTACCATATTTTCTATTCCTATTCAGTTCCATACTTTCATTCTCTCCATCTCTTTTCATTCATTACTTTTCCACTCAATATTCCTAAAATATAATAATATGATATATTACTACGTCTACATAACAACGCCAACTTTTAGCTTTCATCTAATTTGTCTTAAGTGGTTGTCCCTGTCTTTCCTGTCCTTCGTGTTGCTAGCCGAGTCCTGTTCTGCGTGGGCGACCTGAGAATGTCATGCAGATTGAAGCTGCAGTTACATGTTCCTTCTTTCAAGGGGAGAAGTTGGTATGGTTTCCTTGCCTCCATCCCTCCCCCTGCCTCTTCCAGATTACCCTTATTCCTCTTTCCCATCTGGCGTCTTGATTTTTTTCTATGCTTTTGTCATTTTTATTTTTACTATTTTCGTCCCCTAAATAGCTCGACAGCGGGGCCGGTTCCCGGGCGGTTGCCGCTCGGACACCAAGCGTACTTTTCGGCAGCGAGTGAAAACTGATCCGTCGCCGCTGAAATTTTAACTCCGCGGTAAAACTTCAGCGGCGACCGACCGATGCTCTAAAAGTCAGTGGCGCCCGGTCTGTCACTGGTCGGTCACCGGTCGCGACAGACCGAAATTCGACTGGTCCCCGAGAAGGCTGATTTTGAGGGTTGTGACCTGTGTTAGGTTCTTGTTACCGAGCGAGTTGGTCTGGCGCCTGCAGCTGAGCTCCGCGCTCTAATTCTGCTAATTCCGTACAAGCGCCCCCTCTTGTCAAAGCTAAAGGTGGTGTCACATTTTTCCGGGCAAGCTACGCGGGCTTGTGGCGAGGAGGTATTTTTCAGCACGCAGGAGATTTCCGCGAGCGAACAAGAATGTTTGCAAGTTTCGCTCTTGTTTCTTACCTACTAGACGCGTGCTACTTAGCTTCTACTTGCCTGCATTCCGTGTGCCCTGCGTGAGAGCTTTGAAACCGATCCGTTTTCTGTTACGAGCGACTTATGGGTTCTGAGAAGTACAGTACCTGCATTGCAGTTGCATGCGAGGTGCTGCCGGTAAGGGTCTCCTGCTGTTCTGCGTGTACCTCTGCGAGCGAACCCCCACGACTCACTCGGAACAAGTTTTGAGCATGCTCAAGGCCTTGTCATACTGTATCTGGGGAAGTTTGCGGCTTGACTTGAGGGGAAACAAATTTGCTACCCGGAGCTCTCCGAAGTTGGTCCGCAACTGACAGTACCTATAGCGCGTGTCTCTCCCACGCAGGTACTTCGCAGTCCCCGCATGCAGCCAAGATAATGATATTCCGTGGGACTTCTGCCATTCCTTCAGAGGAATTCCTTCACTGAGTTATCAGCCCTCCCCCCCCCCCCCCCGGGCAGGTACACAGGTCACACAGTATACCCGCAAGTAGAATTTAAGTAGAACGCGTTCAGCAAGTAAGACGCATGCACTGACTCGCGCCCAAATCTTTGTCCGCCCTCAGAAATTGTCCGGTATGCTGGAAAAATCCCTACAGCAACAAGCCCGCGGAGCTAGCCCGGAAAGGTGTGACAGGGCCTGAACATAGTTGCGGGAAAAAAGATTTGCGTGCACCTTACGGATGAGATACAGCACGTGCTGGGTACCGTCATGTACGGCTCATCTACGGGGACCTTCGGGTAGTGAAAAATGTTCTTTGCAAGTCGCACGCAAGGCTTGCCCGGAAATGTGTGACACGGCCTTTAAATGACCATGGTTATTGATTAATGTAGTGTTTCCAGTCAGCTAAAATTGCTTTGATATGTATATTTTGCTCTTTTTTTCCCGCAAATATTCATGAAGGCGGTGCAAAGATTACAGGTACCTGTCAATAGTCCAGTACTCATTATGGTTATGCAGAATGTTTTGGAAATTACCTAAATGATTATCTCCTTTTTATAAGTGGTCATGTTTACAGCTATATTTAACGATATAATCCAAATTCATGAAAATACGAGGCTAGTGTGAACATCTCCAATAAAAGGTAGCACAACACTAACCAAAACAGGATAATATTGTGGGATCCATCTTGGTTGCCATTTGATATGTATATATATATATATATATATATATATATATATATGTGTGTGTGTGTGTGTGTGTGTATGTGTGTGTGTGTGTGTGTGTATGTGTCATATATATCTATATCTAAGTATATATATAATAATGTATATAGGCGTACCTGTGTTTTGGTACCTTGTCTGCTACCGGCGGTTTCACGCTGTCGCGATCCTCGGGCAGACTGACAAAGTGGTGTGTTTCTGTGCTCATGTGGCGCGGTGGATCGGTTTGACGCAACAAACTACATATTCCCGACGGATATATACCAAACGGATAATAATGTATATATATATATATATATATATATATATATATATATATATATATATAGTCGAGACAATGTAATGATGACAAAAGATGTCGCATGAAGCCGGCTGGTGGGAAGCTTTCGACCTTGGTCTTCTACACCTTTATTATCTGTATATAACCTTCGCGTAATGACAGTAGTATAGTAGGAATAGTAAAAGTATTGTCACCGTAGAGGAATGCATTATATGACAGTTACCTTTGTTTTTATTCAACTATTACTATATATATATATATATATATATATATATATATATATATATATATATAATCTCGTGTTTGTGTCCGTAAGTGTCAGACTATCATATATATATATTTTTTGCGATACGCATGAGTCATGATAAGAGTAAGCTTAACATTTTCGCGGCCATTTGGATACCACTTTAGCTTATCTGCGTGTTTCAGTCTTGTGTATATTGATTTTGATTGGTGTGAATAGTGGGCAGCATATACTCCAAAAAATCAGCATTTTTTAACGAATTGTGCATTTGTATCCCAATCCGGCAGTCCTTTTTTGCTTTAAATCTGTTGGAAAATGATTCTTATTTTTCGGTTTGTTGATGGTGTCTCTTTTACAGTATCCCATGTACAGAAAAATGCATTGTTTTTACACAGGACTTCGATGTAAAACAGCTTTTAGCTGATCGTTTTTTATCCTTTTGTATAAATATGTTTCAATAAATAAACAAATAAATGATAGCTGATATAACGACTTTGCTCCACTGAAATGTAAAAAGAAATAAGAATTATTGATTTCACACTGGGCTCAATCAGCCATATCACTTAAGAGCACAATTTTCCGACCATTCATAAGGAATTGTATAGAAATGTTGGCGGTTGTTTTGGCGGTCATTTCGGATGTCTCAAAATCCTGTAGGATGCAAGAATTGCGTCGTCCATATTCGGATTCAGCTACCTCAAAACAGGGTAAAATGGTAAACAAATAAACGGACAAACAAACATTGGACGGACAGTAAAACAAGGTTCAGACACCAAGTCAATAGTGAAAATAAATGACAATTTAATGTACACCGTGTTTCATTGGACATCGGTCTCTATATAGTTTACATGATAACTCACATTTATTTATGTTTTCTATTAATTAACATATTCATAGCTGCTTTTCACAAATATTTATGGCTGTTATAGCAATCATGGGGGACACCTTTCAGTGGATAATTATTGTGCCATCAATGATTGAAAATGTTACCAGTCATGCGTTTGATTCAGATTATTTCTTGACAATTTTATTGAAACACTTGTGGTTGACGTTAGTATCTTATTCCATTCTATTTCCAATGGAAGCGCAAATTCCCATTACTAATTACCTTTTTTATTCGTGGTTCCATATTCCACGTATCGGTTATATAATTTTAAATTCCATTTCATTTGAATAGAGCAGTTTAATGCAAAAGTTTGAGATGGAAATAAAACGAATAAATAAGCAAATATGCATAACGTCTTAATGAGGAATCTACTAGATGCAGAAACTACTTAAATTGTTCACAATGCCTTCTGGAAGACCATTGTGAAGTCCTGGCCTGTTTCTAGAAAAACGAAAGAGTCTATTTGAATTTTGTTTGTTTCTTAGTTGTCTTTACAAAGTTGATTTCTGATTAGAATTGCGTAATTCATAGTCTTGATTGATATCGAAGAACAGTTGGAAATGACAAATGTCCAATAACAAACCATGGTCAGATGGTAGGAGTCTAACATTGGCCACGCACCTTTCTAAAGATATCATAACAATACAATTTATTTTCAATATCATGACTATACATTAGTTATATTTTTTCTTCATCTGAGAGGATTGCTAGATATCCCATATTCAACTGCACTATAACTGGTCTGTCACCGGGTCATGTTGGATGTGAGATGGGACCACTTCACTGGGTTATGCACCCTGCTCTTTCATGTGCATGAGTTGTGACTCTTTCACACACGGGACCTCCATTTAATGTCCTAACCGAGGGACAGAGTGTTTTTCCTCGTACCAGAGGAGACAGTATGATTACACACATCATTGCTCAGTTAAACTCGGGTATCGAACCCGGGTCCTTTGGATCGATAGGCAGATGCGCTACCGACTGAGCCAAATCACCGCACTAAATAAATGAAAGCTCCTTTACCATGCCTGAAATTGCAGCTAAACCTTCAAGTCGTTTGATGTTGTATCTTTTAACAAGTGTTTCTTTGCAGAAAAAGAAATGTTCTGCCTCATGTGAGCCCTAGCTCTGCTGTACATACAACTATATTATTGCTTGTTTAGGTAGTAAACTTTTCAAAAGCTTCTATAATGAATATCTTAATAATGGTTGTGTTTAGAATTTAGATTAGAATTATACTTAGATGATTACAGCTCCTGTAAACCTCGAAAATCTCCAAATGTTGCAATTGTGAAAGTGATTTCAGGCAGAATTTACATCGTTAGTGTATCTGACTAGTGTCATCTGATATTTTTCCAATGACAGATAGGCAGTGAAATGCAGAGAAGCCAAATGATGGTAAGATGAGAAATAAATGGCACAATGAATGGTGACCACGAATGCCAACCTTACATTTTATATTCAGTCCACTTATCTTCAGTCGATTGACTAAGTAAATTGTGATTCAACACGTATATATACATATATATATATATATATATATATATATATTTCAGGAACAGACAAAAAGTACGAATATATACTAGAACACGTATATATAATGGGTAATAAATAATATTCATTATCTTGAAATAATGGACACACCTGGTAATCATTCGTGTGTATGCGTGTGCGTGTGTATGTGTGTGTGTGTGTATCACAATTTTATCGTCAACATGGACCTGATATCATGAAACAAAAAAGTGTGTATCTTTGTGAAGTCATGTGTCTAGCTGGCTATGGTAGTCATGCTTGTCCCACCTTCTCGCACAATCGTTGATGACCCGCAAGTACCCGTCTTTTTCGAGCGACTGCCACACATCGAACTCTTTGTTGAATGAGTGGGGAGTCTTCGAGTAGTTCTTGGGCGTGTCGTCGTAATAGTGATAGCGAAGGGTTCGATTTGTGGGGTCGACGTAGCGAGGATAGAATCCGAACAACGTGATTCGTCGACAAAATTTGTGAGCTGCGAGATATATTACCGCACCAGTCGTTGCAACTCGTACTCTCAGCCATCTAAGAATGAAGAGGGGAGATAGAAGAACAATAACTTTGTCGGTAATATATTTATTAGTAGTACTACTATTGAGAATGCCCTTACCAAGTTATATGATATATTTTGTTCTGTCGTTATTAAACAAAAAAAAGTTAAGTGGGGCGTTCATTATGTTTCACTGGAAGCAAAGTAAAAGAGTTTGTTTTACCAGTTATTTAGGTATATCTCCTCATTTCGCTGTATATTTGCATAGAACTTCTTAAGCTTAAGATATCTCCGTGTCGATCAATATTCCAAAAACAATCAAACAAACAACAAAATCGCTACTGTATGAAGGGGAACTTACCTTAATCTTGGAAAATGCAACTTTCATTGTCATGAGGGTCATTGTTTATGAAGTAGGCTCCCTAATGCACTTTGCTAAAATTTTTGCGTCTCCTCCCAAAATCATCAAGTAAATTGCCGTGTAGAGTTTACTCAGAGCCATTAGTTTTAGAATGGGGCGAGAAAGAAATATCCAAATACAAAGTCAACGGTATAATGAACAAAGGAAACAAACCTTTGTGTTGGTCGTAATACACCTGCAGGACTGTAAGCAAATAAAACTTGCAGGTTGTAATACTCCTTGTAAAAATCTAGTCCCTTCTTGATGAGGTCTACCACCCCATGGGCCTTGAAATACCAAATGACAGTGTTATTAAGACGAAGCATGAGTTTCATCAAACTTTGGCATTTGTCCGGTATGTCTTCAAGTGACTTGTTGGTGTACTCTGCCTTGGCGCACGACGACATAGTTTTGCTCAGCTCAAAGTTGATCGTAGTTAGCTTCGTCTTCGATCCAACGTCACGTGAATATTCCCCGCCAGCAGGCGCGAGGTTCATCCGTACGACTAGATCGCCTTGGTCGATGACGTCGCCACAGTTGCTTTCAAGCAGAACGCCACTATTTCCGACAATGGAGCAGGAGTTCACCAGTGGGACAGACCGAGTTTGTTTGCTCTTGGCCACGTCCTTTGCAGACGAGAGTATCTTCCATTTCTCTGGCGGTATTCCAGGTAGAAATATCTGGATGGTCTCTTCACGAGTGATGCCCGATGCAACTTTATCCCTTAAAAAAGAACCGGAACGAATGACGAATTAAAGACACAATTTTACCATTTGCAGATGAAACAAAAACCCAGCATTAGTGCTTTAGAATAGTTTTAAAATGTGAGTTAGGGATAGATACAACCACTGTAAAAAAAAAAAAAATTGAATCCGTATAATCTATGCTGAGTAGGCCTATTGTTAAATGCACAAAATGTGAACAATAGTTAGGATTAAATGTTTCCACACTAAACCGTCTGCAGTTATGGTTTATTGAGAAAAATACCGATATCTCCTTATATTTCAGGATTTATTGCGAAAATTTTATATGATAGGCTGTTTTGTGATACAACAGACGTACACATATGAATCAAGTATTAATGTGATATCTTGAAAAAATTTTAAATCACTGCTCCCAAAGGTAATGGGGACCTTTACGGCACAAGTTATTTGCTAACATTATATCATCAACTGTCACTTATACGTAGCAGTTAAAATTCCCCTCATATTCAACAGTTATTACCTTAAAGCTAAATATTTTTTACACGTGTTCCCAGTGGTATGTTATCGTGGGTTTGGAATCCTGATACGGAATTATGTCTCAGGTACCTGCAGAATATTCGTTCGAATTAGCAAATTCCTACCCACAACACGTATTTGTGTGTGTGTGTGTGTGTGTGTGTGTGTGTGTGCGTGTGTGTGTGTGTATGTGTGTCTGTGTCTGTGTGGGTGTGGTTGTGTGTATGCATATAGTTAATATGTTTAAAATCCTTTTTATTGAGTGTGTCTGTTATCAAAAGTTTGTCTGTTATCTCTGACATAGTCACATTCATGGGCAGAATGTTCATAGTGAGTGCACAAAGTGCAAGGTTAATCTGACAACAGTGTGTACTGGGTGGGTTTAATTTCCTTTTTATTCCACACAATAAAGGGTGACAAAGTGCACTTCTACAGACCACTCTGTAGAGGAAACTAAAAACATTTTTTATCAGTCCAATTCCTTATTGCTACAGACCTTCTGTAAAGGGAACTAAAAACAGTTTTTGTCAGTCCAATTCCTTACTGCTGCATTCAATTTAGCAGAATTTAGCGTAGATGGCATGTTCGGCATTTCAATTTTATGATCTCTTCATACAAATTCATTTTGGAGCATTCAAACTACCTTTAACCTCATTCTAATTAACACTTATTCAATTGAACTTCGTAAACCAAGCACCATTTCGTTAATCGTTCATTCAATTTAGAATGATATAGTCACGCGATCCGTACATGCTGCGCTCGTTCATTCGAATTCATTTTTGGGCATCGAATTTAACATCTTTTGCAGTCAATTAAGCACACAATGTTTATGCTTTAGTTCTTTCTTCACTTTTTTTTTGCAACATAGTTATTGTTTTTATAAGCATCATTACATTCATATTTTCTCATTAATTTTAGAGATTTTGGCAACATTTTTTTCTATGTGTTTTTTGAGTCTCCCAGTCCGAAGATAGTGCATGTGGCCACAACTTATCTGGCCGTTGAGCGCTTTATTCCGAGTGTGTTGTTCCTATAATTCTTTCTCTGTCTTCTTGAGCCTTAATGGCTGTAAGAAGATGAAGTTAATATGAAGTATGAGTACTTGTACGCTACATTGTATGAAAGAAAAGGGGCGTCACAGAACAACAAGCATCGAGTTATATGGGGCCAAAATATACTTTCACTGCTTTACAGTGTGTTGATAAAACAAAGAACACATAGAAATGCACATGTCTAAATGTTCTCACCTTTTCAAAAAAGAAAGAACATGAGTTATTTTGAATGAAAATGTTTGGAATTTGACTGCCCATTCGCGAAATTGAATGACTCAAATACCCTTTCCGGCGAGTGGTGGCGAATTTGAATAAACGTAGAGTACCAGCCAATTTGAATGCCCATTCTACGGATTCGAAAGCCACATGTGCAAATTTCATTGTTCGAAATGCTAACTTTAACGCACAAATTTCAATTCTGAAAGACAGATAAACGAATAAATATGGGCATTCCAGCCGTTTTCGAACTGTATTTTTTTATATGTTTTAACTGAAATGAATACCTATACCTGCCCTCACAACTTGCCATATAGCTTGTACATAATATTTTGAAATTTCCAGTTTTTCATTCAAACGTAGTTATGCCCGAGGCTCAAATCCTGGTACATCTAACTGATCACTATTCTAAAGTTTTTCAAGCAGGAATAACACCATGTATCAGACTTCAATGACAATAACATTGAATTTTCATCATTTCTTTATTTTTTTTGACACAATCATTGAAAAATTGTGAGGTTATGACTTGGTTTGCTCATTCATTTTCATGTTCATATCCACTGTACAAGAACTGTTTTGTTGAAATTAGCAAAATTTCAAAATGTCATAAGTTCCTTATTTTTTCATCCAATCTCAATCAAAACTTAACCTTTGAACTCGTATGATTTATATCTTGACTCGATTTTCCAATTAAACTCAATCCACACTTATATTTGGACTTTGGTTTCCTGACTGTTAAATACTGTTTTCTCTGACGTAATATTCTTGCGTGATTATGTTTTTATCACTAACAATTGAGTTGGTTAGAGACGTTAAGACTTGATTTGATTGTCAGACTCCAAAGATAAGAATATTCTTTTTCTTCTTTCTCTCTCTCTCTCTCTCTCTGTCGCTCTCATTTATTTATTTATTTATTTATCTATTTTATTTATTTATTATTTATTTTTTTTTGGCGGGGGGGGGGGGGTTATTGTGATGCATGGTACTGTTAATATCAATAAACTCCATGGAAGAATTTACCTTGCTGCAATGAACTTATTCCGTTTGGTTGATTTTTTTGGCCTCGGTACTTTAGCTGACGCAATGAACTTTTTCACCTTGGTTGAGTTTTTTGGCCTCGGTACTTGCGCTGAAGCATTATGACTGACATCCGACGCATTGTGACGAACATCTGGACCAATAAATGACAGAAAACGCTTTTTAACAAAGACTAATCGATGTAGTTTATACACTGACTGTATGTTTTCGAGGTGGATAGAATACCACTGGAGAAGTTTTGGTGTATGTTCTCACCCTATCAAAGAATTATGAGATTTCCAGCTGTTGTAGTAAAACGGATACATAGGCCTCTTGTAAAAAAATATGCAGGTAATCATGCAGACAATATTACCTTCTTGGATGGTATTATTATCATTAAGAACAAATGATCGCACCTAAATTCGTTATGTTGAACGATGCCATACAACTATAGACAGCCATTGAATATCATACATCATGTCTCTTATAACAAGTAAAAGTTGTGTTTCAGAGAAATAATGTTGAGAGAAAAGAAAACACAATTGTTATTCCGGGAGAAAGACGTGGAATACGGCACATCCAAGTGTCAGCTGAGGGCCCACATGAAATCAATTATATGAGGGTTAATTTGTGTGCGTGTGTTTGTGTATTTGTGTGTATAATAATTTGTGCATATGTGTCTTACTAGTGGTTGGTATACTGGATTATTTTAGTGTTATTCTATCACCAGCTATTTAGCAAACTGAGTTTGGATATCATTGTTTACTGCCAAAGTACTCAGAAACAGGAAATGGAAAAATAAAATGGCAATGAAAAGGTTACTTTTTGTAACTATGGTAATGTGTTTGGTTTGAAGTGGAAATTTAGTAAATCTCGTTTAAAGAACAAAAAAGTGATTTGCTGGTGGTTTTTTAGATTCTTTTTACAATTATCTTAAATATGTTCCGTTAAGAGTTATATGCCAAAATATTGGGCTTTGGATATTACTATTTCCAGCATTACTGTAAGGTCTTATATAGGAAGAGAAACATGTGTCATTGAAAAGCTTCTTTTTTTCTCCGTTGTAGATAGGAAGATAGGACACCTATTGCTGATAAAGAAGCACGTATAATCTATGAATTTAATTTTAACAATTGTGTAACATTAAACATGTTGTAAAGTTTTTATTTTGTTCGTGGAAGCAGAAAGATTTGACAGCTTCATATGCCTATAAAAGTTAAGTATGTTTCCTTACCTAAAGTTGTTCCAATGTGGGTATGTTTCTGCATATTGTACTTTTCGTTAAGTTAAACCATTCAAATCGATTGTGTAAATGTAATTCTTTAACATGAAATCAGAAATAAACATAACTGGAAGAAAATGTGCACTTCAGCACACACCGAATGTCATTTCTGTTTGCTTGGGTTATTTGTTAAAACTATATCATAAGGTGATTAAAATTTTGATGACAGTTTTGAGGATACTTCTGAAAGCTTATCTTTGGATTAAAAAAAAATTAAAAAGTTTTTTTTTTATAAGCAGTAATACCCCTTTCCTGGCTTTTGAGGTTTGAAAGCAACTGGATTGTGAAGTGGTGCTACAATTTTATCTGCAAACTTGAATACTGAAGTTAACTTATATCGTAAAAACTTTATTTGTCGTCTGTGTATAATAACCTAGAGATATGAACACATAATATGTTACAGTTTCATTAAGCATTGTTAAGAGTGGAGTATATGCCGATTACGAATTTGCACGTCCCTCTCTTTACCATGTAGCATGGCATCCGTAATTACTGATTTGTAATGGAAATTAAAGTAATATGATTTCTCAAAAAATAAGAAATCTCAGGAAGGACAGAATTTTCATTCTCGTGCAATTTTCATTCTCAAAAATATTGGAATGATCTCCCAACAGAAGTTAAAAGCTATTTGTCATTATCATCCTTTAAGCGTAAACTCAGACAGCATGTATTGAATAGCTACAACACACAAGTGCACTAACATTCCTTTTTATCATGCTCATAGCTGTTCTGTTATACTACTCGGTTGTTGACATGTGAACAGACTTATGCATATCACATTTCGTTGCATGCTCTCTCAAATTCCTGCCCATCGGTGTTTTTCCTTCCACTCCCAGTAAGACCTTCGGTCGTGTCGCATAGCGTCATAGTTTCACCCCTCTTTCTTTCTTTCCTTCTTTTCATGCGGCATTGCTGCTGGCTGGTATATCACATATAGGAATTGCAATTGATTCATGTTTTCCATTTTTCGAATCTTTCCCCGTGTCTATGGTAGCCGGAATGTTTTAACCCTAAAATTATGTCGTATTCACATTGTCACTATCATGTCAAAATTGCTATTAGAACAACTGCAATAGTGTGCAGCATGTGGTAACTTGTTCTCATTTTATCACACACATAAATATATGTGAGAAGAATCTTCTGTACTCCCGAGTATATAATAGTCATTTTCTGTTGTTTATCCTTATTTTTGGTCTTTAATTGTACCAGTGCTCCTCATCCTGTTCTCCACACTAGGCTTTTGTTGGGACCTACACTCAACAAGCTTTGCTTTTTATTAGGTTCCATCGTATTTCTCTTTGCATCCTTTACTTGGATTGAAATTGACACATCGACCGCTGTAGGCCCTATTATGTTTGTATTCCTATTTCTTTATGTATACATATCCCAGCTGGACATTCTGTTTTATTGTATTTTGTTTTATATCATGTATTTTCCATCGAGAAATACGAAAATAAAATTGAAATTGAAAAATTGAAAATTAACATGAATTTTTTTTTAACAACCCTGACTACAGCGCCATCATTCGCTGCTTTAAAAAATCACCCGGTATTTGCATGCCCATTTACAAAATTGACATTGAAGATCCTTGAAGCTAAAGACAAATTAGAATCATTTTGTTGGCACTATTTGATTTGTTAAAACATGTAATCCAATACTTCTTCGGTTGCACACGGTAGCAATAACTCCTCCACTACATTTACCATTACGTGTATTGGTCTCTATAGCTGTCGGGACATTTTCGAATAGCAAATCTCCTGATTAATCTCTTCTTTTACCCCCCCCCCCCCCCCCTCCCCGAAAAAAAAAATTATGTAGTCATGTTGTGCTCATCAGTTACCTGTGAAACATAACTCCAAAGTTGGTACATGCCTCGTTCACATTCATGGAATTTGGCACCAGTACAAAGTCTGTATCCACGTCAATTATTAACTTACGTAGTAACAATATAACTTCATTCCAACATTTCCGCACGTAATCCCAAGCATGTGGGTTTTTTTTTTTGAAAATTCAAATTAACAAATCAGTAGATTGGTTATTTATTCAAGTAGAGTTCATGTAAAGGCCGTGTCACACCATTCCGGGCAAGCTACGTGGGCTTGTGGCGAGGAGGTAGTTTCCAGCACGTAGAAAATTTTCAGCGGGCGAACAAGAATGTTTGCAATTTTCATTCGTGCCTTGTCATACCGTACGGGGGAACTTCTGCGGCTTGACTTGCGGGGAAACAAATTTACTCCCCGGAGCTCTCCGCAGTTGGTCCGCACCCGACAGTATCTAGCGCGTAGTTGCCCGGCAGTGCTCATACACGCAAGTCCGATTTAACCGCAGCCAAGTTTTGAGCATGACCAAAACTTTTTTCGGGTGAGTCGCGGGAATGCCCGTAGAGGTCCACGCAGAACGCTAGTAGGAGACCCTTAGCGGCAGTACTTCCCAGGCAATTCCCACGCAGGTACTTCGCAGTCCCGTATGCAGCCAAGATAATGAAATTCTGTGAGATTTCAGCCATTCCATTAGAGGAATTCCTTCACTGAGTTGTCAGCCCCCACGCGACTGATACAAAGGTCACACAGTATACTCGCAAGTATAACGCGTCCAGCAAGTAAGACACATGCGCTGACTCGCACAAATCCTTTTCCGCCCTCAGGAATGTCCGGTATGCTAGAAAATCCCTACACGTAACAAGCCCGAGTAGCTTGCCCGGAAAGGTGTGACAGGGCCTAAACACGGTTGCGGGTAAAAAAAAAAAAAAAAAAAATATTCGTGCGCACCTCCGGGCGACTACTTTTGAGATACATGCTAGGTACTGTCATGTGCGGATCATCTACGGGGACCTCCGGGTACTCAAAATTGTTCTTTGCAAGTCGCACGCAAGGCTGGTGTGACACGGCCTTTATGGTTTTATGCGATCATCTCCGGATCTTCTCTTCTCATACATCTTTAGTACTGTTTATATTCAATAAGATTGACGGAGTGTGATGAATGAACCTTTTAGTAGATATACATTTACGATATACTGAATGCAAGGTTGTTTAAATGTGTACATGTATACAGGTTGATCAGATTAGTGGAGAACTTTCTATTTGGCATAGCTATAGTGCATGCCTGTGAAAGGAAATGCATTATAGCTCACCCAATCTATGTAATATGAAATGAAATGAAATGAAATGACATGAAATGAAATGAAATGAGATTTTTATTTACCAAACAAACAAACAAACAAACAAACAAACAAACAAACATTGTCAACAAAGTCACAACAATTAATAGTTAAGATATAGTTTGGCAAAAAAAGAACTGGCAATAGCGTGCAGGCTAGTCGAGGCCAGTCCTTTCAATGATATAGATTATAATATAATGTATTTACAATATTCACAGAAGAATTGTTATAATGTACATAATTATTTACATGTTTTCATAGGGGATCATTGTTATAATGTACATAATTATTTACATGTTTTCATAGGGGATCATTATTATATTGATAACAGATACTTTCGCAATGATATCCGAAAAACATTACGGGTGTTTATCTTTTTGACATAATGAGGAAATTATCTCCAAATTATACTACCTGCATATGACAAGGCGTGTTTACCTGTTTCAGATCTGATTCTTATTAATTTATAATTCATATCATTTTTAAACTTGTATCATAATCATGGTCAATTTCAAAACAATAATCAGAGATATCGTGCGGTAAAGTATGATGGATTAGGTCAAACATTACAGTTCCAATTACAAATTGGTATAGTATGTAAACATCTAGCATTTGTAAACGATGAAATAAAGGGCCAGTATGTTCCCTAGGTCCTTTGAAACAGATTGCACGCACTGATTTCTTTTGTAACAAAAATATAGATTGAAGATATGAGTGGTATGTACATCCCTAAACTTCTAGTCCATAAGATATACGCGGAAGGATAAGGGTGTTATATAATATTTGTAAGATTTGTCTAGGCACAAGTTGTCTAATTCTAAATATGATTCCAATTGTTTTCCTCATTGAGGAAGAGACACACTCAATATGTTTTCGCCATGATAAGTTTTCGTCTATATTAACTCCTAGAAACAAAGTCGAATGTACCTGCTCTATAATGTCTGTGCGTACCATAATATTTCCATTTACCTCCATATGTCTACGTTTACTTTAAAAAACTATATACTTTGTTTTGGATTGTTGATTTATTAGCATTACACCATTTCATAACGTCTAAGAAATTATGTTCAACTTCCTTTAAGTCAATATTCTTAGTTCCAGATGGAAAAGAATGAAATAAACTCAAATCATCCGCAAATAATCGAAAATTGAAATAATCTGTGGATTGTGGTAAATCGTTGATATAAATCAAGAACAGAGTGGGTCCCAAAACAGATCCTTGTGGTATCATGTAATCGGTAGTTGTGCAGACTTTTCATTTCCATAACATACAAATTGAAATCGATTTAATAAATAGCAGCGCATCCACTCTAACGGTAACCCACGTATACCATAGTGTTGTAATTTATATATCAAAATGTCATGATTTATTGTATCGAAAGCTTTTGCAAAGTCTAGAAATAATCCAACAGTAACCTTGCCCTCGTCTATTTGTTTGGTTAATTCATCACTTAGATTGATCAGCGATAGTTTTGTACTGCGCCCTTGTCTAAAACCATACTGGTGTTTGTATAATTTGTTTGTTTGTTTGTTTGATTGATTTATTTTTCTTCCAACACAATTTCATACATAAATCAAGATTATTTTCAGTAATATCACATGGAATATCAGTAAGCAGATTACAAGTACATGATTCAAAGAAGGAAAATCGATGTGTAAATTAATTTCATTAACAAAATATAAATCGTATTACCAAATTTCCAAATAATTATCTGAGAAATTATGCGGAAGAAGGACTGCCACTATAAGCAAAAGCTTGAGCACGTGGCAGCCCAGGGACCTATCTACATAATACACAAAAAATATATTGTTTGCGGAATGGAGAAATACTACACAATATAAAACACTGTAAATACATTATGTTTTTATATTCCTAGTGCATAGATACGAATAAGATTAACGCGAAATATGATGATGATGATGTATGATGATGTTGACAGGGTAATGATGAGGAAAAATGTGATAATGAAGGTGAAAGTGATGGTGGTGATGCTGAAGATAATGGGAATGAAATGAAATGATAGACACAGAAACATTACGTATATTTATTGTAGTTTTAAATCCAATTTACAGGAAAAGAAATGTGATCAAACAAAACAAATATATTCAAATGCTATATTCATAGATTTTAATCTGACAGTCATGTAGTTTTCAATCTAGCCTTGAAAGAATATAAAGTTTTACATGATTTATCATAATCTGGGAGTGTATTCCAAAGATTTGGTCCATTATGACTTATCGATTTTTGTGCAATTAATAATCTGGGATTTACTAAATGAAAATTTTGCGAATTACGAGTGGGATATGAATGAACGGTATAATTCAGTTTAAAGAAATCGTGAAAATGTTTGGAAGTAAGTTGTTCAAATACTCAAACATAAAAAGCAAAGAATCAAATGCATTTATATCAAATATATTCAGTGTTTTTAACCGATAAAAAAAGTGAACTGGTGTGGGCTAAGTATTGTGATCCAGTACAGATGCGAATGGCTTTCTTTTGTAGTAAATAAATAGGGTTGAGTTAAGTTTTTGAACTTGTAGCCCACACTAGATTACAATACATAATATATGGTAGGATTAAAGAATTGTAAAGCATAAAAAGAGTATGTTCAGGAAGATAACTTTTCATCTTTGAAAGAACACCTATATTTCTAGAAAATACAGGTTGTAACATAACGTATATGATCATTCCAGGTTACGTTTTCATCAATAGAAATGCTAAAAACTTAATAGAACTTTTACGTTCAAGAAATTACATTAGCAATCCTAATATTATTTATAAGATCATCTGTGTGAGTTTTCATATGCTTAAAATAAATACAGTGATAATTTATTATTCTTAAACCAGTTTGATACATTTGGTAACTCTGCATTAAGTGTAGATACCAACGTTTCTATATTATCGTGGGAATAAAAAAAATATTCGTGTCGTCGGCATATAATATAAATGATAATATAGACGACGAATTAACAATATCATCGATATATAAAAAAAAAAAGAGAAGGGGACCTAATATTGAGCCCTGGGGCACACCACATTTTATCGGTAAAAAAAATTTGACGACATGTCATTATGTATAACATATTGCTGTCTACATGATAAATAATCCCTAAACCACAAGAGTGCAACACCGCGAACACCATAAAACTGTAACTTTTTAAGTGAAATATCATGTTGTAAACGTATCAAACGCCTTAGATAAATCCATAAAAAACTCCTATAACATGTTTTCTATTTGCCATTGCGTTTGTAATTTGATCATACAACTGGACCAAAGCCAAATCTGTAGAATAATTCTTTCGGAAACCATATTGATGTAAATTCAAAACTGCATGATTCCGCAAAAAGATTATAAAACCTATCATATATCATTTTTTCAAGAATTTTGGAAATACTAGGAAGAATAGAAATTGGTCTATAATTACTACTTTGACAAGGATCGTCTTTCTTAAACACTGGGTTTACCTTAGCAATTTTTAAAGAATTGGGACATTTTCCAGACAATATGGAAAGGTTGAATATGTGAGTAAGTGGATCAGCAATTTGATATATATGATTTGTTTGAGTACTAATGTGCGTATTCTATCACATCCACTTGTCATGCTAGAATTCAACTTTTTCGTAATATTAATAATTTCTGTGGGATTTGTAGGGTTTAAAAAAAATAACGATGAGGAAATAGGTTCTGGCAAAAATTTCAAAAAATCTTCATTTGCATCATCAAGTGTATTTGCCAGATTAGGACCAACATTAAAAAAAAGAATTAAATGCATCTGATACATTTCCTGATCAATAATACAATCGTTTAATTTAAAAGTCAGTTTTTGGTAATTGTTGTTCTTTCTTCCCAACCAAATCATTTATAGTTTTCCATGTGGCCTTCATATCTGATATAACTTGGTTCAACTTAGCAGAATAATATACTTTTCGTGAATTTCTTGTCACAGTCGTTAATCTATTTCGATATATCTTATATTTTCTCAAACTAAAATCAGTAGGATCATTTATATAAATCTTATAAAGCCTATTTCTTGTATATATTGAACGTAATATCGATTCTGTTATTCAAGGCTCTTCCCATATTTATCATTCATTTTAAACTTTATCAATGGACACATTTTATCATAATAATATTGTATTTTTATATCAAAATTATCATAGGTGTTCACATCAAACTCACTGTAAACATCAAACCACTGTTCAGATGCCAAATCTGCTTTAAATGATTCAATATTTTGAGGCGTTTCCTTTCTATACATTACAAGTTTGGATGAATTTTCAACAAAAGACTCATCATAACATATAACAAATATGGGAAGATGATCAGATATATCAAAATATAATAAACCGCTAACAGTTTCTTTATCAGAAATATTAGAAAAAATATTATCTATCAAAGTGGATGAAATATTATTAATTCTTGTTGGCTTGTTTTTATATGTGGATAACATCCATTTGAATACATCAATTGAAGGAACTTTTCAGAGTTTCTGTCATTGTCATAATCACATATCAAATTAACATTAAGATCACCCATTAAATATATCTGCTTATTTTCACAACGCTGCAAAGCATTTTTTTTTCAAATCTTCCAAAAATAATTCATTATGAGTATTCGGGGGTCTATAAATCAAAGCGACGATCGTATTTTTATTTCTGGAACGTTCTATTTCTACAAATAATACTTCACATTCTTCAAAACAAATGTCAGCTCTTACTTTATATCGCAGGTTTTCAGGAATGTAAAATGCTACGCCTCCACCTCTTCTTCCTTCACGGTCTGCTCTAACCATATGATAATTTGTTAAAATAAATAGATTTGCTGAAGTAGAATGCAGCCAATTTTCTGTGAAACCAATAACTGAAAAATTAAAATCATCTACAGTATGAAGAAAGGCTTCAAAAGAATCAAAGTTCTTATTCAAACTCCTAGAGTTAACATGTAACAAACTAAAATTCTTCGAATTTCTGAAATTTTCAACGAATTCCGTAGTTGTATAATAAATTACTGTCAGAAGTTGAAGTGTTGAACTCAAAGCATGATTGCTGTCTTAAATCCATTTACACAGTACGTAGCTGTATTTTGAAATCTTTTCAATTTGAATTCAATTCAATATGACGTTACACAAGAGGTTTCTGTGCGTGAAGGATGAATGAAAAGAGAAGTGAGTGACCATGATGAAGATGATAATGATGATGGGGATGAGAAAAGAAAAACACGTATGGGATGATGAAAATGAGAAAAGAGAGAGAAATAACAAATTCGTCACTATACACGTCCACGAGCATATTAAACTTCTCGACCACTTAATGACAAAATAAGGAACCAGTTATTGTTGTATTTTTTTTTGGTAGTCGGATCGCCTATCCAAAATAACTAATTCTTATACCATTGGGATTTATAATCAGTACGAACAATTATATCAAAGTAATGCAAAAACACATACACACAAAAAAATGCAATTCAATTGTTATTGTTAAAATTTTCATCAAACTGTTATGCAAATACAAACAAAATTGCCCAAAATACGAGTACACAATAATAGGCGTTTTCACATCAACACGATAAAAATCCAAGCTCGAGTTATTTTCCAATTTCCCAAGTCAGAAAATAGCGCGCTATTTCGAAACATCGGGCTGATGTGAAAACGCATAATGTGTAAATATATACAATAATAAATAGCCCAATCTGTCTCACGGAGTGAGTACCCTAGATAGAAGAGCGAGGGAGGGAGAGAGAGAGAGAGAGAGAGAGAGAGAGAAAGAAAGAAAGAAAGAAAGAAGTGAGTGAGAGGGGGAATGAAAAGAGAATCTAGACAACAAACCTTGACGAACTGAACAGAACGGCTATTAACTTATAACATTCGTGGGTATACATGTGTCCTACAGGTGTGTGTGTGCAAAAGAAGGCAAAAAGCAAAGCCGAGAATAGAGGAAAAAATAAAGGCGAGTTGTCACCTGGGAAAAATATTTGTACAATTATTACCTCATTACACTCTTGCATACAAATAACGTTCTGACAACAGAACGCCTTCCAATCTCCAGTTATTTTAAATATGTTATCGCTTTGAATTTTAAATAACTAATACATTAAGACAACCAACGGCAGTCAAGGGGCCAACATCACCTGATGTGATACAATAAATTGCCATAACTATCCATGAGTATAAACAGCACCTATAAACAGGCCCAAGTAGTACAGCAACGAAGGTGATCCGTGCCCCCCCCCCCCCCAGCTACCGCAAAGTTCATAATAACAACATTCCAGAAATATAGCAAATTTTATCAAACATTCATTAGTGTTAAACGGATGCCTATTTTCCGGCGGTGTACAAGTAACAAACACAACATAAGATAAACTGAGGCAGCTTCGTGCAGCAGAGCTATAAATCAATCTTATCATATTACATTATAAACAAACATTTTATCTTTGTTAAGTACAATTATATACAAAAATGATTACATGAGTTAACTTTCCCCAGAACTGTTACCAAAAACAAAACATAAAATGATAATTCTGATTACCGAGAAACTATTACAAATACAAGCATGTATTTAAACCTGGTTGGTACCGGAAAAAGGGGGCTCATACAACAAATACCATTATATATCTTAATTTATTATCAACTTTATCATACATTACACAAACAAATAACTGGGGTTTATGTGGATCATTTTTCTATTTTCTTTCTTCCTTGTCATCTGATTATTTTTTTTTTCAATACTAGGTTTGAACTGAAGGTCATACCTAATAATCAGCATTCCACACGAAAAATAAAGAACTTTGATGTCAACAATATTTTATTTTCCTCAAAAAATTTCATCAGACGACTGTTTACCAGTTTTTCAATTATCTTACTAATCATCTTACTGATTATCTTACTAGTTATCTTACTAATTATCTTACTAATATTCTAGAATATTGCTCACATATATGGCTGAGTTATGCAATATACACTCTGTACCTGTAACACAATGTGATTGGTAGTCATAGACAGAAAGTCAGAGTTCTGGAAAGCTCTTGAAGTCACAAGTATGTACAAGTAGGTAGGAGTATGTAGCCCTTGGTTGGAGCAAATTACAGAATATTCAAGAAAGGGTGAATGGACCTTTATAAGCCACAGAAATACTGTGAAGTAGGCAGAGTACCCAACACCCCTGCTCTGAGAGTTACGTCACTTCTGGCTGTGAAGCGACTTGTTACCCATAGTCAGTCCTGTGTTACCTGCTGACCTGCTATATTTGTGGAGATAAGGCTGTAGAGAATTGATTCGCCTACATTGGAGACACACTCCTTTTTTTTTTCTTTTTTTTGTTAATGGACATTGCTACATCAAATCTGTGACGGGTTGGATTCCTATATAATATTATCTGGATTATCATTCACGCATTGACTGGACGCGGTCGTTATAACGTCTGGATTCTAGACGTGTCGCTGTGGATTTATATTGTGGATTTTACCTTGGATTACCGTAACCTGCGCCTTTTGATTTACGTCGAAGGAATCATTCATCGTTGCATCAAGGATCACTCATCTGCGCATTGAACTTCATCTTCATTTCCAGGGACTTATACGGACCTTGTGATCTCGCATTTGATTGCTACACACAAGACCGACGGAGCGTTTTCAAAAGTAGGGGGCACTTCCGGGTTTCTTCAGCTGACAAGCAAAATATATACATATATATAGAAATAAAAGACCGTGTCATACCTTTCCGGGCAAGCTTTGCGTGCGACTTGTGAAGAATAATTTTACTACCCGGAGGTCCCCGCAGATGACCCGCACATGACAGTACCTAGCACGTATCTCACTCGTAGTCGCCCGGAGGCGCGCACGCAAATCTCTTTTTACCCGCAACCATGTTTAGGCCCTGTCACACCTTTCCGGGCATGCTACGCGGGCTTGTTGTGTGTGGGGATTTTCGAGCATACCGGACAATTTCTGAGGGCGGACAAGGATTTGGGCGAGTCAGAGTATGTGTCTTACTTGCTGGACGCGTTCTACTTAAATTCTACTGGCGGGTATACTGTGTGACATGTGTACCAGTCGCGTGGGTGCTGACAACTCAGTGAAGGAGTTCCTCTGAAGGAATGGCAGAAGTCCAACAGAATGACATTATCTTGGCTGCATACGTTGACTGCGAAGTACCTGAGTGTGAGTTGCCTGCGAGGTACTGCCGCTAAGGGCCTCCTACTGGCGTTCTGCGTGGACCTCTCCGGCCATCCCCGCGACTCACTCGGAAAAAGTTTTGGTTATGCTCAAAACTTGGCTGCGGGTAAATCGGACTTGCATGCGCACCTCCGGGCAACTACAGGCGAGATACGCGCTAGGTACTGTCAGGTGCGGACCAACTGCGGAGAGCTCCGGGTAGCAAATTTGTTTCCCCGCAAGTCAAGCCGCAAAACTTTTCCAGATACGGTATGACAAGGCCTTGAGCATGCTCAAAACTTGTTCGTGAGTCGTGGGGGTTCGCTCACAGAGGTACACGCAGAACACCAGTAGGAGACCCTTACCGGCAGCACCTATCAGGCAACTCCAACGCAGGTACTTCTCAGTACCTGTAAGTCGCTCGTAACAGAAAACGGATCGGTTTCAAAGCTCTCAGGCAGGTCACACGAAATACACGCAAGTAGAAGATAAGTAGCACGCGTCTAGTAGGCAAGAAACAAGTGCGAAACTCGCAAACATTCTTGTCCGCCCGAGCAAATTCTCCTGCGTGCTGGAAAATCCCTCCTCGCGACAAGCCCGAGTAGCTTGCCCGGAAAGGTGTGACACGGCCTTAAAAAAGGGCTTCAGTGCAAAAAAAAAAAAATAACCTTACCGCGCTCACACTTCAAGGTCTGTATCTATTTCTTTCTAGTGCCACTTACGCAAAAAAAAAGAAAAAAAAGTGATTGTGTGTGTGTGTGGGGGGGGGGGGGGGGGCAAAGTGGTGACAAATCATATTACGCGTCTGTACCGGCAATATTACAGTTTATTAAACTGCCTGAAGATCAAATTTAATGTCCTTTGTATTGTATAGGCCTATTTTCATTGTCTTTGAAAATACGTGATATTGTCTTTGTTGTTGTTTTAACTGTTTCCACACTTTGTGTGTGTGTAGAGTTCAGATGGCGCCCTCAATGATAACATCACAATTTAAAACATCAATGAAATATCCTTTGAAAATCAGTTGAATAATGCCACTGCTTGGAGTTTGATATAAGGAATAAGATAGTTGTGTTTGTGAACATGCTCGCGACAAGCCTACAACGCGGGAACTGTTTTCAAAAATGCAGGAGTGGTTTATAAAACACTCCTTGCAACACCAGTTCGTCCAAATTTCTGTAATTTTATCAACTTGATCATCACCACCAGCAATCAGATTTGAATATCTGAGCGAAATCGGCTTGCCGTGTTCAGTCGATAGCACGTATTTGCTTATTGTTTCATGCACAATGCACCTTATTACACTTTAAATATTCCTAATTCATGTTCCTGCATTTCTATCATTGGCAAGCTATCAGTTTCCAGGTAATTACAAACCGTAATATCCGTGTGCAATCAAAACTTCCGAATGTGCTCATCTGTGTTATGATAAGTGCCCGTTATATCCAGTTATTTGTAAAAAGAAAATAATACTTGCTTGACATCAATTGAAACTGAATTTCCCGACCATGTTATTTCCCTTCATCAAAATCAGTTCGAAGAGGTTAAAATTGTTAAAGATCCAAATACTTCGTACCATGATGGGCTGTAATAGGCCTACTGGTGATTCCTTGTAGAGTTATAATTCTCTGTGTTGACATTATTCACCGGTATAATTTTGTTTTCCTGTAATCATGATTTCCCTGTGAAGCTCGAATGCCATTATTTTCCGCCTGCACTGTTTGATATACGATTCACGTACCAGTTATGATTTGACTGAGCAACAGAACTCCGTCTCTATAAGACCCGCCACTATATACTGATCAAGGAGGGAAAAAGGTTTGAAGCAATTGAAGTTTCTTTGCTGAAAGGCACAGAAGTTAACGACACAAAAACCAAACTGATGCATACGTGCATTTTGAAGCATTGATAGTGTCAGAAGGTTCAATTGCAATTTCCCTTTGAATAGACGTACGTGATATTTCAAACACCACAATTTACTAGGGGACGAATGAATAATTTCATGTGTAGCTCACACATCAGATCACCGACTTACCATGGCTGAAGTCATATTTTGCTGCTCTTTTGAAGTCGATGGTTCGTGAGTGATGTTTTACTGTCATCCTCAAGTTGGTGATTCTCGTATTTGTTGATAGGTAAACGCTCAGGAGCATGGTGGTCAGCGAGCACGCACAGAGAGCGAGGTACCAAAGACGGTTAGCCATCTTTGCGCAGATCGTTTCTTGCACTCTCCACGTTCCTGCAAAGTGGCGTCGATGGATAGGGCCTATCCTTGTTCAAAGGTCCCTATCCGTCCGTCCCTGACAGTGTGGTTATGATAATGATATGTACTATAGATAAGCTGCTTCACCTGACCTCACTCACCTCTTTCTCTGTTCATATAGTGTCTATACAATTTTTGTTGTCGCAATGTGATGCCAAAATGACTCTGTTTTTTCCTTTTCTTTTGTTTTTGATATAAGTATACATGATGGACATGCTCACCCCTCTCTTTTAAGGCTGTCGTATCTTCAAGCTATATGCTTATTGATTTTGACGACAGTCTTCTGCATTCACACTCCCAATACATGCGCCACAGTTCAGTCAGATCATTTGATTCACTATATCCCGAGTGGTTCCCGCAGTCGACGTGTTCTCTTATTCTTTTCTTTAATCTGTACATGTATATCTCAGTTATGTTCGGATGTACCCACTGTATGTTTTATTGTCTTGAAAACAAAAGAAATGACTGTATTTGATTTGTAATATATTTTCACTGCAGAAAATTTCCAATAAACTAATTTGAATTTGAATTTGAATTTGACTTTGCTTCGAACATAGCGCTCTGCTGATTCCCTGTTATCATCGCCACCTGAGGCTGGGAGCAAAATTCGTTTAACTCAAGGGCTCGCTTCTCTTGCAGTTACAACAGTGAAAATAATAGGCCTACCCCTTAGTTGGGGATTCATTGGGAATACTGGAATATGGCAATTAGAAAATCAGTGGAAAGGTCAAAACTCATGGAACATAATGAAATATTGTTCCAGCACTTCCCAGTGCGTGCCATTCAGGAAAGCCGCCGGTTTCAAGCATGGGTGGTTCAACATCTTCAATGTGACGTGACAAACGGGTTTGTGAAATCTTCTCGGTAAATTAGTGCATATTTCACTGTTCTTTATATGTCAATTTGTTAGCTGCATATTTAGGAACCTGATAAACACAACATCAAAAAAAATATATTTTTACAAGCGCACCACAATGTATGCGCAGTCCTAATGAACGCGGATGGATCGCTGTCGGCTGTGCTGCAATGGCAAGTTTCAGGGGCGGATCCAGGAATTCCGTGATGATCAGTGATGCGATCCGTGAAAGTGTAGAAATTGACTTTTAGAGGGGCTTTAGAAGACCGTCTTTACCGTTATTGACTGCAGTTAACCGTTAACGTGACGGTCGTATTTGATATTAGTACGACAAACAGTCCATGACGGTCTCGTATGGCCAATACATGTGTATGACGGTGACTACACCGTCCATGACGGTTAGATTTGGGCCGTGACGGGTTTTTTCGTATGAATGATACTACTTTCAGCGGTCATGATACGGTTTGTTGTGGTCCGTGACGGTCCAGCTTCGATCTGGCAACTGTCTATTTTATTTAAGACCCAATATCTTTGAAAGTGTACAACATCTCTTCTAAAATGACAATATCCATCTGCACGCACAAGGCGCCGCGCCGGCTTGAAACCCTATCAGACCAACGTATACCATTATTGACGGTAGTAACGGCCGTTACAAACCGTTAGTGACCGTATTAGATAACAGTGAGTGTGACAGACCGTTGCTGTACCGTTGTATGACATTTACCATTGTTTACAAAGGCCCAACCGTCAATGTCCTGGGCAGTCATGATGGGGTCTTTAAAGGATAAGTCCACCTTCATATACATGTGGTTTGAGTGAATGCAACAATATTAGTAGAACACATCAATGACAGTTTGGGGAAAATCGGACAATCCCTTCAAAAGTTATGAATCTTTAAAGTATCTGCACAGTCACTGCTGGATGAGAAGACTGCAATAGCGTATGATGTCACATGCGTACAACGATATAAGGAAAATATAAAGAGAATTTAACAAAATGTTATCTTTTGAAAAAAGTGCACATTTCCTCGACTTGTCACTGACGTATGTTAAGGATATTATTATTCTCCCTGCCTTCTGAAACAGGCAAGTCCAGCGTTCTCTCATAACGAGAGAAAAGTGAAAATATGTTGAATTTTCTTTATGTCTTCATTATACAGTTGTACACATGTGACATCACAATCTTTAGAAGTCTTCTCATCCAGCAGTGACTGAGCAAAAACTTCAAAAATTCATAACTTTTGAACGGATTGTCCGATTTTCCTCAAACTCTCACTGATGTGTTCTATCAAAGCACTGCCCCGAAGAAAATTCGCTAAGAATGGATATCATGGACAAATTATATATGTCTGAAAGGTTGAATTATGACGAAAAAGATTAAATTACTTAGAAGTCAAAAAATGTCATGAGGAGATAGAAATCGCAATTTTCTCACTCCATTCAGACCCTAATGTGAGACTAGCGGATCGCCAGTCGACTTGGGAGAAAAAGGAGCAGAATAGAGTGACGTCACATCGGAGACAATTTTCAGCACAGCCGGCCAGCCGGCCATCACGTAGGCAAACTCGCATTCATTTTCCCCCGCACATGTTGCACATTCACCTCGTTTGTATCTCATAGTTTTATCGACAGATGCACCATTTGATTTTTCATTCAGGGTTTGACACATCTTGGAGACTGGAAACGTTTTCCCAATATTTCTTTTTGAAAACTTTTTATGAAGAAATTATCGGCCTGCAAACATGCCATTTTCTTCAGCTCCAGCTGCACTGACAGACTGATCAGCGATGTGTGGTCAGCATAGTCGATGTCTTCAGAGTACTAGTTAGTAGTAGGCTGTTAGTTGTAGGCCTACCGTACCTCCAGCCAAAACTAACTAGTTGCAGTATCACGAAATATTGTTGTCAAAGGTACGTTTTCAAATTCCAAATTTTCTGATATTACTATAAAAGGCAAACCCGGAGATTAGGGGTCCGTATCCAGAATACACGTACCCAGTCCACCCGACGCTAGTCTACAGACTATGCTTTAGCGAAACGGTAGTCCGTGGGCCCCAGCCTGTGTCTACTCCGCTACTCCCCCCCCCCCCCCCCCCGGACTAGCGATACGGTAGCTGTGCGTGTGATTGTGAGACTGCACTGAAGACTTGAAGTGGAACAGCAAACAAGATAAATCAATTCAATGAATTCTCAAATCTTGTTTGCTGTTCCAGTTCAAGTCTTCAGTGCAGTCTCACAATCATACGCACAGCTACCGTATCGCTAGCTATACAGAGCCCTGTCGCTGTACGCAAGTATACACTTGTGTACAGCGACAGGGCTGTGTATAGTTACCGTATTGCTAGACTATAGATAGACTAGATCTAGAGGGTCTAGATTTCTAGTGCTTGCTACCCCGGAGCCGCGTAGCGTAGGCGTCGGGTGGGCTGGGTACGTGTATTCACTATTCTTGATACGGACCCCTAATCTCCGGGTTTGCCCTATAAAATATTGTTTGAAAGGATTAGAATGTCAGCCGACCATAGGCGTACCCAGGATTTTTTAGAGGGGGGTGTTCAGTGGCGTACCGTGGGTCAAGACATTGGGGGGGGGGGGGGCGCACCTCATGGAAGCAACATCAGAATTGCATAACTGTACAATTAAATGCGAGCGAGCGGAGCGAGCGAGCTTGAAAATTTTGACATTTTACAGTCCCCAAACTGCCGTTTGTAGCTATATATAATAATAATAATAATAATAATAATATATATATATATATATATATTATATATATATATATATATATATAATATATATATATATATATATATATATATATATATTTGCTTTGGAAATTAAGGGGGTTGCACCGGGTGCAACTGCTGGCAGTTGCTGGCAGCAACATCAGGAGAATGGCATAACGATTAAATGCGAGCGAGCTTGAAAATTTTGACATTTTAAGTCCCCAAACTGCCGTTTGTAGCTATATTTTTTCGCTTTAGAAATCAAGGGGAGGGGGCGCACCGGGCGCAACTGCTGGTAATTACTGACAGCAACATCAGGAGAATTGCATAACGATTAAATGTGAGCGAGCGAAGCGAGCGAGCTTGAAAATTTTGACATTTTACAGTCCCCAAACTGCCGTTTGTAGCTATATTTTTTCTCTTTAGAAATTAAGGGGAGGGGGCGCACCGGGCGCAACTACTGGCAATTACTGACAGCAACATCAGGAGAATTGCATAACGATTAAATGCGAGCGAGCGAAGCGAGCGAGCTTGAAAATTTTGACATTTTACAGTCCCCAAACTGCTGTTTGTAGCTATATTTTTTCGCTTTAGAAATCAAGGGGAGGGGGCGCACCGGGCGCAACTGCTGGCAATAATTACTGACAGCAACATCAGGAGAATTGTATAACGATTAAATGCGAGCGAGCGAAGCGACCGAGCTTGAAAATTTTGACATTTTACAGTCCCAAAACTGCCGTTTGTAGCTATATTTTTTCGCTTTGGAAATCAAGGGGAAGGGGCGCACCGGGCGCAACTGCTGGCAATTACTGACAGCAACATCAGGAGAATTGCATGACGATTAAATGCGAGCGAGCGAAGCGAGCGAGCTTGAAAATTTTGACATTTTACAGTCCCCAAACTGCCGTTTGTAGCAATATTTTTTCGCTTTGGAAATTCGGGGGGGGGGGGGGGCGCACCGGGTGCAACTGCTGGCAATTACTGGCAGTAACATCAGGAGAGTGGCATATTATAACGGTTAAATGCGAGCGAGCGAAGCGAGCGAGCTTGAAAATTTTGGCATTTTACCGTCCAAAAACTGTCGTTTGTAGCTACATGTATATTTTTTTCGCATTGGAGGGAGGGGGCGCCCGGTGCGCCCCCTGGATCCACCACTGGTAGTCAAGGGTGTCGGTTTATGTTCATGATTGGGGGAGGTATGACCAGCGAGGGGGCGTCGAAGTGACCAAGCGGGAGAAGGATGTCCAAAATCTGCACTTTATATAGAGCATCCCCTAATTTGTTTGTGTTTGTGAGTGTGTGTGTTTCATATAGATGGAAAAGTTAGGAAATAGCCAAGGTCAAGTCTTATTATTGGCAATGCAAGGCATTTTAATATAGACTAGTATGTAAAGCAATACTGCAAAATCAATGATCAAGCTTTGATAGCAAATGTGTACAACCTATCAAACATTGCGAAACATTGCAGCGACTCTTTTTGCCATTCCGATATTCTGAGTACACTGCGCGCATCCTGCTTGTATTCAAAATGCCAACCAGGAATCACGCTGAATCACAATCTTTTGTCGTCTCCGGGCTTTTTGAACAATGTTATACCTCTTTGATTATATGGTTGAAAGAAATCTTAGAAAAATATCTTTTTTTCTTGATCATCCTTTCATGTCGATTTCAAAAGCAGTTTACTAACCCTTGAATTACCATTTTCGTAGTTTTTTGTTTGTTTGTTTGTTTGTTTTTTACCAGCGGATGGGGGGGGGGGGGGCACGTGCCCCCATGCCCCCGTAGTTACGCCACTGTTCCTAGACCTAGATATATAGTGAATTTTAGGCGCAATAAAGTCATCCAACCACAATTTGTAGACTCACACTCAGTTATCTTTCAGTTTTAACTTTCAGTCATTGAAAAAATTCATATCTACTATTACTAAAGATTACCAAGTCCGTGTGCTATTACTAATTACATTGAGTTGCAAGTAACTTGCTACTCCCAGAGCTTCCAGAGCTTGCTGCTTCCAGTAGGCTACTATACTGACTGTACTTGGTAGTCAGTGGCGTATCTAGGGAAAACGGCGCCCGTGGCAAGCGCGAAAATTGCGCCCCTAATTTCGGAAAAAGTGTTCAACCCCAACCTCATCCCGGTAGGGACTTAAAAAAAGTCCACTTGATATGCTTTTTCGAGCACTTAAAAGGGTTTTTTTGAGGGTGATATAAAATCTGATAAATTTTGATAAATTTTGGCGAGCGAGCGCAGCGAGCGAGCCGACAATTGTTGTATTTCACCTTACAAAACATGGAATTCTTGTCATTTTTTGGTTATCAAATCTTACAATTCTAATCAAGATATAGTGACGGCTTCATAGATAACGATTTATGCCAACAAACTAAGGACTTGGAAAAATACTCTAAATTACTACGACTGAGTGAGACGAAATTTTTATATTTCCACGTCATCATTACGTTTTGTTCTTCTTCTTATTTTTTTTTTTGGATAAATTTTGGCGAGCGGGCGCAGCGAGCGAGCCGAAAATTTTTATATTTCAGCGTTACAAAACATGGAATTCATGTTTTGTTTCTATCTTGTTTGATTTGGTTTTCTGCCCCCCCCCCTTTCTCCTTCCCCCCGTCCGGGCGAGGGTTTTTTTTTTTATTCTTCTTCTTCTTTTTTCTCGTTTTTTTTTTCACGTGCCCCCCTTGCCCCCCCCCCCCCCTCCCAGATACGCCACTGTTGGTAGTTGATACTACTAACTTAGCATGCAATGTGCCTATAATAGGCTGCAGCGCAGCATGCATTGTACACACATAATATTATGCATCATACACAATTTACGGTACCGCGTACGGTATAATACCGGTAAACGGTGAACATTATGCGCAATGTATCTTCGCGATTCGGTCAGAAAGCAAAGCAGGGATCGGGAATGTCTACTGTTTGCGCGTCAGCTTCGCGCGCGGTGCAGTAACGTAGTATTAACACGTACTGTACACGAGTTCTTAAGTGCGTATGATATTATGTAACTCCATGATGTATCATCATCCACACAAACATTAAAACAAGGAAGAGAGAGAGAGAAAGAAAATGAACGCAAAAGAAAGGAAAGGCGGAATTCAAAACGGAAATAAAAGCGGTAAAGACAGCTTTTGTTTCATTTGTCAACATCTAAACATTGCTGAAGAGGGGTGTTGAATAGCTCAAACACCTCCCTTTTGCCCAAGGGAGGTGTTTGAACACCTCAAACACCCCCCTTTTGGCAAAGGGGGTGTTTGAACACCCAAAACACCCCCCCCCCCCTCGGTACGCCCTTGCAGCCGACTGTAAGTATGAGCAAAAAGCCATGCTTAGGCATATTAGACCGGGGGCCCAGAAGATTTATTCAGCTGAAAAGGGTCACACTTTTTAATGGTCTCATCGTATAAGGGTGTGTTCAAGGGTCAATAAAATGAATTGCTGGCAAGTCACATCCTGTACCGTAAGCCTAGGGACCACAAAAAGGGACCCCGAAAAATCGATTTATTCAGCCGAAGGGGGTCACGGACAAAAGTTGGTGGATATTGTTCCTTTAGGTGTACTTATCATGAAAACAGCAATGCCAGCTATTTTATCCTGTACGGGGCCCCAGACAGTAGCCCCAAAGGGCCCCACAAATATGGTGTTATTCAGCTGAAAAGGGTCACGGCTAATTTCTTTTGCAATGGAAGTAGTTCCCATCAGAGATATCCAAAACACCAATGCCAGCTATTTTATCCTGTACGGGGCCCCAGACAGTAGCCCCAAAGGGCCCCACCCTCCATAGGCCTACGTACAAACACACACAAACATTGATTTTATTCAGTTGAAAAGAGTCACGGCTAATTTCTTTTGCAATATTGAAGTAGTTCCCATCAGAGATATCCAAAACACCAATACCAGCTATTTTATCCTGTACGGGGCCCCAGACAGTAGCCCCAAAGTGCCCCACCCCCATAGGCCATACGTACAAACACACACAAACATTGATTTTATTCGTGCAGTTGAGAAGAGTCACGGCTAATTTCATTTACAATGGAAGGAGTACCCATCAGAGATATCAAAAACACCAAAGCCAGCTATCTTATCCAGTACGGGGCCCTGGACAGTAGCCCCAAAGGAGCTTCCCCCCCCCCCTCCCCGGCACACACACACACACAAACACACACACATTAGTTTCATTCAGCTAAAAAGGGTCACGGCTAATTTCTTTTGCAATGGAAGTAGTACCCATTAGAGATATCCAACATACCAAAGCCAGCTATTCTATCCTGCACGGGGCCCCAGTCAGTAGCCCCAAATTGCTCCCTCCCCCCCCCCCCCCCCCACGCACACACATTGATTTTATTCAGCTGAATGTGCTGTGCTGTGTACCATCTGGTTTCTGTTCGTGTAGAGAATCAACTAGACAAATTTGTGGCTCTGGTAAGCTTATTTTGTTACAGTGCCGTCACTGAATTATTTGAGGGTTGCCTCACTCTGTATGCATAGCTTGTACAGCCATGTTGGGTGCATTGCACATGTAGCTACAGGCAGTGGCGTATCTAGGGGGGGGCAAGGGGGGCACGTGCCCCGGGCGCCACTCCTTGGGGGCGCAAAAAAACGAAAAAACGAAAAAAAAAAGAAAAAAAAAGGAAGAAGAAGAAGGAGGAGGAGGAGGGGAAAAAAAAAAACAAAACAAAACTCGCCCGGACGGGGGAGGAGGGGGGGGGACGGAGAAGGGGGCAGAAAACCAAATCAAACAAGATAAAAACAAAACATAATGATGACGCGGACAAATAACAATGTTTATTGTGTTATTGTGTTCACACAAGAATTCCGAATTCCATGTTTTGTAAGCTGAAATACAAAACTTTTCGGCTCGCTCGCTGCGCTCGCTCGCCAAAAATTAACCAAAAAAAAGAACAAAACGTGATGATGACGCAGAAATATACAAATGTCGACTCATTACTCGCGCATACAAATTTAGAGTATTTTTCAAGTCCTCAGTTTGTTGGTATGAATCGTTATCTATAAGGCCGTCACTATATCTTGATTAGAATTGTAAGATTTGATAAGCAAAAAAGACAAGAATTCCATGTTTTGTAAGCTGAAATACAAAAAATTTCGGCTCGCTCGCTGCGCTCGCTCGCCAAAATTTATCAAAAAAAAAGAAGATAAAAACAAAACGTGATGATGACGCGGAAATAAACAAATTTCGACTTACTCGCGCATACAAATTTAGAGTATTTTTTCAAGTCCTTAGTTTGTTGTATACAGTAAATCGTTATCTCTAAAGCCGTCACTATATCTTGATTAGAATTGTAAGATTTAATAAGCAAAAAACAACAAGAATTCCATGTTTTGTAAGCTGAAATACACAAGTTTTCGGCTCGCTCGCCAAGATTTATCAAAAAAAAAGATAAGAACAAAACGTAATGATGACGCAGAAATATACAAATTTCGGCTGACTCGCGCATATATACTAATTTAGAGTATTTTTTCAAGTCCTTAGTTGGTTGGTATAAATCGTTATCTATAAGTCCGTCACTATATCTAGATTAGAATTGTAAGATTTAATAAGAAAAAATGACATGTATTCCATGTTTTGTAAGCTGAAATACAAAAATTTTCGGCTCGCTCGCTGTGCTCGCTCGCCTAAATTTATCAAAAAAAGAAGAAGATAAGAACAAAACGTAATGATGACACAGAAGTATACAAATTTCGGCTGACTCGCGCATATATACTAATTTAGAGTATTTTTTCAAGTCCTTAGTTGGTTGGTATAAATCGTTATCTATAAGTCCGTCACTATATCTAGATTAGAATTGTAAGATTTAATAAGAAAAAATGACATGTATTCTATGTTTTGTAAGCTGAAATACAAAAATTTTCGGCTCGCTCGCTGTGCTCGCTCGCCTAAATTTATCAAAAAAAGAAGAAGATAAGAACAAAACGTAATGATGACACAGAAGTATACAAATTTCGGCTGACTCGCGCATATATACTAATTTAGAGTATTTTTTCAAGTCCTTAGTTTGTTGGTATCAGTCTTTATCTATAAGGCCGTCACTATATCTAGATTAGAATTATAAGATTTAATAAGAAAAAATGACATGAATTCCATGTTTTGTAAGCTGAAATACAATAATTTTCGGCTCGCTCGCTGCGCTCGCTCGCCAAAATTTATTAAAATTTATTTCATTTAAATCACCCTCAAAAGACCCCTCTCAGGTGCTTGAAAAAGCATATCATGCGGACCTTTTTTTAAAGTCCCTACCGGGATCGGGTCGGTGTTGAACACTTTTTCAGAAATCATCAGTTAGGGGCGCAATTTTCGCGCTTGCCCCGGGCGCCGTTTTCCCTAGATACGCCACTGGCTACAGGTGCCTTGCTGTTCAGTCAAGCTCGAAGTATTTTCACTGATCCTGTCACTGCTCAGTGCTATTGTTAATCTACTGAGTACCAGCTGTATGTCATTCACAATGAAGCCAGTCACCTCTATAGCCTTTGTACTTACTGTGATCCTGTTGTGTTATTGCTGTCAAGGGTACTGCCTAGATGCATGTACGCCTAGTATCTGCCTTCATAATGTTAGTGCACATTATGCACAAGCCTATCCATCAATGGTGAAATACGTTGGTACCCCTGTACGCTATTATGCCAACTCAGAGGCCACTTTTCAGAGTTTGTTATTGATATCTGGAGATATAAATCCCAATCCTGGCCCTGAGAGTGGTGGACTGCATTTGTCGACAATCGAAAACTCATCGAATTCTAGACATTCATTATCATATGATACACAAACCCTTCGCTCGTTTAATTCAAGCCATTTTTCAACTAGATGGCGCAATGATAACCCCACTGCCTGGAATCGGATTGTCTCTCTCGGTATTAACAGAAGGCGGAGGACACATAGGGGAAAACGAGGTGGTCATTTTTGCTTTGATAACAATTTGAAGTTAGGTGTTTTAAATGCCCGTTCCCTACGTAATAAATCTTTGGTATTCCAAGATTTTGTTACCGATCACCGTTTAGATTTCACATGTATCTGCGAAACCTGGTTGTCCTCGTCTGATGATGCAGCTATTGCCGATCTTCGTCCGAGCGGCTATACCTTCCATCACTGTCCAAGGGTCTCCAAGCGCGGAGGCGGAGTTGGGTTTCTCTACAAGGACAATCTTCAAGTTGTCATAAACCCATCACGGAAATACACTACCTTCGAGTCAATGCATGGAACTGTTTCGTATGCACACTCCTGTGTGGACATCGTCGTTGTGTATAGACCTCCTGGAAATCACTCTTTCTCAACATTTCTCGACGAGTTCTCACAGTTTCTTGATGAGACTATGTACAGACCATCACCTTTGGTGATCACGGGGGATCTGAACATCCACTTTGACAATACTTCATCCCCAATTACGCTGAGGTTCAATGATCTCATCAGTGGCCATGGCATTTCCCAGCTCGTCTCATCTCCTACCCATGATAAGGGTCATATTCTGGATGTCATCATGGTGCGAAACTCTGACAATGTTCTCTACTCCAGCCCCAAGGTCTTTTCCGGTATCTCAGACCATTCTGCAGTTTCCTGCTTGCTCAAGTTTGTAAAGCCTTCTCGTGTTATGTCTGAATTCACCTGCCGCAATATCAAGAAAATCAACAGGACAGCATTCGCCGAGGATATTGTCAGCTGCAAACTGATGTCTTCCCCAACTGACAGTGTGGACTGCGTTGTGGAAAATTACAACTCAGCGCTCAGCAGACTCCTCAATATACATGCTCCTGTAAAGACTCGAAAGATCAGGAAACGCACTGACTGTCCTTGGTACAACTCTGACATTGCGGCGGCGAAGCGGAAACGTAGGAGACTCGAGCGCAAATGGCTTTCCAACGGTAAAAGTGAAATTGAAAGGAAATTATTGTGTGCTCAGAAGAATGTGGTAAACTCCCTGCTGAAGAAGGCCAAACGATCTTATTACGTGGGCCTCATCGAAGACTGTGGCGAAGATTCCAAACGGCTCTTCTCCGTTGCCAACCGCCTTCTCAATCGAAAGCAATCTTCACCATTACCGTCCCACACGGACAGTTCTGCAGTGGCCGAGACTTTCATCGATTACTTTCGGAAAAAGGTAGAGACTATCAGTAACAGTCTCTGTCCAGACGAATCGGCGCAGGAGCCCCTCACGACAGCTTCCCTTGAAACCCTGAAACCCACTGATCCCGACGAGGTCCAAGCTCTTCTTCGCAGATTACCTCCCAAGTCATGTTCTTTAGATCCAGTCCCCACTGTATTGATAAAAGATTGTTCATCCATTTTCGCTCCTATTATTTCAATGATTGTGAACCTAAGTATTGATCAGTGTTACGTCCCCTCATGTTTGAAATCTGCATACATAACACCTCTTTTGAAAAAACCTTCTTTAGACCCAGATTCACTCCAAAATTACCGCCCCGTGTGTAACCTTCCATTTTTGTTTAAAATTTTGGAAAGGATTGTTTTCTCCAGACTTACAGATTATCTCTTGGTTAATATTTTATTTGATCCTTTTCAATCCGCATATCGTCCTTACCATAGCGTAGAAACCCTTCTCCTCAATGTGTCGAACTTCATCCTACAGGAAATGGATCGTGGAAATGTCACTGCTTTGATTTTACTTGATTTGTCCTCCGCCTTCGATACTGTTAATCATGCAATTTTGTTAAACACCCTCCAATCTCTTGGTGTAAAAGGTCAGGCATACGAATGGTTTAAATCTTACCTTTCATGCCATTCACAGGCAGTGTATGTCAACAGCTGTAAATCAAATGCTATGCCTCTCAAATGCGGTGTTCCACAGGGCTCTGTGGGCGGGCCCACCTTGTTTTCCATCTATCTTATTAGCCTGGGACACATATTGCGCCAGCACAAAATTAATTATCACATATACGCTGACGACATTCAATTGTATTTGTCTTTCAAACCTAACCAGGCCGATGCCTTACATGCTTTGAGTCAGCTTGAGAATGCAATGAACGATGTTTATTCATGGCTGAACTCACATTCTTTGAAATTGAATACGGATAAATCTGAGTTTTTAATGTTTGGTTCGAAGACACAATTAGGTAAACTTGACATTAATTTCATCTCTTTTTCCGGCATGTCAATTAGTGTGTCCCAAACCTGTCGCAACCTGGGTGTAATGCTAGATTGTAATATGACTATGTCTCATCAAGTTTCTAGCATTTGTAGATCTGTAAGATACCAACTTCGTAATATCGGCTTCATTAGAAAATATTTGAACCGCTCTTCTACCGAAAAATTAGTCCATGCCTTGATATCCTCTAGGCTCGATTTTGGAAACTCTGTCTTATTTAACTTACCACAAACTCAGCTCTCCATGCTACAGAGGCTTCAAAATGCGGCAGCACGCATCATCACACTATCAAAGAAGCACACTCACATCACCCCTATTTTGAGATCACTTCATTGGTTACCAGTCAAAGATCGCATTATTTTTAAGATTTTACTTTTGACTTTTCATTGCATTCAGGGCGCTGCTCCTCAGTATAACATTGACTTACTCCATAATTACATCCCTGCTAGATCTTTACGCTCATCCAACTCCGGTTCTCTGATAATTCCAAGATTCACTACAATATGGGGCACACGTGCCTTTGGCCATGCTGCTCCCACCTTATGGAATAACTTACCTTCAGCCGTTAAAAATTGTTCTTCATCAGACTCCTTTAAAAGCAGTCTAAAAACTCACTTGTTTAAAGCCTCAATTTGATTACTCATTACATGTACTTGATATTTGTATGTCTTTTACTTCGTCACTTTCTCTTCCTTCCGCGCCTAGAGCACTCTGCAGAGTGGATTTGGCGCTATATAAATCATATCAATTATTAAAAGGGTCATGGCTACTTTCTTTTGCAATTGGAAGTAGTAGGCATACTCATCAGAGATATCCAAAACACTAAAGCCAGTTATTTTATCCTGTACGGGGTCCCAGACAGTAGTCCCAAAGTGCACCCCCCCCCCCCCCCACACACACACATTAGTTTCATTCAGCCAAAAAGGGTCACGGCTAATTTCTAGTGCAATGGAAGTATATACCCATCAGAGATATCCAAAGCACCAAAGCCAGTTATTTTATCCTGTACGGGGCCCTAGACAGTAGCCCCAAAGTGCCCCCCCCCTCTCCACATACACACACATACACACACACACACACACACACACACGCACGCACACACACAACACACACACACACACACACACACACACACACACACACACACACACACACTAGTTTCATTCAGCTGAAAAGGGTCACGGCTAGTTTCTTAAACGAATACGAAAACATGAAATGCTATGATGCTTACAAAACAATAACTACGATGAAAGAAAATAAGGAAAGAGGCCAAGTATGAACATATCTGTTTAATTGACTGCAGAACATGTTAAATTAGATGGCCAGAAATAAATTTGAATGAACGAGCGCAGCATGTAATCACGTGGCTATATCATTATGAATTTATGAATGAACGGATAGTGGAATGGTGCTTGTCTTATATATGGATTTCAGTTGAAAAGTGTTATTTAGAATAAGGTTAGAGGTAATGTGAATGTTTCAAAATAAATTTGAATGAAGAGATTATGACATTGAACTACCATGTCATCTAGGCGAAATTGTTGCTAAATTTAGTTCAACATTAAAGAATTCGATTAAAAGAGGTGCGAAATTGGCCCAGATGCAGGGCCCTTGACAAATATAGCCCCAAGGTATTCCCACCCCATATGAATTAAGTGTTTTTAGGTGAAAAGAGTCATGTATGCCTATTTTCCTTGGCAGTGTGGAATTAACAGCTGAGATACGTAAAACACAAGCCCATCCAGTTAAAGGGCCCCCAGCCAGTAGCTGGAAAGTGCTCCCGTATTATTTTATTCTAAGTGAAAAGAATCACTGCTATAATTTCTTTTGCAATGGAAGTAGTACTCAACGAGGTATCAAAAACACCGAAACCAGTTATATAGCTGTACGGAGCCCCAAGTGTCCCCACGTGTAATTCCACTATCAAGATCTGCATCCCGATCTATTAAATCTGTCAGATCGGGAGAGAGCGGCAAAAGTGTACGGGAACCGAGAGCATCGTAGCAGCAGCGTTTGGGTGATGGGGTTGGATCTGGCAATTTTACAGATCGGGAAGAAATTTTGAACTGGTTCAAAATTTCTTCCCCATCTCCCCATCAAGATTGACCTATTTTGAACCGTAGCTCAAACGGGGAGAGAGCAGTGACAGTGTAAATACCGCTTGATGAGCGTAACAATTCCAGGTTTTTCTGACCGTAGTAACAGCGGCACAAGAACGGGAAGTATAGTCTAAACTAGACACCGACGACATGGTCCCGCTGCTGCGCCGCTTTCTTGATCAAAGCACGACCTTCCCGCTTTAACGACGCTCTCACTATAAGTTCTCTATTCCCGTATAAAATCAAGGCCTGTTCCTACGACGCTTCATTCCTGCTTCGATAACGCTGTTGGCCGCTTTGGCTACGCTGTTCCTACGCTTTCCCAGACTCAATTATGCATGTCTTCAGCTCTCGCCGCTCTAAAATCGAACGTATACATAGCCGATACGCTGGAAAATGTTTGCCAGAACAGCAAAACTGATGATGATGAGGAGGACGTTGTCGTTGTCGCGAAAATGAAGACGACGGAGCGCATATTTAAGAAGAAGAAGAGATGCAAACAATAAAGAAAATAAAGCAGAACACTTTGGAGCTACTGTGTGGGGCCCCGTGCAGGATAAAATATCTGATTTTGGTGTTTTGATATCCGATGGATACTACTTCCATTGCAAAAGAAATTAGCCGTGACCCTTTTCGGCTGAATGAAACCAATATATGTGTGTGTATGTATGTGTGTGTGTGTGTGTGTGTGTGTGTGTGTGTGTGTGTGTGTGTGTGTGTGTGTGTAGGGGGGACTTTGGGGCTACTGTCTGGGGCCCCGTACAGGATAAAATAACTGGTTTTAGTGCTTTGGATATCTCTGATGAGTACTTCCGATTGCAAAAGAAAGTAGCCGTGACCCTTTTCAGCTGAATAAAATCAATGTGTGTGTGTGTGGGGGGGGGGGGGAGGGGGTAAGGGGGCAATTTGGGGCTACTGTCTGGGGCCTCATGCAGGATAAAATAACTGGCTTTGGTATTTTGGATATCTCTGATGAGTACTACTTCCGATTGCAAAAGAAAGTAGCCGTGACCCTTTTCAGCTGAATAAAATCAATGTGTGTGTGTGTGTGGGGGGGGGGGGGGGAGGGGGTAAGGGGGCAATTTGGGGCTACTGTCTGGGGCCCCATGCAGGATAAAATAACTGGCTTTGGTATTTTGGATTTCTCTGATAGGTACTAATTCCATTGCAAAAGAAATTAGCCGGGACCCTTTTCAGCTGAATGAAACTATTGTGTGAGTATGTGTGTGTGTGTGGGGGGGGGGGGGATGGGGCCCTTTGGGGCTACTGTCCAGAGCCCCGTACTGGATAAGATAGCTGGATTTGGTGTTTTGGATATCTCAGATGAGTACTACTAAAATTGCAAAAGAAATTAGCCGTGACCCTTTTCATCTGAATGAAATCAATGTGTGTGTGTGTGGGGGGGGGGGGGGAGGGGGAGGGGGCATTTTGGGCTACTGTCTAGGGCCCCGTGCAGGATAAAATAACTGGCTTTGGTGCTTTGGATATCTCTGATGGGAACTACTTCAATTGCAAAAGAAATTAGCCGTGACTCTTTTCAACTGAATAAAATCAATGTTTGTGTGTGTTTGTACGTAGGCCTATGGAGGGTGGGGCCCTTTGGGGCTACTGTCTGGGGCCCCATACAGGATAAAATAGCTGGCATTGGTGTTTTGGATATCTCTGATGGGAACTACTTCCATTGCAAAAGAAATTAGCCGTGACCCTTTTCAGCTGAATAACACCATATTTGTGGGGCCCTTTGGGGCTACTGTCTGGGGCCCCGTACAGGATAAAATAGCTGGCATTGCTGTTTTCATGATAAGTACACCCAAAGGAACAATATCCACCAACTTTTGTCCGTGACCCCCTTCGGCTGAATAAATCGATTTTTCGGGGTCCCTTTTTGTGGCCCCTAGGCTTACGGTACAGGATGTGACATGCCAGCAATTCATTTTATTGACCCTTGGCCACATCCTTATATGATGAGACCATCAAAAAGTGTGACCCTTTTCAGCTGAATAAATGCTCTGGGCCCCCGGTCTATATCCATATCGGTGCCGGTGGCGGTGCTGATCCATATTTCTCTACGACAGTACTAGTCCGTGGGCCCCAGACTGCAGACTGTGTCTCCTCTGGTTCGTTTAATACTCTCCCTCCCCTAGCTGGGGGGAGGGAGAGTAACGAACCGGAGGAGACACAGTCTGGCCGGCCTACGACAGTACGTCTACGTTATGTTGGAGCTTGCTCGGATATTTCTCATGCTTTTTAACATTATCATTCTTTTAAAACAATTTTGCTGTCATCTTTTCCTGCATATAGGCCTTTGGTTACCATTTTTTCCAAGAATGTTGATAAGTGACTGCGTAGGCTGAGTGATGGCATATAGAGGCAATGAAATTTACGGCAGCTGGTTCTTGTCAGGCATAATTCAGATTTTGGTGAGGGTTTTAGATCATTTTTCATCTTTCATCTGACATTGACTTTGTGCTCTCACATGGCACATTTGTGAAATTTTCATGAGATATTTTTTTTTTTCAACATTCGTCTTTCACAAACGGGTTCTGTTTTTCTAATTTAGCAGATCTATGAGTATAAACTACTGTATTCGGAAAAACTTCCGTATGGCCCAGCCACCAATTGATAGTTGTTAGCGAAGTATCTTGATCGAATAGAAAATGACACGGGAAGTACAATTTAGTAAGCAAGTAATCATCGACTACGAGGGTGATGGGACGAACTATCGTTCGCCAAGGCGGCTTGGGCCCACTATCTTGCCTGAGCCGCTGGGCTCCTTGTTGGCCGGCCGCCGCCGGCTGCTGTGGCTCTGGCTCGTGCTGGTAGGGTCGCGGTATTCCACCCACATCTCCCTGATCGTCGTCAACTTCTAGCTCATTTTCTTCTTCTCCAATCTCTCCGACCTCTCCATCATAATCATCATCATCATCATCATTGCTGTCGTAAGAATCACTGTCACTCTCTTCACTAAATTCAATGTCCAAGTTCAGTAACTCGACTTCCTTGTCTACTCCGTCCGACATTTTGATAACAAAACCAGACCTGATACAGGGATTGTGTGCACATGTGTGATACAGCTGAAAGCCGGCAAGAGAATGGTCTCCGATGTGACGTTACAGATATTACGCTCAGCTGTGATCAATTTCCCCACTGCTGATCAGCGGGCTAATAATTACCTGGACAAAAATCAATATTACCGAGGGGCGTGAGCATATTTTGAAGAAAAAAGGTGCTCAAATTAATCTACGGACCTTCCCCTCAACAGTGATATGATTTTTAAGTCAATTAAACCCATTTTTTACTCTTCGTGATGCTTCTTTAATATTGCTGCATTCACTCAACCCACATGTCTATGACGATGGACGTGTCCTTTAAGCCTGCAAGAAACTAAACTACCCAAAGTGGCAAACATCGCCGTTCTCCATCACCACAAGCTAGTCTTGAATACACTTGTTACGTGATGTGGAATCCATGCCGGAGACGAACCTCAATAAAAGGTTCCAATTTATGAGGATCCCAGTCCCTCCCTAGCTGACATACGGTAGAGTCGTCCGGTCTTATAACGGGATCGCCCAGGCTCACCTTTCAATTCTTATTGACATGCTCAAAGAATAGTTTTAGTGTAAATGTTAACAATTTCAAAATAAGGTCTTCCATCGAAATAAGATTTATTCATCAAGTACAGAGTGGGAGTTTATGAATGGGAGGAAACGCACGAGGATTGAGGCTGGGAATGAGCAAGAACTCTGGAACAATACCATTATCTATCAATCAATGCATTGACGGGTCACGCGGTAAATACCTCACAACAGTACTCTCGCACTAATCTGGTAGGTCTGCTAGGGCCCGTGTTAAGTTAGCAAGGATTAGTGTCTTGTATGGAACAGTTTGAATGGGAATTCAACCCCAAAACATCTTTGCTTAATCAATGAAATAGATTATCCTGCATGATGAAAATTAGCGGTGGTTATATATGGATGACATTTTCCATGGAGGGAATTTAAAAGAAGTAGATTCATGTGTCTGCTAATGATAATGAAAGGTGTTACTATGACGTTGCTATGGATTATGCAAGTGAAGTGTTGCTTTTGCATGGATTACAAGATATTCATGTAATTGTGAACTCTGTTATTTTCTGTCCGGGATTGTTAGTATTTGATATCATTATTCTGCATTCCTTCATGTAAGGGAAAAAAAATAACGTGGTACTAAAAAAAGGATAAAGATAAATATTTTGGACAGAGATATAGAAGTAGAGAATATACACAGAGAGAGAGAGAGAGAGAGAAATCAAGAGAGATCTAATCACTGTGCTTGTACCTCCATTGTGTGTATATCGGGTTTGTGTGTGAAGTGTTAAGTGTGTGATGTCGTTAAAACTTTGGGCAGATATCGTCCAAGTCCAATCACTTCTATCTACAGGCCCAAAATAATTCAATTTAAAACTTTATTTCTCTTTTTTTTTTTCAACAGAACATACAATGTAGTGATTGACACTGATTGACATTAGACATGCACTTGAATGGAAACAAAATTAACGGCATGTTCATGTCTAAGATCAATTAAAAAGAAAAGTGTGCGGATAAAAATTAGGAAGGTGGGAACACAGTAGAAAGTGAATCAAAGTGCAAAAAATAAGAAGAAACAATAGAGAAAGGAGAAAATAGGTGAGCATTTCATGTTCTAAAAAAGCATAGATCAAAGCCAAAATCAATGGTCAAATTCCACAGAAGCGGTTGGTCAGAACAGGAGAGTACAGCGTACAGCAACTACCAAAGTGGCGCAGGGAATTGCTGGCAGCAGAAATGACTATAATATAATACTGACATACACTCCTTGAAGCACCTATAGTGTAAGCAATAAAATGAAAATGAGATGTGATTCCATATGCCTTATCTGGACGCAGTCAGTAATGTATGACCCCGTCACCGCGGGATGGGAAATAAGTCTGCAACAGGTCGCGATGTCACGAAAACACAACGACATAAACAAAATCTAAGAACTCCTTACATCTCCGTTTTGCTATACATCTAGTTTTTATGAAAAGCCTTGACTTAGCGCCTTAACAAGGTATGCAGAGAATATGATATTGCCCTCAAAATATATATGTAACAACAAGTCAACGGATGTGTACTGTTTACATAAAAAAATGCGGAATTCTTTTTCTAATATTTTTAAACATCACAGTTACGTCGTCACGCCATGTGTTGACATATAGCTTCCCGCCTACTCAATTCATCAACAGCGACGACAGCATATTGATCTAAACACAGCTAAAAGCAGTCTGATTCCCTCAACATCTAAGATTTCTCACCTCAAGCAAAACTTTGAAGTTGAAGAAGAAAAAAAAAATCTCTCAAAATGTCCAAACTCATGCGATTATTTACATGTGATTATAGAAACACAGGTGCCCATGTGATCTGAATGTGACAGTAGATAGGAATGAAAGGTTAGCTAAACCAAAGCTATTAAAGCAATATACACAAGCTATTGTGAGGGAAATTTGCAGGTAAGTTGCAGAAAATCCATGCTGCAGTCTTCTTTTCTCATCAAGTCTGTCTCTAATAAACACTTTCACTAACCTTGCAACATAAACATTGATGAAATGAACGGATTCTCTTCGATAGAGATTTGACAATGTTGTTCTCGATGTAACCATCGTTAGTGATGCTAATGCCAACATTAAACAATTGCACTTTCTCCAACTTATACCATACACCTTTTTTATGTTATTGACAAACTACGCAAATAGGGGTTCTTAAATAGTGCTTTTGACAAGTCACTCTCTTCGGAATTGTGTTATCGATCTACATAGACTCGAGAGGGAAACGGCGTTTTAATCAATCTCCCGCTGAATTGGTCTCCTTTTGAAGATTTCTTATTAAACACAAGTGGCTGGCAAAAAGTGAAACATTAGAACACGTGTAATCCAGTCACAGTTCGACGGCTCCCAGTCCGCTTTCTAGGGTCAAATGTCTCTTTGAACGCTTCCCGGAATTTCTTATTGTGGATCATGTAGACTATTGGATTCAAACAAGAGTTCACCTCGCCAGAGAGCGAGCTCAGCTCGAATGCTGGGCTGTAAAATGGGGTGGCATAATCAAAAAAATTACTTGTGGCGTAGATAAAAGAGTAGACGGTGAAAGGTGTCCAGCAGACGACAAAACATATTATAACCACCAGCATCATCTTAATGACGCGGGTTCTTGCAATGAGATGAAAAGATTTCGATGTCGCCTGGCTCTGACTCTCAAAGCAATGAGACTGGAGTCTCAGTGAGCGAGCGATTGCGACTTGGGTCGCGATCATGACTGACGCCGGCAGAAGGAACCAGATGAAGGTCTGGAATAGAAAGATCGCGAGGATCATGTTCCCCCTGGGATCAAGCACTCGGCAGGTATTGGTATCGGTTTCGACATGGGCCAAAAAACGGAGAGGCGAACTACCTGCAGCACCTATCAACCACATGCAGACGATCACGACGTTGACTGTGCGTTTGGTAAAAAATCGATAGAAGTAGATAGGATATCTCACTGCGATGTAGCGTTCGACGGAAATCGCAGCCAGAAGATAGATGGAGGCATGAGTGCTGACCCAGCGGTGGTAGGAGGTGAAGATGAACTTGCAGTATAACTGCCCGAAGACGTTGCTAGGCACCCTAGCTGCTATGGGAACAGGGATAAAGGATAAGGAAGCCAACAAGTCGGCAATGGCCAGGGAGTTGATGAGGATATCCGTGGATCGCAAACCGGTCTTTCGCCGGGAGAAAACAATGTTGACGGCCATGTTGCCAAATGTTCCAAGGATTGCGGCTGATAAGTGAAGACTAGTCCACAAGGACAGGCGAGGTAGTTGCCACACCCACGGCATTATTTCGCCCTCTCCATTAGCTTGAATGCTTGTTGAGACTTCTGTAAACATAATTTCAAGAAAATTGTGGATGCCCATTACTTCTGAAGAATCAAATCGACGATGAAATGGGGAATTCATTGGGAGCTTCTAATAGTCATCAGAAAATATAGGGCATCAGGTACATTGTTGAAGTGTGAAGAGTCTATCTTGTCTTAATGACATTCAGTTTATACTATGACAAAGAATAGGAGAAGAAGATTGATAAAATTATATTCCCTCTGGATTTGTGAAAACAAAGTCGTTATGCTCTGCCCATATACATGTATGTAGGCTACTCGTGCCCTTTTGATCAAGATTGATATAGTTTTGTTCCTCTCGAGTGCAAGATTTTTCGAAAGTAGGAACGTGAGAAATGCATCAAATAGACGTATCTCGGGTTCAAGAATAACGATGATGATGATAACGATGATTATAATAATGATGATAACAACAATGAAACAATAATATCCATAACATGGTTCCTTCCACCTGAAATGACATCTAAAACTATTTTCATTACTGTATTCATTAGTGTAAAGCAAATGGAGGACATGTCATTCCTTGAGATTTATATAGAGGTGATGGTCGATGTCATCAATTTTATAGTTTTGGTAAACTGAAAACTTCTACAACTTTCTTCCTATTTCTAGATCCTTTTGACTTTTGTGCGGGTCTACTCCCGTACCCGCACGTCCAGCGAAACGCCTACCCGTCGAGGCCCGTCTCGGGTAGCAAAAGTCACTACACCGGCATGAACCAGACACATGATTGTCCAGTTCAGTTCAGGTCAGTCCATTTTATTCCCACATTCCAGTTCAGTTCAGTTCAGTTTAGTTCAATTCAATTGAATTTATTTCCGTTATCAACAAAAATAATACATCAAAGTATACATGTAAACATGGATCCCATTTATCTTATATGTAGTATATTCATGTATTCTGTTTGTTTCATTACAATGTAAGAAAACTTATCTTAACGCCAATTGTGCCATACCTTTAAAGCTAAAAAGACACACAACTAATCCCACATTTGAAAAAGACAGAAAACAAAATATAAAACACAATAATCCAATAAAGATATACGTGCGCACACGTGAGAAGGTGCTAAACGTGGGAAAGAGTTGTCACCCTGTGTAATACTAATCTCCTCGTATTCCAACACAGTGATAAGCGTCGATGTTGCCAGTGGAGGATCCTCCAAGCCGTACATGCTCGTGTTTACGGGAAAATGCACCGATGCATTGCGGACTTGAGTTTGGGAGCCAAGGACTAGTGGCGCTTCTTCCTCTAGAACGCTGGCGTTGCTGGCGGGGGAGCACGAATGCAGCAGCAGGATGAGTGGCACCACGCGCAAACCGGACAAACGAGGAACGATCGACAGTCCTTGACAACATTCGGGAATCATTTTCATCTCAGGAACAAACTGCAGGGACAGGAAATTGCATTTTATTCAATAGTGCCTCTTTAAGCTGTCCTATACAAGGGGTAAAACATACAACTGTAAAAATGGAAAACCTGATCCGGCAGTTTTTAATGATGACTTGGGAAAAACTGACAATCCGTTAAAAAATTATGATTTTTTCAAGTTTCGATACCGTTATCGGTGGGTGAGAAAATTTCTTCAGTTATTGATGTCATTGTAGTGGAACGATGCAGATATAGGACATAAATATATATATATATATATATATATATATATATATTTATATATATATGATATACATAAAGCATATACTTGCATGATTGCAATAAAATTACATATCTTAAGGGTGGCATTATTTTCCTTCCTTCATGTCCTTCCGGAAGAAGTATAAGGACAACAACTCTTTCATTATGCTAGAAAATGGAAATACGTTGAATTTGTTCTGTGTCTCTCTTTCTGTCGTGACATTTTTATTACTTAGTTGATATCTTCTTATAATCATATCAATGACGGCTCAGAGATTTAATAAATCTTTAAATTTGGTAACTTTTGAGCTCTGATTTTCCCCAAACTTCGCTGATATGAGCTGCTGATACTTCTATACTCACTAAATCCAAATATAGATTTCCCATTGGTCAATAAAGCTTTCTTAATTCTTGTCATTTCATGCGCATTATATTTATATTATTCATTTATCATATGCAAATGATAGAAAATAATTTCATAGTGATGATAATCATCAGCACAAGCAGATGAAAGGCACATTGATATAACACAGAGAAGTAAATATACACATATATAGGCCCTACATGAAATAGACGACAAGTAAATCAATGCACGCATATAATCATATATATGGACACATACAAATCTTGCACATGCAAACAATATTATACAAATATCTTTTACGGTCTTGGATCAAAGAAGAAAGTGCCACTGAAATGTAAATAATGATAGAAGCGAATTTGCATCACACACAAACACATACCCCATCCCACCCCACACACTTACAAAAGAGCAAAGCTCCTTTAGCGAAAAAAAACCAAACAAACAAAAACTCTGGCTTTGATTTTTGGAGTAATTATGTAGGCAAATCCAGGCCAATGGAAAAAGAAAAGAATCTAGGTATATTTCATCTTGCCGTGATAAATGATATCTTCTATTTCAAAAACAAACCAAGTAACGAAAAAACCCACATACATAGAGCCAAACATACAACCGAAATCGAAGAAATTAACGGATTTTTCTGTTTCCATGCAGATGGACTTGGAATCACAATCATGGTAACACAAATAAATAAGATTAAATAAAATATTCATAAACGGCTTTTATCATTCAGATGTCAAAAATCACAAAAAGTAAGGATTTTGTCACAGAGAAGGACAAACTTAAATAACGAGGTTTCCCCTTTCAATTGCCTTTCACATGACCATCCCCCCCCCCACTTTATGGGGAATATGTATTATCAATAATAATTTTTTATTATCAAGTTTCTGTTTGCTTTGTTTTGTTTTGAACTTTAATAGCCATCCAATAAGATTTATATAAAACTGGAAAGGTAAAGATGGGAGTGCAGTCGCATACCTGAAAACAGCAGAAATGGCAGTTGGATTCTCCACAGAGCGTATAGGTCAGGATGTAAAGAATATCTCTTGCTGGTAAAGTATCACATTATATGCGTAGTCATACAGGACAGGTGGGATACCGTCACTGGGGAAGGATTATGGTAAGAGCTAACAATCTTTTCCCAGCACTAGCAATCTTCCTATCATAGGTGGTGGACACATTGCTGGAATACAACTTGTACATGACAATGAGCAATTGCATCAAATGCATGTTGTGAGAAGTATGGTGAGTGTATGCCGCTTAATATACACAAGCCCACACCCACACCCCACACCCACACACACACGCACACACAAAGAAAAATGTTATGTACTATATACAAATATATAATTTAGACGTTCTTGTGGTTTTCATGTCCACTTTTATGAGTAAATCGTCTCTGATTGTGCTCCAGGGAATTTGCTGAAGAAGGCATTATCAACAGCAATTAATGACTATGGACTACCCATCCACAATGCGTTAATGAAGGTAGAAGAGATAAACAACTACAAACAACACAAGCTTCTTTTGTGGGGGACATGAATTCATAGGTTTAATCATAAATATCTGTCTTAAGTGAGTGCAAGTTAAAAGAAAAGATTGTTTGAGAACAAGGACGGCGAGTGATTATTCGCTGTGAAAAGAGACCATGCAGCAAAACCACGAAGAGATTTGATTATGCTTTTGTCTTTTCTTTTCTTTCCGTCGCGTTGAGGTCATAAACGTATTAGTTTTATTGGAAAAATTAATAACGCAGCGCAGAAAAACATCAGCACAAATATATTTTCACCGCAACTGAAATTACCGCAAAGTGCAAAACTGCGAAGAATATTGCTTCTCTGATCTTTTAAAGTACAAAGCCCGTTAATTCAAAAACGCGGGGTTTCGTTCTTTGGTAGTTCTTTAATAGTATTGTGTGTGTGTGTGTATGTTCTATAGATTTAAGGACATGGACAAGCCCAAAATGCCTGAATGAACACTTATTTTGCATTTCCCTGTAACATTTCCTGACAATGAGGGAAAGTATGATATAAAAAAAGAAGGTTGCGTACGCACACTTTAGTAATGTAAAAAACTTTGAAAAACGTAGAAAGAAGTCATAGAAATCCGCCATCAAAGCTGCATGGAAGAACAGTGGCGCATTCGTATTGCGCGGGTACATTGATGCCAAGGTGATTGCTCATGCACGGCACGTTCAATGAGAGAATTCAGGGTAAGAGTTGTATATCTTGGCATCTATTGTATTCTCTTTCAGTGGATAATATGTAGGCAAAATTCTTGAATAACGATGCCAACATGAATATCTCAAAATAAAAGTGCCTCCAGAGTGAGCTATTGAGGCCATTTGAAAAATGTAGCTATACATCACTCGAGTCATTTCGTAACTGCTTGACAGAGTTGTCAAGTCAAGATGACACATTTGTATTTGTTGTAGGGTGAGGAGACGTTTACATTATACGGTGTACTTCTTCTTGCTGTGATTTGTGTTTGGATTTATTTTAGGTGACCCCCCCCCCCAAAAAAAAAAAACCAACAACAACAACAACAAACAAACAAAAAACAACAACAACAACAAACAAACAAACAAAAAAACATTGATATGCTGATGAACAAGCTACCAGCACGGCGCTGACGGCTTTATGTTTCTTCCGATGGAGGGAATGAGGATATGTGCCCTGCCCAAGGGCATGATCATTGCTACCACGGACTAGAACTTTAAATAGAGACGTGATGTCTTAACCACTGAGCCAAAATGTATAGTTGGCGTTATCACTATCATGATTAGATCTTGTCATTGTGACCATGTTTTTCAGTATAATATGTAATATTTATATCATGACATGTGATATCATAATATGCGATTATGATAACATTACGTAATGTAATTATTTTGTATCACTTGGATAAGGAAAAATAAAAAATAAAATGGACTGAAATTGAAAAAAAAAATCGCAATCATGTTACTGTTATTATGAGGCAGCAACATAATTAAGTTAGGATTTGAAACAACTATACGAAATGTCTCGAATAAAAGGAAAGGTTGGTTACGACTCCATTGAGGACTTATATCCATACTCTAGATTATAATTCAACATCTCAGATTTGTTTAGTTTGTTAGTGTTGTTGTTAGTTTGTTAGCCAGTGGTGACGTTATTGACCTTGGCTCTTTTCCCCGGCTGGCATGACGTAATGTTGACCTCGTGGCGACTCAATGCCAACCGAAGTCGCAACATGTTTATGTGATTCGGCATTCTTCCGAATAACGGCCGGACTTATTCGAATGCCAATGCGCTTGAATTCTTTCAATATCGACTTATCGAGATATAATCCAGGAGCAATTAAGACTCCTTCGAGGTGCACTCCGGCTCTTTCAACCATGAACGAGCATGCTGTTCCGGTTCTCCTCCATTAATTAAGAACGCAGTCAAAGTTCAATTAGAATACTCTTTCAATCCCGATCGATATTCTTCCACTTCGAATGCTCCTCGAAACATTCGGGGTTGCCAAAAGAAAGGTTCCGAATGTTTGAATTTCATTCAGAATGTAGTCAGAATTTTTAGAATGCACTTCGAATATCCAAGAATGCAAGAAGAATTTTCATCATTCCGCCTACAGTGTGACTGGGGTATCAGCTCAGCTCTTGACTGAATAACTTCTTGCAAAATTGAAGAAATCTCTATTCTTATGGCCCTCTTGTGTCAATTTCGGGACAATGTGACGCCAACATTACTGTAAACATGAGAGTGTATCCATGTCACAAACATAACGACGAACGACTGCGTGTAATGCGCGCATGTTAGCGCAGCTCTGAGTGCATGGTGACGATCGTTCGAAGATGACTGTCCTCCAGTACGTGAAAGTGTGCTTTGTTCTGTGCATATGCATTGCCATCTCTTACCTCAGCGCCCTGACAACGAAGACAGTTCGAAGGGACTTCGAAGTAGTTGCAAAATATAGGTCCAAACCTGGTAAGTCGATCATGATAAGTTTCCCTTTTTAATTATAAGATCTATTGTGTCTAATACGAAGGCTTTTGTGATGTCACATGAGGTGTAGTACTGTCCCAAATCATTACATTTATATGACGCATCTAGCTTTGATTCAGAGAAAACTCTTTAAGATTCCGGAATCTTTTTAAAAGGACTCCTCCTTTGTTTAAAAGTGTGCTTCAAAGTCCAATTCAATTCAAATCAAACTTTATTTCCAATATTAAAAAGTCTTTCGAGTACAACAACTACAACCGATCCATGTTATAGAAACTGTCTGAATATAATACATTTAAAAGTGGAAAAAAAATTGAGCAAGTGCATAAGCTAGATCAATATTTTTTCAAGGTCATTGCGTTATCAGAAAAGGGAAGCCCAACTTAAAGGCAAGCCTGTGTAGCGATGTGGGCCAATTTAATGAATTGGAAGTAAAAAAGAAAGGAAAAGGGTAAAGAAACGGGAGTGCAGCAGAAGCAAACCCTCACACAATCGCAAAAGCAACCGAGGAAACAAAGACGATAGTGAGACAAGACAAAGCAACAAAAGACATCGGGGAGGGGCAACTGGAGAAGGAGGGACTAATGGACAGGCAGCAGGAGTCATCATTACGTACAAAACAAACGCCAGACACTATCCACCAGCATGGGCACAGTACGCCCTATACATCCACAACCAGAGGAAAGTAGACAAATAACCTGAATTAGAAAGCAAAAAATAATTCATATGATATTCAAAAATCGGGTAAAGCTTTCTTTAGTTTTGTTTGAATTCAGCAGTTAAAAAGTGGTGCATTTTGTTTCACATTATCACTGTTGATTCTCAAAACTTGTTCCAGTATAAACAAAAAAGTGTTATTCTATGCTAGAATAGTGCAGAGTGAAGGTCGCCTAGTAGGGTATCTACAAGCTATACGCCCTATCATCAAATGATTTTACCAGTTCACTATTCTTCCCATTCAAAATAAACTGTCGTAGTTGATAAAAAACAGACTCAAACCTTGAAGAAATACATCCTGATGATCACCCGATTGTTAGTGAAATGTGATTTTAATGTGATGATAACATGAATACAATTTTCAAACAATTATTGATGTGCGTTTCTCCAAGCAAAAATACCAATTACCGTAACTTAAGTACAAGCTTCAACTGACTAATGATCTAAGTGAATATCTAAAAATTATGAATTTATTCGTCTGCAAATTTAAATATAATTTGGCTCCTATCCACGGCTTAACATATTTAAAATCATTTATATGAGTAGTTTGTAAAAGAATATCAGGATTTCTATATTGATAGAAAAGATTAGAGTCGTAGGTAAATGAAGTGGAAAATGGTTTATGAAAAATCTATGAAAATCATTGATTCAGACAATAAACAAATGGTGGTCTATTTATCAGGTCACCTTGCTACCTTGGGGTACACTGCACAAATAACTGTCACGCATCGTGGATTAATTATCATCAACAGAAAAAAACCTGTTATCTATTGTTTAGGTTATTACTCCTCGACCACTCAAGACATTTCCACAAAAGCCTTAACGATGTGATTCAATAATGTAGTAAGACTTCGGAGAAGTCAAAGAATGTGCACGTCGTATGCGAAAAAAAAAAATTGGCTTGTTACCTTTCCCATAAAGGCAAATTAATTATAGAGTGGATTAAGCTTTAGTTAAAATCAAAACTGAAAGTCAATTATTTAAAGGAATCACAATTCAAAAAAAAATCTTCGAGAATACATTGCTTTTTCATTTTTTTTAATTTGAATTTAAATTAATTTACGATTATAAACATAATATCAATACCCAATTTCAATATTAGAACGGCTTTCGCAACCTAAATGACAGCGAAACCACCACACCAGACGTAAGAAACTCTAATGATAAACAAGAGGTTTCTAATGCAACCAATCACATTTTTCATAATTACTCCCGATAAAAGTTCATTATCAGAAACCGCCGTGGTGGCTTTGCTATTGACGTTTTATCAGAACTCATTGCTCATAGCCAAAAATAGGGGGTTATCCCAGCAAAGGAGTTCGATGGATACCACAAGCTTATGATGAAAGGATGAATAAGAGACAAATTAACAAGATAAAGATGAATAAGATAAAAGGCTATAAAACACGATGGAGAAATAAGATTTAACTATCTTAAATTTCATCCACTTAGATGACACAACATCGTGTTATATCATGCACACACCACTTATTGATAATTTCATAATGACACGGAGAATGAACACGTGGACGCAATGAAAGTCACTAAAATAGAATGCTGTTCAAATGTGTTTTAAATGCCTTTAAAAAGGAGCAGATTTTCCCCTCAATTAAGGCTGGAGAAATACAACTCATATTGGATGCAGAATATAATAGTGATTAGATGTATAAATTTTTGTATACTTTAATTTCTTTAAACTTGCTTCAGGACCAATTGCAATTTTATTCTAGATTTTTTTTTTGTTGAAATAAAAACATGTCAAATTGACATGCATGTCATAAAAATAGGGGAGCACTGTTATAAGGGAACAAAAGTATATACAAAGCTATGATAATTTTGGCTATAAAAATGTATAGAATTCTCAAGGCAATCTCGCATAGCCACGAGAAGTGTTTTCAAACTACCCCCTTGCTCACTGACTTTGTAAGACGCCAGGGCGAAAAGTTAACACGTACGGGGCTAGAATAAAATTATGTGTATTCATGTAGATTATGACATATAGCAAATATTGACTTTTCTGTCCTTATGATAAAACACCTGGTAGTCTCTTGGTAGTTAAATTTTCCCCGCCAGACAGTATTTCCCTCGTTGTTATATTGCAACTCTAAAAAGGCAATCCATAACATGACGCCTTTGTATAATGCTGCCTTGTAATTGTGTTTGTATGTACTAGTATACATTTGATGATAACCAAATGTTTGTGCTAAGAATGCGAGGTTATGGATCCCTCACTGATTTGTATAGCAGTAAAAAGGGAAAACCCATTGATTTGATAACGATATGAGAAAATGTCTATTCACAGAAGATAGGGCAGATTTGTCTTCTCTTCGTTATAATTCATTGTTCTAGGACGGGCATGTGCGTATGACTGAGGCATAGAACTATCCCTTAGTTCTTTGTTTAAGACATATGCACATTTAAAGGGGAAGGCTAGTACCTGATCAGTGGGAATCAGTGCGAATGCTGGGGGATGATTGTTCCAATCCTTGTGGAATTCATACAAGAGTACATTACATATCTACGGTTGTGTGAAAATCATTTGCTTCACAACGGTCTCATATTCAAGTAATGTGCAGATTAATGCCCCGTCACTGACCAGGGACGCTTACCTGGAAACATTAAACTGCACATTACTTGAATATGAGACCATTCTGAAGCAAATAGTTTTCACACAACAATAGATATGATAATGTACTCTTAGATAAGGATTGGAACAGTCATCTCCCAGCATTGACACTGATTCCCACTGATCAGTTACTAGCCTTCCCCTTTAAGATAATAGTGAAAGCATAAAAATAAACTTGACACAGCTATGGCTAAAGCCGTCATAACAAAGTAGTAAAAAAATCAGTTGAAGATAAAGCAAAAAGACAAGAAAGGAGAAGTGCAATAAACTGAAAGAAGCAGGCGCCCCGTATCAAAAGCCGCAAGGGCTTGCAGTGATGGAACCCCCTGATAGGAAGAACTTGATTTACACAGGAATGGAATACATTACATTGTGAAGTTATGTTGATTTCAAGTCCGAAAGAATTCTAAATTGAAATATCAACATATTCAAAACATAAAAACAATATTCCTGTTTCCTGGATTTAAAAGGTACGACCTTCAAAGTTTAAGTTGCGGTACATCGTTTGAAATTTAATCTAAAGAATACCTGACAGAAGAAATTGGAAGATTTAAAAGTTGTGCCTGACATGAGAGCTTAACATGAAAATATTGTCATGATTAAAGTGTCCGTTAACTTCATTGTTTTATCGTAATTAATTTTGTTTGTTTCATTTCATAAAACACTATTTTTATGCAGTGCAATTATATCTCGGTAAGGCTGGTCTCATGTACTTTGGCGTTGATCCTTGAACTCTTCCTCCTTTGCCCCTTTTCTTGTCCTCTTCTTCCTGTTCCTGTTTCCTGTTCTCTTTGACCTCTCCTGTGGCGCGGATCCAGGCGGGGCGCACCGGGCGCGCCCCCCTTTAATTTTTGTTAGAACAAAAGAAATAAAAAGAAAAAAATTTTGCCGTGCACCCCCTCTTTAATTTTGTAAAGGCGCCCTCCCTTTACGGAATTCCTAGATCCGCCCCTGCTCCTGTTTATTCTTTCAGTGCGTATGTAAGAGAGCTGTTTTCTCTCTGATTGTGTGTGCGCTTGTGTGTGTATGATTTGTTTTATGTTCCCCCCCCCCCCCCCCCCTCCGTTTCTCAGGCAGGCAATTTGTCTTATCATTTGACCATTAGGCATTTTAGCAGTTCCCTCCGTTAACGACATCTTTTCCTTGATAAGATTCGGTTACAGTTCGCCTATGCATTTCCTTAAACCATGTTTCTTCTTCTTCTTCGTATGTACTGTCCAACACCCCTTAGTAGGGGCCAACCGGACAGGGGGTGCGCTGGTGTTAAAGTTGCGCGGAGAGAGAAGTATGGGGTTTAGTTGCTTTGCTCCTGGATGTATAGGGTTGCTGCTTTAAAAGAGTCCTTGCTTGTGATGTTAGAAACTGTTGATGGGAGTGAGTTCCAGTCTATGATTGTTCTTGGAATAAACGAGTATTTATAACAGTTTTTGTTCGTGGCGATTGGGATGAAGCTTGTAGTGGATGATTTCCGGAGAACCCTTCGGACCGGACGCAGGGCTTTTCGAACTGGGATGGATAGGCGACCCGCAAGCGCTTCGCGGAATGTGGTGATGCGGCCTACTCTGCGTCGATGTTTCAGCAGCTCCCAGCCCAGCTCACGTTTCATTTTTGTAACACTACTGTGTCTAGAGTAATCACCTCTAACAAAACGCACTGCTCTGTTCTGCACTGCTTCCAGTCTGTCTACCAGAGTCTGAGTGTGGGGGTCCCAGACTGCAGAACAATAATCTAGTAATGGTCTAACAAGAGTCTTATATGTCGTATCTTTAATTCTATTGTTACAATCATGAAGGTTTCGCCTTGAAAATCCTACAACTCTGTTGGCTTTAGCCCATGTTCTGTCGACGTGCGCATTCCATGACAAATCTGATGATATATCACCCCCAGGTATCTGTGACACTTTGTCTCTATCAATGTGCTGTTGTTTAGTGAGTACTGGTATTTGACCGGGTTTTTTGCATGTGTGATGTGTAAAGACATGACTTTTTTGGGCATTGAAGTACATCTGCCACTTATCCTGCCACTCAGTTAGAGTATCTAGGTCTCTCTGTAGGTTTTGTGCATCTTCTACGCTCGAGACCTGTTTGTAGATGATGCAGTCATCAGCGAATAATCGACAGGTGGAGTTTAAGTCATTAGGCAAATCATTGATATATAACAGAAAGTAGAGTGGACCTGGGACCGTACCTTGCGGGATTCCTGAGTCTACGGTGACCCATTCTGATCTTTCTCCTTCCACCACCACCCTTTGTTTATTGTGGGTTAGAAATTCCTTAATCCATCTGTGGGTCTTTCCTGTTATGCCATACGATTGCAGTTTTGTTAGCAGTCTGTGATGTGGGACCTTGTCGAATGCCTTCTGAAAATCTAACACAATCAAATCAACTTGTTTTCTGTTTTCTTCAGCTATGTCCTGTATAGCAGAAATTAGTTGAGTTTCACATGAGTGTTTTTTTTCCTGAACCCGTGTTGATTTCGTCCAGTAACTGATGTGTATCCAGATGATGCATGGTGTTAGTGTGTATGATGTGTTCCATTATTTTGCTGCAAACAGAAGTGAGACAAACTGAACGGTAAATGGGTGGGTCGGCTTTGTCCCCTTTCTTGAAGATGGGTGTTACGTTTGCTTGCCGCCAGTCCTCCGGGATCTCCCCTGTTTCAAGAGATAATTGAAAAATCGTGGTTAATGCTGTAGTTATCTCTTCTGCTGTTTCACGTAGAACCCATTTTGAGATTTCGTCTGGACCTGCTGCTTTGTGGGGATCTAAATTTTTTAGCAAATTAGTCACACCAGTAGCATTTATTTCAATTTCAGGCATAGGGGGTACATGGTTTTCCTGGGTCGTAGGCATGTCATCCAGTCTCTCCTGAGTGAATTGTTCTTGATATTGTCTACTCAGCAATTCAGCTTTTTGTTTACTTTCCATAACCAGTTCACCTGTAAGTTTGTCTTTCAGTGTTGGTATTCCCATTAAATCTTTCCTGGGGGATTTAACAAATGACTAAAATTGTTTAACTGATGCTAGTCGTTTACTTTGTACGTATTTCCTTCGTGCTTTCTTTGTTGCATTTTTCGTCTTCTTTCGTATCTGCCTGTAATTCATCCAGTCCTCTGTTTTACCTGACGTTCTAAAAAGAAAAGTGTGCGAATAAAGATTAGGAAGGTGGGAACACAGTAGAAAGTGAATCAAAGTGCAAAAAAAAAATGAGAAGAAACAATAGAGAAAGGAGAAAATAGGTGAGCATTTTATGTCCTAAAAAAGCATAGATCAAAGCCAAAATCAGTGGTCGAATTCCGCAGAAGCGATTGGTCAGAACAGGACAGTACAGCGTAAAGCAACTACCAAAGTGGCGCAGGGAATTGCTAGCAGCGGAAATGACTATAATATAATACTGATATACACTCCTTGAAGCACCTATAGTGTAAGCAATAAAATGAAAATGAGATATGATTCCATATACCTTATCTGGACGCAGTCAGTAAGTGTATGACCCGTCACCGCTGAATGGGAAATAAGTCTGCAACAGGTCGCGATGTCACGAACACACAACGACATAAACAAAATCTAAGAACTCCTTACATCTCCGTTTTGCTATACATCTAGTTTTTATGAAAAGCCTTGACTTAACGTCTTAAGAAGGTATGCAGAGAATACGATATTGCCCTCAAAATATATCTGTAACAACAAGTCAACGGATGTGTACTGTTTACATAAAAAATGCGGAATTCTTTTTCTAATATTTTTAAACATCACAGTTATTGTCGTCACGCCATGTGTTGACGTATAGCTTCCCGCCTACTCAATTCATCAACAGTGACGACAGCATATTGATCAAACCACAGCTAAAAGCAGACTGATTCCCTCAACATCTAAGATTTCTCACCTCAAGCAAAACTTTGAAGTTGAAGAAGAAAAAAAAATAATCCTTCAAAATGTCCAAACTCATGCAATTATTTACATGTGATTATAGAAACACAGGTGCCCATGTGATCTGAATGTGACAGTAAATAGGAATGAAAGGTAAGCTAAACGAAAGCTATCAAAGCAATATACACAAGCTATTGTGAGGGAAATTTGCAGGTAAGTTGCAGAAAATCAATGCTGCAGTCTTCTTTTCTCATCAAGTCTGTCTCTAATAAACACTTTCACTAACCTTGCAACATAAACATTGATGAAATGAACTGATTCTCTTCGATAGAGATTTGACAATGTTCTCGATGTAACCATCGTTAGTGATGCTAATGCCAACATTAAACAATTGCACTTTCTCCAACTTATACCATACACCTTTTTTATGTTATTGACAAACTACGCAAATAGGGGTTCTTAAATAGTGCTTTTGACAAGTCACTCTCTTCGGAATTGTGTTATCGATCTACATAGACTCGAGAGGGAACCGGCGTTTTAATCAATCTCCCGCTGAATTGGTCTCCTTTTGAAGATTTCTTATTAAACACAAGTGGCTGGTAGAAAGTGAAAAATTAGAACACGTGTAATCCAGTCACAGTTCGACGGCTCCCAGTCCGCTTTCTAGGGTCAAATGTCTCTTTGAACGCTTCCCGGAATTTCTTATTGTGGATCATGTAGACTATTGGATTCAAACAAGAGTTCACCTCACCAGAGAGCGAGCTCAGCTCGAATGCTGGGCTGTAAAATAGGATGGCTGAATCAAAAACATTACTTGTGGCGTAGATAAAAGAGTAGACGGTGAAAGGTGTCCAGCAGACGACAAAACATATTATAACCACCAGCATCATCTTAATGACGCGGGTTCTTGCAATGAGATGAAAAGATTTGGATGTCGCCCGGCTCTGACTCTCAAAGCAACGAGACTGGAGTCTCAGTGAGCGAGCGATGGCGACTTGGGTCGCGATCATGACTGACACCGGCAGAAGGAACCAGACGAAGTTCTGGAATAGGATGACCGCGAGGATCATGTTCCCCCTGGGGTCAAGCACTCGGCAGGCATTGGTATCGGTTTCGACATGGGCCAAAAAACGGAGAGGCGAACTACCTGCAGCACTTATCAACCACATGCAGACGATCACGACGTTGACTGTGCGTTTGGTAAAAAATCGATTGAAGTAGATAGGATATCTCACTGCGATGTAGCGTTCGACGGAAATCGCAGCCAGAAGATAGATGGAGGCATGAGTGCTGACCCAGCGGTGGTAGGAGGAGAAGATGAACTTACAGTATAATTGCCCGAAGACGTTGCTAGGCACCCTAGTTGCTATGGGAACAGGGATAAAGGATAACGAAGCCAACAAGTCGGCAATGGCCAGGGAGTTGATGAGGATATCCGTGGATCGAAAACCGGTCTTTCGCCGGAAGAAAACAATGTTGACGGCCAAGTTGCCAAATGTTCCAAGAATTGCGGCTGATAAGTGAAGACTAGTCCACAAGGACAGGTGAGGTAGTTGCCACACCCACGGCATTATTTCGCCCTCTCCATTAGCTTGAATGCTTGTTGAGACTTCTGTAAACATAATTTTAAGAAAATTGTGGATGTCCATTACTTCTGAAGAATCAAATCGACGATGAAAAGGGGGATTCATTGGGAGCTTCTAATAGTCATCAGAAAATATAGGGCATCAGGTACGTTGTTGAAGTGTGAAGAGTCTATCTCGTCTTAATGACATTCAGTTTATACTATGACAAAAAATAGGAGGAGAAGATTGACAAAATTATATTCCCTCTGGGTTTGTGAAAACAGAGCCGTTATGCTCTGCCCATATACATGTATGTAGGCTACTCGTGCCCTTTTGATCAAGATTGATATAGTTCTGTTCCTCTCGAGTGCAAGATTTTTCGAAAGTAGGAACGTGAGAAATGCATCAAATAGACGTATCTCGGGTTAAAGAATAATGATGATGATAACGATGATGATAATAATGATAATAACAACAATGAAACAATAATATCAATAAAATGGTTCCTTCCACCTGAAATGAAATCTAAAACTATTTTCATTACTGTATTCATTAGTGTAAAGCAAATGGAGGACATGTCATTCCTTGAGATTTATATAAAGGTGATGGTCGATGTCATCAATTTTATAGTTTTGTTAAACTGAAAATTTCTATAACTTTCTTCCTATTTCTAGATCCTTTTGACTTTTGTGCGGGTCTATATACTACCGTACCCGCACGTCCAGCGAAACGCCTACCCGTCGAGGCCCGTCTCAGCTAGCAAAAGTCACTACACCGGTGTGAACCAGACACATGATTGTCCAGTTCAGTTCATTTCAGTCCATTTTATTCCCACATTCCAGTTCAGTTCAGTTCAGTTTAGTTCAATTCAATTGAATTTATTTCCGTTATCAACAAAAATAATACATAAAAGTATACATGTAAACATGGATCCCATTTATCTTATACGTAGTATTTTCATGTATTCTGTTTGTTTCATTACTCTCTAAAAAAAATCGAGTGAAAATGTTCACTCTTGAAGGAGTTAATAAAAAAAAGAGTGAATTTAGAGTGAAATTGGAGTGAATTTCGAGTGAAAATGTTCATTTTCACTCGTTTTAGAGTGACGTCAGGGATCACTCCAAAATCTTCGAGTGATCCCTGAGGTCACTCCAAAATGAGTGAAAATGAACGTTTTCACTCGAAATTCACTCTAATTTCACTCGAAATTCACTCTTTTTTGTATTCACTCCTTCAAGAGTGAATATTTTCACTCGATTTTTTTTTTTAGAGAGTACAATGTAAGAAAACTTATCTTAATGACAATTGTGCCATACCTTTAAAGCTAAAGAGACACACAACTAATCTCACATTTGAAAAAGACAGAAAACAAAATATAAAAACACAATAATCCAATAAAGATATACGTGCGCACAAGTGAGGAGGTGCTAAACGTGAGAAAGAGTTGTCACCCTGTGTAATACTAATCTCCTCGTATTCCAACACAGTGATAAGCGTCGATGTTGCTAGTGGAGGATCCTCCAAGCCGTACATGCTCGTGTTTACGGGAAAATGCACCGATGCATTGCGGACTTGAGTTTGGGAGCCAAGGACTAGTGGCGCTTCTTCCTCTAGAACGCTGGAGTTGCTGGCGGAGGAGCACGAATGCAACAGCAGGATGAGAGGCACCACGCGCAAACCGGACAACCGAGAAACGATCGACAGTCCTTGACAACATTCGGGAATCATTTTCATCTCAGGAACAAACTGCAGGGACAGGAAATTGCATTTTATTCAATAGTGCCTCTTTAAGCTGTCCTATACAAGGTGTAAAACATAGAAATGGAAAACCTGATCCTGCACTTTTTAATGATGACTTGGGAAAAACTGACAATCCGTTAAAAAATTATGATTTTTTCAAGTTTCGATACCGTTATCGGCGGGTGAGAAAATTTCTTCAGTTATTGATGTCATTGTAGTGGAACGATGAAGTTATAGGACATTAAATATATATATATATATATATATATATATATATATATATATATATATAAACATATATTTGATATACATAAAGCATATATTTGCATGATTGCAATAAAGGTACACATTACCTGGCTTTATACTTACAATTACATATTTTAAGGGTGGCATTATTTTCCTTCCTTCATGTCCTTCCGGAAGAAGTACAAGGACAACAACTCTTTCATTATGCTAGAAAATGGAAATACGTTGAATTTGTATGGTATGGAATGGTTTACTGATCAAACTTCGCAGCCGAACGGCTGAATTGTGTCTGATTTACATCGATAAAAATACAGTGAGACAAAATAACTTACATACATTTGTATACAACACACGAACAAAATACAACCATTACGACAACAACAAAACAAATCATCGGTACATCAGTAGTGAAAGTACATTCAGTATATAAATTACATGTATATTGGAACAAAAACAGAGTTGAGTGAAAAAAAAACAGACAAACCCGTTTTACATTTAATTTGTTCTGTGTCTTTCTTTCCGTCGTGACATTTTAATTATTTAGTTGATATCTTATATATCAATGACGGCTCATAGATTCAATAAATCTTTAAATTTGGTAACTTTTGAGCTCTGATTTTCCCCAAACTTCGCTGATATGAGCTGCTGATATTTCTACACTCACTAAATCCAAATATAGATTTTCCATTAGTCAATAAAGCTTTCTTAATTCTTGTCATTTCATGCGCATTATATTTATTTTATCTATTCATTATATGCAAATGACAGAAAATAATTTCATAGTGATGACAATCATCAGCACAAGCAGATGAAAGGCACATTGATATAACACAGAGGACTAGATATACACATATATAGGCCCTACATGAAATAGACGACAAGTAAATTAATGCACGCATATAATCATATATATGGACACATACAAATCTTGCACATGCAAACACATATACAAATATCTTTTACGGTCTTGGATCAAAGAACAAAGTGCCACTGAAATGTAAATAATGATAGAAGCGAATTTGCATCATACACAAACACATACCCCACCCACCCCACACACATGCAAAAGAGCAAAGCTCCTTTAGCGAAAAAACAAACAAACAAAAACTCTGGCTTTGATTTTTGGAGTAATTCTGTAGGCAAATCCAGGCCAATGGAAAAAGAAAAGAATCTAGGTATATTTCATCTTGCCGTGATACATGATATCTTCTTTTTCAAAAACAAACCAAGTAACGAAAAAACCCACATACATAGAGCCAAACATACAACCGAAATCGAATAAATTAACAGGTTTTTCTGTTTCCATGCAGATGGACTTGGAATCACAATCATGGTAACACAAATAAATAAGATTAAAGAAAATATTCATAAACGGCTTTTATCATTCAGATGTCAAAAATTACAAAAAGTAAGGATTTTGTCACAGAGAAGGACAAACGTAGATAACGAGGTTTCCCCTTTCAATTGCCTTTCACATGACCATATGGTAAGCCAAATTACTTTTTAAAAAGATTTTTTGATATCACGAATTCCCTTTCGTGATATAAAAAATTCGAATTTCTGATATCACAAATTCAATTTTTGATATCACAAATACCCATTCGTTTATCACGTCAAACCAATTTTTGATATCACGAAATCGAATTATATCACTAATTAAATTCGTGATATCACGAATTCAATTCGAGGTATCACGAATTCACATTCTTGATATCAAGAAATACATTTTGTGATATCACTAATTCCAATTTGTGATATCATTAATTTACATGGAATTTCAGCACATATTTTTCGCGAAGAAATAATGTGATTTCGAGCATTAGTTTTGCGCTGAAATTCAACCGTAAAATCTACCGTTAGTTTAGGGCAGAAATACACGTGGAATTCGAGCATTAGTTTTGCGCTGAAATTCAGCTGTGAATTCGAGCGTTAGTTGAGCGCAGAAATACACAGGGAATTCGAGCATTTATAGTTTTGCGCTGCAATTCAACTGTGAATTCGAGCGTTAGTTGAGCGCAGAAATACACAGGGAATTCGAGCATTAGTTTTGCGCTGAAATCCAGCTGTGAATTCGATTCAATTTCAATTCAATTCATTTTATTTCCATACTTCTCATTTGTGGACATTATAACAGAAATCAAACAAGTTCTTTCACCTTGTAAACAATGTGCAAAACACAACAATATACATGGTGATAACACAGTAATTATTATGTAATAACTGGTCAAATTTGAAATCGAGATGGGGTTGATCAAAGAAAAGTATGGCGGGACCTACATGAAAGCAAGCTTGTTTGGCTGTAAGCCCCAAGTAATCAGTGTTTGTGAAGAAGAAACGGAGAACGGATAGTAGCTAAGACCAGATGATGTAAGGGTGCCAAATAAGGGTGCCGAATTCGAGCGTTAGTTGAGCGCAGAAATACACAGGGAATTCGAGCATAAGTTTTGCGCTGAAATTCAACTGTGAATTCGAGCGTTAGTTGAGCGCAGAAATACACAGGGAATTCGAGCATTAGTTTAGCGCAGATATTCCTATGGAAATTCAGGTGTTATCTTTATATAGTATATAACAATAGTTACAAAAAAAAACCTAAATGAAGAGTTTTGGCAACTCGTCTTCCTTTAAAGTGATTAGGAATTGGTTTTAAAAGAATCGATAAAAATAAATCGTTTAGCAACATATCTAAAATGCCATTATTATGTTGTCAATTACTTCAAAGTCACATATTATTATATTCTTATTTTTCTCCATTTCTCGCCACTGATTTGGCAGAGACTGGCTGACTTACAACTTTTGTTTGCGTTTCTCTTTACTCTGTCACGTGAAAGATACTCTCTCCCGGCCTCCCCCTGTTACTCCTCCGAGTTAATAAGAGAAATTTCTCATTGCGCAGATTAACAAAATTGAAGTCCTTCGTACCACTGCTTTTTTCTTACAACAAATTCAAACTGTTTGTTTGCCATGCATATTGCTGCATAAACTCCTCATAAGATCTGAATATCTTCACTCTTCTTGCTCTGGTCTGAAGACTTTTGGGCTTGTGCATTCCAATTTTGTTCTCCCCGGTTTTGGTTCTTGAATAAACTTGCCCATAATAGATTACAACTTAAATTATTTTACAAAATCATAAACATATTGGGGCAGGCAAACTGTACACCCAACACTATTGGTCTTAATGGATACACCCCTTTGTTCTGGAGGACTGATTTTGAGGAGTGAGAAAATGTCTTTTGGAGAAACACGTTGCTTTATGTGACCACCAGCCGACATCAGTGGTGGACATTTGGCAAGTTTACGACTCCCTCTCGCACCCTGCATGACTCACAGTCTCTCTATCTTATTCTCCGCTGCTGACATACACAGACCAGAGGGGTGATTGCCCTCGGTCGGTCCTCCGCAATACAAACACATGGTATGCTTTTATAACACACATACACATACAACCACACATAATTATCATCGATTTGGTGGAAGAGTCTTACTGTAAAGGGGATTACCACATGAAAAATGTATCAAAATTAACAATAATGTAGTAATAGATGACAATTTGAGGACCAAAACGATGAATTAAATGTAGGCCCTAAGTGAACATAGTATCATTGAATTCATGATAATATGTTGCAAAACAATTGATTTGTTTATTCATCGAATATACCTTGATGATCATTTAGGGAATGATGGATGTGTAAATCTCTTATATATAGCTATTTGTATTTTGAACATTGTTCTAAAAAAAGTTAGCAGTAGTATACATTCTATCTGAATATCAGCTCAAAAGTAATGTTCCAATTCCCTGTGTATTTCTGCGCTAAAGAAAAAAAAAAACGCTCGAATTCACAGTTGAATTCCAGCGCAAAACTAACGCTCGAATTCCCTTTGTATTTCTGCGCTAAACTAATGCTCGAATTCACAGCGATTTTCTGCACTGAACTGACGCTCGAACTCCCTGTGTATTTCAGCGCTCAACTAACGCTCGAATTCACAGGTGAATTTCAGCGCAAAACTAACGCTCGAATTCACTTTGTATTTCTGCGCTAAACTAATGCTCGAATTCACAGCGATTTTCTGCACTGAACTAACGCTCGAAATCCCTGTGTATTTCTGCGCTCAACTAACGCTCGAATTCACAGTTGAATTTCAGCGCAAAACTAACGCTCGAATTCACTTTGCATTTCTGCGCTCAACTAACGCTGGAATTCACAGGGATTTACTGCACTGAACTAACGCTCGAATTCCCTGTGTATTTCTGCGCTCTACTAACGCTCGAATTCACAGTTGAATTTCAGCGCAAAACTAACGCTCGAATTCACTTTGTATATCTGCGCTCAACTAAAGCTCGAATTCACAGGGATTTACTGCACTGAACTAACACTCGAATTCCCCGTGTATTTCTGCGCTCAAGGTGACTAACGCTCGAATTCACAGTTGACTTTCAGCGCAAAACTAACGCTCGAATTCCCTGTGAATTACTGATATCACATATTCGAATTTGTGATATCAATAATTCAATTCGTGATATCACAAAATGGAATTTGTGATATCAGAAATTCGCATTTGTGATATCACAAATAAGAATTCTTGATATCACAAATTCAAATTAGTGATATCACAAATTCGAATTTGTGATATCAAAAAATCATTTTGTGATATCACGAATTACCATTGGTTTTTCACGTGAAACCTATTTTTGATATCAAGAATTCGAATTTCTGATATCACAAATTCATTTAGTGATATCTCAAATGGAATTTTAGATATCACAAATTCGAATTTCTGATATCACAAATTGAATTTGTGATATCAAGAATGGATTTTGTGATATCACAAATTCGATTTCTTGATATCACAAATTAAGTTCATGTGCTACATTTACGGGAATTTGTGATATCACAAATTTAATTCTTGATATCACAAATTGAATTCTTGATATCAAAAATTTGATTTTTTGATATCACAAAATGGAATTTGTGATATCAGAAATTAACTTTAAATGTAAAAAAGGCTTGCCATATGACCACCCCACTTTATGGGGAGTATGTATTATCAATAATAATTTTTCATTATCATGTTCCTGTTTGCTTTGTTTTGTTTTGACCTTTAATAGCCATCCAATAAGATTTATACAAAACTGGAAAGGTAAAGAAGGGAGTGCAGTCGCATACCTGAAAACAGCAGAAATGGCAGTTGGATTCTCCACAGAGCGTATAGGTCAGGATGTAAAGAATATCTCTTGCTGGTAAAGTATCACATTATATGCGTAGTCATACAGGACAGGTGGGATACCGTCACTGGGGAAGGATTATGGTAAGAGCTAACAATCTTTTCCCAGCACTAGCAATCTTCCTATCATTGGTGGTGGACACATTGCTGGAATACAACTTGTACATGACAATGAGCAATTGCATCAAATGCATGTTGTGAGAAGTACCGTGAGTGTATGCCGCTTCATATACACACGCCCACACCCACACCCACCCACACACACACACACACACACACACTCACAGAGAAAAATTTTATGTACCATATACAAATATAAAATTTAGACGTTATTGTGGTTGTTTTCATGACCACTTTTATGAGTAAATCGCCTCTGATTGTGCTCCAGGGAATTTGCTGAAGAACGCATTATCAACAGCAATGACTATGGACTACCCATCCACAATGTGTTAATGAAGGTAGAAGAGATAAACAACTACAAACAACACAAGCTTCTTTTGTGGGGGACATGAATTCATAGGTTTAATCATAAATATCTGTCTTAAGTGAGTGCAAGTTGAAAGAAAAGATTGTTTGAGAACAAGGACGGCGAGTGATTATTCGCTGTGAAAAGAGACCATGCAGCAAAACCACGAAGAGATTTGATTATGCTTTTGTCTTTTCTTTTCTTTCCGTCGCGCTGAGGTCATAAACGTATTAGTTTTATTGGAAAAATTAATAACGCAGCGCAGAAAAACGTCAGCACAAATACATTTTCATCGCAACTGAAATTACCGCAAAATGCAAAACTGCGAAGAATATTGCTTCTCTGATCTTTTAAAGTACAAAGCCCGTTAATTAAAAAATGCGGGGTTTCGTTCTTTGGTAGTTTTTTAATAGTATTGTGTGTGTGTGTGTGTGTGTGTGTGTGTGTTCTGTTCTATAGATTTAAGGACATAGACAAGCCCAAAATGCCTGAATGAACACTTATTTTGCATTTCCCTGTAACATTTCCGGACAATGAGGGAAAGTATGATATTAAAAAAAAGGTTGCGTACGCACACTTGAGTAATGTAAAAAACTTTGAAAAACGTAGAAAGAAGTCATAAAAATCCGCCATCAAAGTTGCATGGAAGAACAGTGGCGCATTCGTATTGCGCGGGTACATTGATGCCAAGGTGATTGCGCATGCACGGCACGTTCAATGAGAGAATTCAGGGTAAGATTTGTATATCTTGGCATCTATTGTATTCTCTTTCAGTGGCTGATATGTAGGCAAAATTCTTGAATAACGATGCCAACATGAATATCCCAAAATAAAAGTGCCTCCAGAGTGAGCTATTGAGGCCATTTGAAAAATGTAGCTATACATTCACTCGAGTCATTTCGTAACTGCTTGACAGAGTTATAAAGTCAAGATGACACATTTGTATTTGTTGTAGGGTGAGGGGACGTTTACATTATACGGTGCACTTCTTCTTGCTTTGATTTGTGTTTGGATTTATTTTAGGTGACCCCCCCCCCCCCCAAAAAAAAAAAAAAAAAGAAACGTTGATATGCTGATGAACAAGCTACCAGCATCGCGCTGACGGCTTTATGTTTCTTCCGATGGAGGCAATTAGGGTAATTATGTTCCCTGCCCAAGGGCACGATTATTGCTACCAGGGATTCGAACTTTGAATAGAGACGGGATGTCTTAGCCTCTGTGCCATAATGATAGTTCGCGTTATCACTATCGTGATTAGATCTTGTCATTGTGACCATCATTTTCAGTACAACATGTAATATTTATATCATAACATGTGATATCATAATAGGTAATTATGATAACATTACGTAATGTAATTATTTTGTATCACTTGGATAAGGAAAAAAATAAAATGGACTGAAATGGAAAAAAAATCGCAATCATCTTATGGTTATTATGAGGCAGCAACAGAATTAAGTTATAATTTGAAACAACTATACGAAATATCTCGAATAAAAGGAAAGGCTGGTTACGACTCCATTGAGGACTAATATCCATACTCTAGATTATAATTCCATATCTCAGATTTGTTTAATTTGTTTGTTTTTACTGCAGCATTAACCAATCATCTATACATAACGGTCATATAACAGGCACCAACAACACTATCGTGGCATTACTCAAACTTTGCTTAGTTGCCTTGTCCATTATGCTCATTATGAATCTTCAAAACAAATGGCAGTGTGATATTTAGTTTAAATACTTTCAGTCACCCTGTCTTTATCACTTTGCACAATTCGTACGCCGCACAATATTCGTGCTCTGACTGATACGTTCTGATACTGCCACTCAGCGTTTTTTCACCATTGTGCTTTAGTTGTCCTTCCTTTTTTGTTTTGGTCGAATTTATAAATCATGTAATTTCGGTAGGGTTTACTTGTATAGTAAAACTTTCAAAATGATAAAATCTTCCTGCTTATTTGACTGATGACATTTGCAATACTTCACTTTTGCATGTCGTAATGCATTCATATGTTTATATGCAGATGTCATATTGTAGATACTGTCGTCGGAAATGAAATAGAATAGATGAATATGTGGTTGCCATAGTTACTTTGTCTCTGTGTGTGTGTGTGTATGTTTGGGGGGGGGGGTTATCGATATTTTTTGACAGTTGTTAAAGTATAGGATTAGCTGTTCTCGAAAATGTCGTGCGCGATGTTCGCAGAATCTTCTTGAAACTCCAATCACATCATGACAGTTTGAAGAATGTCTTTCGTATGTTTGCGAAAGCAGCAAAGTTCTTCCGATCTGACGACATATTATCCACAAACTATTTCCATGAACGTTTGGTTTATTTTGGGGGCAAATCCGCACCACGTAAACGTCTAAACTTTATAAATCACATGGCGTAGGTGCTTGATTTTATAATGACTTCATTTCAGCACATTTCATTCATTAGGTTTTCTTCAAATTAATATACATCTACAGACATTAAACAATAGATTGTAGTTCTAAGAAAACCGAAAATACGCAAGGAAAATGAAATGTTTGCTCAAAGTCACAGAATACACGTAAAACGGCTCTACAGTATACCTCAACAGGGTAGTCTAGAGAAAAGCGTAATATGCGTTCGTGAAAATTCGTACCACATTCGGGAAAGAACTTAACATTCCTACAGATTCTTGAGAATTCCGTTCGAATACTTGGAATACAATTCGAACCCGTCTCGAATCATTCTTGCAGTTCCGGTTGTTTTAGCTCTCGAGTGCGGCTCGAATGTAGTTAAAACACAGTAGGAATATCTAGAATGCTATAAGAATGCAGTCAGAATATTTAGAAAGCACTTCGCGAGCCGTACGAGCGCCGATCGATTGAAGCTGCTCGAAGTCAGGTCGGAAGGCGTCTCGCATGAAGTACGAATTTATGTCGAATGCAGTCATACGGCTCCCGGAATAGCTGGTGAATATAGTTTGAATGTTGAAGAATTTAAACTTTTTACAAATTTAAACAGAACGCAGCGCTAATGCTTAGAATATACTTAGAATGCAACACGAATGTTCCGTCTATAATCCCGCCGGAATGGTCTCCGATTTAAGGTATCAAATACTGGTGAATAGAGCATTTTCATCAGTCGATCATCCCAACACATACATGAGCGAGTATGGATCCCTTGTACGACGTTGCGTTGGTGAAGATTGCTTTCCAATTCTTTCAGCACGACCTTTTTGATGAAGAAGGCACTACTTGCGGGTTCGAAGCTGACAATCACAGCGAGGTTCCCGACACTAGTCGACAAGTGCCCCAGCCCCTTGTAAAGCTTTCCTACGGGAAGGAACACGATCCGCCTCATCATCTCTGTAGTCTGCCAAGTCATTGTGAAAGGATACAAGGATGCGGTTATCACCTGCCCCACCACTTCAGAAGAAGGGAAACCCATGGAGCACTCGGGAGTCTTCAGAAACAAGTTAAATGTTCCTCTTGCTTTGGGAGCGCTGTAGGTGACATGCATGTGGCCATAAGGAAACCTGTCGAGAGCGACTCTTTGTACCGCAACTACAAGGGCTTCTTCTCTCTGGTTCTCACGACTCTTGTGCAAGTTTCTGCGGATGGACATCAGTGCACATTGAAATAGGTCTGATGCTCGGATCTTCAACGACTCAGAATTCAAGTACTGCCTTGAAGACGGAAACTCCGGATTTCCGGAGCCATCCCCTTACCTCATGATGACTACTTTTAGGCCATAATTCATCCTTGGGGATGATGCCTTCTAAATAAGGACCTTCTTGATGAAGCCATAATGGTCAAAGGAGTCTTCAGAGGGACAAAAAGATCTACAACTACTGGATCTCCAGGGGCCGTCGTGTGACGGAGAATGCATTTAAAATCCTGGCCCAGGGACGGGAGTCCTCCTCACCACCATGCTGCTAAGTCTTCCATTGTGGAGGACATAATTGAATGTTGTGTCTGCTAGCAAAACGTGATGAGGATCCGTTATTCTGCCCTCCACAATGGAATGATCGAAAAATAAGATGGTGCTATTAGCCTGGAGAAAGCTTGTTCACCTTAGAGATGTGTGGCGTGTAATTAGCAGTATAGAGAACAAATACACCAAGGCTGGAAAGAGGCAGCAGGAGATCTGTAAGCATCCTTCAGGCTCTTCTTCATGTAGTTTAGGTTCCCCTTGTTGAGAAAGAAATGTTGCTCAGGGGCATGGAGCCAGTGTGTCATCTCCTGCTCCTACTCCCTGGTTAAGTCAGCCGTCACCAGTACCCTCTCATGCTTCTTATGGGACTTGAAGGGAAGCTCATCACTGTCTGCGGTTGACTGTGCTGAAGGATAATGGACCTCGGCTACTTTATCCTTTGGGGAAGTAGGGGGAGGGGCAATGGAATCAACTTCGACTCTGGAGATGAAGGGCCTTTAAAAAGATAGGAATTGGTTCTTCGGAGGCTTCTTGGGATGCAGTACCTCTGCCCTGTCCATGGCGGCAGCCAGTGGTGACGTTATTGACCTTGACTCTTTTCCCCGGCTGGCATGACGTGATGTTGACCTAGTGACGACTCAATGCCAACCGAAGTCGCAACATGTTTATGTGACTCGGCATTCTTCCGAATCACGGCCGGACTTATTCGAATGCCAATGCGCTTGAATTCTTTCAATATCGACTTATCGAGATATAATCCAGGAGCAATTGAGACTCCTTCGAGGTGCACTCCGGCTCTTTCAACCGTGAACGAGCATGCTGTTCCGGTTCTCCTCCAGATGAGGTCAGAATGTTTCGAATAATATTGGAATGTCGTAGGAAAATTAGGAACGCAGTCAAAGTTCAATTAGAATACTCTTCCAATGCCGATCGATATTTTCCTACTTCGAATGCTACTCGAAACATTCGGGGTTGCCAAAAGAAAGGTTCCGAATGTTTGAAATTCATTCAGAATGTAGTCAGAATTTTTAGAATGCACTTCGAATATCCAAGAATGCAAGAAGAATTTTCATCATTCCGCCTACAGTGTGACTGGGGTATCAGCTCAGCTCTTGACTGAATAACTTCTTGCAAAATTGAAGAAATCTCTATTCTTGTGGCCCTCTTGCGTCAATTTCGGGACAATGTGACGCCAACATTACTGTAAACATGAGAGTGTATCCATGTCACAAACATCACGACGAACGACTGCGTGTAATGTGCGCATGTTGGCACAGCTCTGAGTGCATGGTGACGATCGTTCGAAGATGGCTGCCCTTCAGTACGTGAAAGTGTGCTTTGTTCTGTGCATATGCATTGCCATCTCTTACCTCAGCGCATTGACAACGAAGACAGTTCGAAGGGACTTCGAAATAGTTGCAAAATATAGGTCCAACCCTGGTAAGTCGATCATGATAAGTTTCCCTTTTTGATTATAAAATCTATTGCGTCTAATACGAAGGCATTTAGGATGTCTCATGAGGTGTAGTAGGGTGGAACATCCTGGTAATCATGTAGAAATGCACACCTACCGTTCGCTTCGCCGTTTGTCAATCAAATTTTGTGCAGCTCTTGGAGATGCTAAATTCAACCATATCAGAGAGTTTTCATAGAATTAGAAAGCCGAAAAGGGAAGAAAAATGAGAAATCGGAGTTGAAAAGTACGTCGGTCGCGATCAATGCATAGTTCCGACGTAGTAAGCAGTGCATCGATTTCACAGAGAACGATGTCAACGATTATAATCGATTCTGGTAGTCTCTAATTAGCCGCTTACTAACAATATTAACACGACTTGTGCAATACGTGTGGGCCCTAGATCTATTTTCATTTTCGTATTTTTTCTCATTCTTTTCGTTGCCACTATCATGATTATCACTACTTAAATTATTGTGTTGTAAACCGGGTTAATGATGACGCTGACGATGACAGTCTCCATGAGTTGAAATTGCAATGATTTATTGAGCAAATCAAATAGTCTAAACTCCGCACTATCCTCAGCTACATGTCGAATACAGAGTGAATAACAGATATACAGGCCTATCAACTATTCAACATAGCAGAGCTCATAGAGAATACATTTGTATGTCCATTCTCTCTCAAGTGAAAGTGAAGAATCCAGAATCAATCAAATCTGCGTCATTATATTCACATGAAAAATAAAAGTTGCGTTGTGCCCATGCCAACCACACGCACACTGCGCCATTGGCATGGACACAACGCGCCTCAACGCATTGACGCAACAATAACAGTTTCCATTTACCACAAACTTCCCCGCGATTATATAACACAACCATGGGTTATATAATCCCAATTACATCATATCATTTTCATAACATTATACATAATACCGATGTAATACATAACAAAAAATTCCCCGCTCTTCATGTCAAATCATTACACTTTACAGCGATTCCATATAAGAGCGGATTAGCAGCACATATACAAAAATATACTTCAGGAAAGCGTGTGTTCCCCGCTTTTCCAGTCAAATATACAAACGCGGAAATACTACAAAATTGAACTTTATATATGAAATCTGCCAAGAGCTGAAACTCTTTGAACCTTCCAAATTTACAGTATAAAATCATACAAACTCATGTTTGGTACATGGCATAAACGTTCCGGGCAAAGAGAATAACACATTAATGTTACAATTTTCTTCAGTTCCGTTTCGATGTAAAGCACAGTCGTCCCACATTGTCAGTTATGTACAGATTCTTCGAGA